>NC_057712.1:12178946-12201339 GCF_004010195.1 Chiloscyllium plagiosum | reverse complement strand
CCAAGCCACACATCCTAAGTCATGTCTCACCGCATCATAATTTCCCTGACCCCAGCTATAACTCTTGCCCTGTAGTACACACTTATCCCTCTCCATCACGAGAGTAAAAATCACCGTATTATGGTCACTATCCCCAAAGTGCTCACCTACCTCTAATTCTAACACCTGGCCTGGTTCGTTACCCAGAACCAAATCCAGTATGGCCTCACCTCTTGTTGGCCTGTCTACATATTGTGTCAGGAAACTCTCCTGCACACATTGAACAAACACTGTCCCATCTAACGAACTTGAGCTATAGCTTTCCCAATCAATATCAGGAAAGTTAAAGTCCCCCATAACCACCACCCTATTACTGTCACACATCACGTGAATCACCTTCCCTATCCTTTCTTCTACGTTTCTAGGACTATTGGGAGGCCTGTAAAAGACTCCTTACAGGGTGACCTCACCTTTCCTATTCCTAACCTCAGCCCAAACTACCTCAGATGGCAAGTCCTCATCCATCGTCCTTTCCACCGCTGTAATACTATCTTTGACAAGCAATGCCACACCTCCCCCTCTTTTACCCCCACCTCTGACCCTACTAAAACATTTAAATCCTGGAACCTGCAACAGCCAATCCTGTCCCTGTTCTAGCCATGTCTCCGTAATAGCCACAACATCGAAGTCCCAGGTACCAACCCACGCTGCAAGTTCACCTACCTTATTTCGTATACTTCTTGCGTTAATGTTTCCATTCAATGTACATAATTTCATTTTGCTGTAATGTAATATTAAGCAATAGGTCTTACATGTTCTGATCTGTGCTGCGAACAATCTGGCCTTTTGCAGTATTTATTAACTGTGTTATCTGACTATCTTTTCTACCACTCATCAAAGTTATTCATATGCTAATACAAACAAAATGTTTTGACTCTAGAAATAATATTTTCAAAAGCTTGGCTTGTATGATAACTGTCCAAAGCATCCTATTAAAGGTAGAGAGAATTTTATTTTATTTTTCGAGTGCTGTTTTCAGATCGTAGACCCTTCCACCAGTGCAATTCATCTTCCCTGACCTCTTTGCAGCTGGGAGCAGAGTTACTGGCTGTTTGCTTGAAGATGAGAGATACTTACTTAAGGCATATCTGATGCCACTTTACAAAAATCTGAGGACTGGTGGCCACGACTGTCATTGAGCAAGCTATTAGTCTGCTGGAGATTTGTTAGGACCTCTTTCAGTATACACTAGTTGAGCTCTCCAGTTTAGTCATGGTGTGCTGGGCTCTGAACAAATGCGCAGCAGAGAAGTTTGGACATACAAAGTGAACCTGGTAGTAATCACAACATCTTTTGGTTGCTTCTGAGATAAATTAGAACGTGAAGAAAATGAACAGAGAGAAAGTGATGAAGGAAGTGTGCCATCAACATGGCACATTGTAGATCCCCATGCCCTGATTATAATGCACCCATCCTATCGCCAGCACAAAGCAATCCTGCAATGTTGTCTTTCACATTTCCCCCCGCCGCATTTCTTTCTGACTGTTATGTCTTCCTATTCATCATTACATAACTGTAAACTCACTTTCCAACCAGCCAGCAATACAGAATTGGCAAGATGGCAAAGTGAAGTAGAAGTGGTGTATTTATGTGCTTCAAGTAAAGATTGGAAATGTAACAATATAATGACATCTAAAACATCTGTTTGGTGCAGCTACAAATCTTAACTCTTCCTTTCCCTGACACCTGGATGTGGTGCAACCCTCTAACTTTAGTAGGAATAATGGCAGGCTGCTCACCTCCCCGCCATCCTCGAGGAGCTCTACTGAGTACTGGTCTACCTGCACCATCTGGCTGACTGGAGTAACAGGTGAGAAGAGAAAGTGCTTTGGCTGGAATCCTGAATTCTGTGGCCCCTTTTGTCATCAATCCTATAATGGCCCAGTTATAGTTAACTGCTACATCTTTGCTGGAGAGTACTGAGGTACAGATTGACTAGGCACTGAAGGACTAAGGCCAGGATAGCAATTATTCTATCAAAGGTGACATATAGAGCCCACAGTTAAAAATCACACAACACCAGGTTATATTCCAACAGGTATAATTGGAAGCACTAGCTTTCACAGCGCCGCTCCTTCATCAGGTGATTGTGCACAGTTTTGTTCAGACCCTGCATGTACCTGTTTATTTGAGATATTTCATGTCTCACATAGTTGGCTAAACTATCTATGGGAGTATATAACATCACCCTGGCCTGCTACAGGAACTCATTGAAATTTAAGGCAGAGTTCTGCAATCATTCTTCAGTGATAAACCATGTTTCTGGATTTCCTGCCAGAGTATTGCACATCTCCTGCAGCTGCATCTCTTTATTGTCAGCCATGCTGTAGAATCTAAAGATACCATGCACTTAAATGAAAGGGCAAAACATGAGGTTCTTGTGGTGCAGTAGTAGTGTACCCACTTCTGAGCTAGGAGGCCTTTGTGCTAACACCACCTACTCCAGAGGTGAATTCTGGCTAATCCAAGATGGACGACGGGAAAAATTTCTGGCTGTAACAGCTGCTCCTTTTTTTGAGGTATTTTAGGTGATGACTGTATGACTCTATGAGGTGCTGAATAACATATCTGAATGTGTTGATTAAAAATAACTGAGCAAAATGCAACAATAAAAAAGGTAATGGGGCATTTTGGGGCATTTTTAAATTATGTTTGCACTCTAAGTAAAGATTACATTATTTTAGGGAATTCTTTGGTCTTTTTTGTTTATGCCCCTGTCAAATGGGAATATTATACAGCGTGCAACAGATGAAATAAGGTAAGGTATGTCATCAACATTGATTGGAGCATAGCCTGCATTTTAAGATCCTAAAAGAAGTAACTACAGAGGTAGTGGATGAATTGGTTGTAATTTTCCAACTTGGAGAGGTCTGGAGTAGTTATAAAGGCTGGAAAAGCTGCCCTATTCAAAAAGGGAGGGTGGGAGGCAAAAAAAAAGACAGGTAACTATGACTGACTAGCCCATCTATTATTGGGAAGGTTTTGGAATCAATTATTTAATAAAGTTAATAGTAGAATATTTCAAAATCATAACCTAATGAAGCAGAGTCAGCATGGCTTCATGAAAGAGTCATGTCTGACCAATTTATTAAAGATTTTCAAGGAAGTCACAACCAGTGCCGATAGAGGGTATTCAGTGTTGTATTTGGATTTCCAGAATGTGTTTGACAAGGTACCTCACAAGAGATTAAGCTGTAAGGTATAACCCATGGTGTTAGAGGTAAGCTATCTGAACCAAAATTCTGCACCTAGCCATTTGTACCTAGGATGGCGCCGAAGTGGCAAGTTGTTAACGTTTCACTGTATTCATGTGGGTACATGTGGCAATAAACTCAATTCAATTCAATATTGACATTGATATAGATTTGGGTCTTGGGTAGGAGACAGTGAGTGGGGATAAAGAGTTATTTTTCAGTCAGTGACCAAGGGAATTCCACAGGGCTCTGTTCACACTATGTATTCATGAGTTGGAGGAAGGAAGCAAATGTACTGTAGCCAAATTTGCAGATGGCACTGAAATAGATGGAAAGGCATTTTGCGATGGGAATGCAAACAGTTTACAGAGAATAATAGGTTAAGTAAGTGCGCAAAAAGCTGGCAAATGGAGTATAATGTACAAAGATGCAAAGCTGTTCATTTTGGAAGGGAGAACAAAAGAACAAAAGAACAAAATATTATTTAAATGGAAAAAGAAACTGCAGAAAGGTGCAACATTAGGGAAGGTTGACTTGGATGATCACTGGTTGGAGGGATTGTTTTGTGAGCAAAGATGAATCAGGTTGGGACTTTACTCACTGGAGTTGAGAAGAATGAGAAAACCAAGGGGATTTTTAAGGGGCTTAAATGCAGTCAGGATGTTTCACCTCAGGAAAGAGTCTTGGACCAGAGGGCATAGTCTCAGAAAAAAGGGGACACAACTTAAGTCTGAGGTGAGTCTTTGGAACTCCTTGCCACAGATATCGTGGGGCAGAGTCCTTGTCTATATTTAAGGCTGAGATAGATTCTTGATCAGTTGGGGAATCAAGGGTTACAGGGAAAGGACAGAAGAGTGGTTGTGAGGAGTGTTGAATCTGACATGATTGTATTGAATGGCAAAGCAGGCTCGAGGGGCCGAATGGCCTGGTCCTGTTCCTGTTTCTTACGGTCTTATGATCTAATGGCTCCTGACTTACAAAGTCATCTGAAGCACTGTATACTGTAAGTCTATGTTGCATTCAACCTTGGAGCTGCAACGTACATCACTGAAATTGTGATCTGGTGATGGTTGAGCCGCTGTGAGTGATATCATGAGCAATGGTCTCAGCTGGTAGCCTTCTTTACCTTGAGCCAAGCTGTCATTCTTTTGTCTTGTTCAGATACAAGTGACTTTGCAGATAGCTCTGTGGCTGCTGCTGTACTCCTGGGCATTGCTGTACATTTTCCATGCTGATGGTCACATTGTAACAGTCGGTGTTGTTATGAATACGATGGACAGGAGGATGTGTTGTCACATGGTTGGATCAATTAAGCCTGGAGGGAAAGCTGCTACTTTGGCACAAATGTGGAGTTCCCCCCATGCTGCTGCTGCAGATGGTCATGGAAAATATATAGTGAACTGGCTTGTTCCTGCAAACACTACCTCGCATCCTCTTTGTGCATTTGTGTACTCTCGCTGACCAATGTTACTGTCATTCTCTCTGACAACCTGAGAAAGACAAATCTCAAAGCAAAAACAAAGTTGCAGGCAAAGACAACTTTGAAGGCCTATGGTCAAGATGAAGATACAACATGCGACATAAAGTCATCCGAGCTCATCTTGTGAATCAAGGTCCAAAAGGTTAAAATTTCTCAGCAAATTGAGTTATCCCCCTTTCTGTGGTCGAACAATTTATAAAATGACTTGCTGAAGAGGCTAGAACATGTTGGAGAGCTGACATTTGTTTTGGCGGGTTACAGAGCTGCAGGAGAGGCAGGGATATGAGATGCAGCGTGTGATGTCTAAAAAGTGTTCTGAGAAGTCAGGCATTTATTAAAATGAGGAAAGTCTCAGTCAGACTAGCAATGTTTTAGACGCAACCTTGCATTGATTGCATAAACATCAGATTTTTATTTAATTCTATTTGTGATTTACTGAAGGCAGAATGAAACTATCAAAACCAGTGTAGGCCAGAATATTACAAGGGTTTGAGTGATGAGGGCTGTGAGGAGATTTGAGGCGGGATCAGGTGAGAAGTCGAGCAAGGCTGACCTCGATGTCAGAGCATCTTGCTCCACCTTTACTTTTCCCAAGAGATATGATGCGTTTCTAACTAGGCAGCAGCACCAAATAAGGGGGATTGTAACTTGTTAAACATCTTGTTGATAGCACAACTTGGCTCATTAATATTTTGCCCCCTATCCCACCAAACAAGCCAGATGTTGAAATAACTTGACGTATAAGCCAGAGCAAGCACTCGACGGATTCAGCTCACCAGTGCTCCAAAGAACTTCCACATTGGGCAACAATGTCTCAGGCATGGTCCTTAGACACTGACCACATACTCCCAACATCCACAGACTGGCATTTGGCATGTACCAGCCTTGATAAAAACCTCATGATCCACACTTACAGGACTCTTCAGTGCTGCATCTCGGGCTGTGCTGGCAACTCTCATTGTAATGTTGCAGCAGTACACTGTCAGCTCAGTGGGAGGCACCCAGCACATGGGCTGGACTGGGCTGCACCTCTAGCCTGTTCACTCACTGTCACAATGCTCACTCACTTTGAACCTACCTGGATGCTGACAACATCCTTACCTTGTATTGTCTTGCCTTTCCATTTGGTGCTTTACCCTTCAACCAGAAATACGAGGTTCGTGTTACTTCTGTCTTGCCTTGCTGTTTAGCACTGTGACAAAGTCAGGAAGCTCGTCATGGATGGCAGTGGTCCTCAGTGAAGTCAAAGGGGGATGCCTTCACTCAGGGAATCCTGGGAACAGTAAGTCAAGAGCAGCCTCCAGTACCAGTCCAGGGGCTTGGACAGAGTCAATCAGCCACTTGGGACATTCAGAGTCAGAATGCTGTACATAGAAGAGTGAGGAGTTGAATGTCAGACAGCCCAACACTTCGCTAAACACTTTGTTGATGGCACAACTTGCCTCATTAATATTTAGTTTGACTCTTTGTCTGAGTAGGGACTGTGTGTCTTCTGGAATGAGACAGAGAGTGTGTCAAGTCTTATGGAAAATGAAATTGGTTGCACAGTTGTTACTATGGGAGGTGTCCTGAGTGACTGAGCCGGTCGTGCAGTGGGAGTCCAGGGGTAGTGGTCTCAGGATTTGTGACGACAGTGAGTGAGAGTAAATGCTGCAGGCCTTACTGAGAGTGATAGAGCTATGGAAGGTGTGAGTACAGCGGAGGAGATAGGATTGAGGGAAAAGACTTTGGACTTTTGTGTTAGCAGAATGGAGCAGGTAATTGACCGCCGTCCTATGGCGTTGTCTACTCCACAAGGTGGTTTTACCTTGTTCAGCAGAACCTCCATGTCCTTACCCACACACTGGGGCATTGATTTCCTTGGTCTGTCAAATCTGAGGCAAATGTCGTGCAGGTTTGTCCAGGAGCACAACAGGTCTTTAGAAATAGTGAAAGATACTGGTGAATTCTGGGATATCTGCTGAGTCTTGAGCTGTTCTGGGAACATTGCTGGTAAAGTGGGATCAGAATTGAATGTGAGGGCTGCCATGGAAGGACAGGGAGAGTTGTTAATGAGTTGAGATTGGCAGGGTATGGTCAGAAAACTTGCTAGGCCTCGAGGTGAGAAACTTTTCAAAAGGATCAACACAACTAGCACTTAACCAAAGAAAAGGAAGATACAGCCCATAGACCCACCAAACAGCATAATTTCTGTGATGGAAAATCCTACAGAATTAACTGGGCCTGGATTTAGGAAAGACACTATGCCTATCTTGTCGAACTGGAGCAATTTCTTAATGCTTCAGCTGCGTTGAAATAATTTAATCTGATAATCAAATTTTCAGTGCACACACTAGAATCCCTCAGAGCCCTTAACAGGATTTGTGAGTGTATTAAGCAGTTGGAGAGCACAGGCAATTTACTGGTGGTGGTTAACACAGAGGTAAGAAACCCTGGGTGATTTAGTGATGAAACAAAAATCATTCAGTTGTGTGTAAGGGCACTTCTGGATTTATATAAAAGGAAATAAAATTTCTCAGACTCCGTTAATATCCAGGTAAAAAGTCAAGTGTCAACTGTGTCTGATTGAAACTATCATGCATATGTCCTAAATGTTTAAATGAGTTTTTAGTTGTAAATATTATCCTTTTGGATGATAACTTTCATGGCAGCACTTTAACATGTTAAGTCTTAATGAGGTTATTTTCATCACTAGCCTCATGGTTAAAGACATTTCTTTTCTTTGCTTGTAACACAATTCAGATATGTTCTAAAAAGTTGTGAGACAATGGCTTAATGCTGAGTTTCAAGGTCTCAGCTTGTGGGAACTTGAAAATATAGTGTATACCCACAAAAAATTCAAGTTTTGAAACATTAAATGTTTTGTTAAAAATTAGGAGGTCGACTGCGTGAGTAACAGTTTGGGCAAGTTGAGATCGATTCTCTCCCATCATCTCATTATTGCAAAGCTCCCCGGTTGCAAACTGTGCCCACCAACTCTTCCCTTGAAACCAACACAAAAGGAGCCCATATTATTTTTATTCTTGACATTTTATTTATAAAATAATAATATTCATAGAGATACACATTAATTTCTGTAAACCAAATTCATCGAAAATAAAAGCTATTTTTACAGAAAGATACATTTTCACTCATTTTTGTTCAGTGTACAGGAAAGTGTATTACTTAGCACCCAGCATCCACTGCAAGTTTATTAAAATCAATCAAAGTCACCCTCCTCCTGGAGCTCAGAATCAAATAACATGTTCCAAACTCTTCCTTATAAGGCGTCATCATGTAGAACATTAATGTCATCTTCATCAACAATCATGTCATCATTCACCATATCACTCCCCAAAAAACTCCTGTCCCATCAAGTGGTTTTATAACCTATATTTCTTAAATGATGTCATCACAGTCTCCATTCTGATTTCAAACCAGACCATGAAGATCCTTTAAACAGGATTGCTAATGTTGAAGCTTGTATGTTACCTCCACTGGTCAATGTCTTATCTCTTCTGATCATCCTGCCACTTTTTAATCATATTATCCTTGATGCATTGTCTATGTATTTGAAATTGAAAGATTGAACAAGGCTGGTTAGACCACCAAGAATCACTGCAGTATTAATGCTTTACTTTCTAAGTTCAGCAATGTCATTAACATGGTGTGGTCTGAATATGTTTCAGATAAGAAAACCTTTTCTCTTTACATAATCCTCTGAACATTCCTCAGCTGCATTTTCAAGCCACCTTCATCCATCCATTCTTTATCCGGTACATGGACAACCACTCCTTTTGGGACTTGCTGGTTTGGGTTGGACTGTCTTTTGAACATCACCATTGGCTTATTGCCATTTCAGGGCCTTGGCATCAGTCAGATTTAGGCAGATTCCTCTGCCTAGGGCTCAGCTCTATGCATAATCTGGGGTTCCTCTGCTCGCCTTTGTGTCTTTGTCAGCTCATTAATCGCCATGTCCACAGGGTTATCATGTATTAGCAGAACCCTGTTCTCCATTCTTCAAGTGTCATACACCTTGGTTGTTTCTTTCTCTACTAACTTCCATGCTAGTGTCGTGCTCACTAGAATGTGACCTCAACCCTTCTATAGATAGTTTACCCACTATGGCAAGTTTCCCTTCACTGGCTTAAGATACAGAAGGCTTGGGGTCACATTCTGGGTGTATTCTGCAAGGTTTACAACTGCTCCTTATCGGGCGTGTGATTTGAGGGTTGCTAGAGATGGGTCTATGGATTAGGCCTTCTCTTTTTATTCATCCTGGCTTGGGAGTTAGAGAGAAACACAAATATGTGTTAATGGATCGACCCCACAGACTTTACTCAAGATTTCATCAAGACTGGTGCTTGCTGTGCAGCTGGAAGTAACAGCTTGGGGGGTCTCTCAGTCAATGACTGCAGTTATGCAATCTCCAATTCAACACAAGCACCTTCTCCCCTGTTGTTCTCAAGAGCCTTTTGTCAGGCATTCCAATGTCAGAGTCCATGTGGACATGCATGTTCCTCTCCTGCAGAAGGAGAGAAACATTAGCAAATATTAGGATGGGTACATGCGCACTATGCTTGCATTAATAGAGGAGGATAGAGACATCAGTCTCCAGAGCTCTAAATATCTATGCATGGTATCAGTGAGCAAGTTGCGATATGAGGAAAGATGTGAAAGGGTTCTGAATGAAAGGTGTTGTCAAAAAGCACCAGTTGATGAAAATCAATACAGCATTATATGACATGTGTGCCTGAAAGACCTGTGAGGACTTTTCCCTGATTTTCTCATTTTCCAAGTTATAGTCTTGCCCCATGGAAAGCTATTAGATGAATATGTTTTCCTAGTTGTGCTGAAAGGTCAGTGAGCTGATGGTATGTGAGCTACTGAGTGTTGCGTCTCATTTTACGTTTGGTGTATGAATCCTGGCAGATGCCTGAGAGGCAGTAACACTGTGGTGTCTTGGTGTCAGTAACTGCAATTGGTAGCAACAATAAAGTGATACACATTAATTGCACATGAGGCAGCTGATGGAGATGCATAGCACCCAATCTTGTGTGTGACTGCCCTGGACAATGCTAAACTACGATTAAAAGGGTAGGTAGCAGATCATTGTGGCTTTGGTGCCAGGTTCCCTTGAGTCAGGAAGTGCACTAACCTCCTCAGCCACTTGTCTTTTGGGATGGCCTCAGGTTGCTAACCATTGGGAAAAGGATGACCCTCCCCTCCTGGGCAGTCTTCAGGAGAATCTCTAAGGAGGTACTGCTGAAGTGGGCCATCGCTTTTTATCTGGTCTCTGACACTTGCGGGAGTGGGTGAGCAGTTGTTGAGTGATGCTTCTGGGTGTCAGAGAGTGAAGTGCATTCTGGGTACCTTTTAAATATAGACCCAGGAGATTGGACTTTGGAAGTACCTGTTGGAGACCAGAGATTTCTGCTGAACTGCCCAATGGAATTGGTGTTTTACTCATGCATGCATAAGTAATGAGCTGAGAAGAAAGTAATTGTAAAAGAAAACCTACCCCATCCCTAAGCAGATGTCACATCCATTTATTGGTCCTCCACCACATTTAGTCTCAAGGAAACAAGATCCTGCTGGACCTTTCTATATTTTAAGCCAATAAATTTAAGCAGAGAACAAAATTGTATTGATGGAATCTTACTCCAATTGTTTTGGTGACTTATTTTTTCTTTGAGACTTACGTTGTTTCTTTTTGTGACTTTGAATCCATTTTTGTGACAACAGAATTGAAATCAGAAAGCTTCCTTAATTGCACTTTCTTGAACAGGCTGTGCTTATAAATAATGGCCTAACGATTTCGAACTTTAATTTTCTTAAATGAAGAGGCACTTAAAGTAGAAGTTTGGCATACAATCTGCATTGCCTTAAGCATCAGTCTTCTGCACTGATTTTCATTTATTTATATTGGTTTTTACATCCTCGTGCATGTGTGGCATAATGATTTTTGCTTTGAGTATCAATCAGCAAGATTGAAATTAAAAACCAGCATGCCAGAGAATGTTGGGTCCTAAAACGAGTTTTATAAGTCCAGCAGTGACACTAAGGGTTAATACTCTGTCAACTGCCACACCTTTGAACCCTCCAGAGGTGGAAACATCACCAGGAAAAGTGCCATTCCCCTGAACATGCAAAGTATTGGTATCCCATTGGCCTAGTGATGAGTTTCACCGTTGCACTTATTAGCCATCAAGACTACTTATTTCGATCTTAGCATGTCCACTTGTCTACCAAACTCAGGATTTCCAGTGGTGAAATCCCTACTCAAGCTTTATTCACCTTTCTCCTTGATTTTTCCTGAACTCCTAGATTCCACCCTCCAAAACTTTCAGCTTGTTGAAAACTCAGTCCTCCTGTTCCACGTAATATCCTTCATGGCTGATCTGCATTGCTTCCCTGCCCACCAATGCTCATTTTTAAATCTCTCCATGATCTTGTCTCACACTGAGTCAATGACCTCTTCCATCTTGTAACGTTTCCTCTTGCTTCCATTATCTGCCTCGGGTACTTTCATCATCACTACTCCAACATTCACATTAGACTTTCAGCTGCTTCAGCCCAGCTCTTTGGAAACTGCAGCATAAACACCTCAATTTCTCTCTTCCTATTTAAAAAAACCTTTACACAACTTCTTACCAAACTTTCAGCCACAGTTGTTGAATTCTATTTCCACAGTAAAACATCAAATCCACCTTAATAACAGTTTGCAAAGCATAATGAGGAACACATTAGATTAGTACACAGATTGGCGCAACATCGAGGGCCGAAGGGTTCTGCGCTGTATTGTTCTATATTCTCTATATTCTTTAACTGTTTTTCATGAAGTACAGGCTACAATACAATGATATAAAGCGCAAACAAATATTGTTGTTATCTCTGCACGTTTGGAAGAAATGATTTTATTCTCAGGAAAGCTAGACATTTTGTGTGATCGAGGCCATTTCTTTCTTATTTTACTATCTATGTATAAACGTATAACGTTGTGATTGTTTTTTATTTGATTCCAAGGAATGAAAATGTTCATTTGTATTGAGGATCAGGCAGTGTTTGTTATGCAATGCCCCAGAGAACTCAACATGCAATTTAAAATGTGCTCCATTCTGATACAGTAAGTTTCATAATATTTTTGGCGATAACTAAAAATAAAGTAGAATTCAATCTTAGAGAATGGCAGCAAGTGCTGTTAATTGCTTTAGAAATCCATTATATATAATTGCAAATGGACATCGTGACAACGCGTTCCCACTGCTTCACTTGCTGTTCCACAATTTTTTGCATAAATAATGTAATGACAACTATCACAGTCTCATCATTGAATGACCTATTTAAAAAAACTCCACAGATGACAGGTCGTATGTTGGACAGGAAATTTATTTATTTTGTTTGCAATATTAACTTTAGCTCATTGTGAATGGCTAAAGATTAATTTAACACTAGGTTGTCCATTTATTCTTTCAAAAAATCTGTTATGTAGCGAAGAGCATTTGTATTTTTCAGAATACAAATGGAGCTTGTTTTATTTTGGAAAATCAAAATTTTACAAGATTAATATTTAATATTAATTCTCAATGCTTCAATTTGACCATGATTGAAAATGTCAAGATTTATTTATTGGCTGTTTGAGTATATTCTTGAGAGTAACAGTCTTCTCTTATTATGGTATTTGAGGAGGAGTGATTAATAAGAGCTATTCAAATTCTTGTTGAGATTTAAAATTCCAAGCATCTCAAACTATACTTAACTTGTCACCGACAGACATGTCTTTGCTTTAACAATAAAGAAATAAAAACATTTTTAGTATGTTAAGCTCAGTGACTGAAAGCGAAGAAATGGGAATTAATATTAATCGGCAATGTTACTTGCACTAACAATGGAATAGTGATACCTGAGCTAGTACAAGTTTAGACAAGCAGTGGTTCTTCTGCAGAAAAGAAATACATATTTTAAAGTACAAAATAAATGATTATCTTGATGATGGAACCCTCTCAGAAGTCATTCATATGTAGTTATCCTGTCTGACTGTCTGAAAGTGAAGAGCACATCCTCATGAATTTGGATCCTACAATGCACAGCTCACATGCTGACTCCCCAAAGCCTGTCCACCATTTACAAGGTGCAAGTCAGGAGTGAGATGGAATAGTCCCCAGTTGCCTGGATGAGTGCAACAACACTCAGGAAGCTTGATACCATCCAGGACAAAGCAGCCCGCTTGATTGGCACCACATTTGCAAGCATCCATTCCCTCCAGCATCAATGCTCAGTAGCAGCAGAGTGTACCATATGCGAGACACTCTGCAGAAATTCGCCAATCTTAGACATCTTACAAACCCGTGGACCCTGCCATTGAGATAAATAAAGACAACAGATACATGGGAAAACCATGACTTACAAGTTCCCCTCTAAGTCCATTCACCATCCTAATTCAGAATGGTTTCACCATTCTTCCAGTGTCACTGGTTTAAAAAAAAACCTTGAAGTCCCCTCCCTAACAGCCTTGTGCATAAACTGGGACAAAATAGACTGCTGCAGTGCATGAAGGCAGCTCACCAATAATCGATGGCCCAGCCTGCAACTCACAAATCTGAGGAATGGATTAAAAGAAAGATATATTCACTTTCCCTCACCAGCTGTGTGAATGTATATCTGTCCAGTTGAAAATATAACATTGAAGGCACAGAGCCTAGCCATCCTACACAGTGGGTGAGGTTTTCTGATCTAAGGTATGAAGTGAGTACCACCTGCACCATCTGCCCGCTATGGAAACTGAGAAGGTGGTTGCTATTTTGGCAACTAAGATTAATTTTTCCATGCCCTCAAGACAATTAAAACATACAACATTATTGACATTGATTCTATCCAAACCACCATATCCATGCTTTACTGAGTAAACCAGGCAGCTGTAGTAGTCCACTGTTCCCCATGGAAGCCAGATTGCTGTTGACTGTCCATGACCCCTTCCCACATTACCCATTTTTCCCTTCAATACTGCACCATTTCCCCCCCATTTATATATTGAGTTTCTACCCTATAATTGTAATCCACTCTGTAACCCGGCACATTGTCTCTAATATCCACAATTAAGTGCCACCAATTCCCTCTTGCAGTACTGGCCCATTGTAACCCACACCATCCCCATCTTGACTGACCCAGGACTGACTGTAGCCCATCCCCTTGAATGCTTTAGAAGAACATTTCCAAGCAATGAGTGACTGGGCAGCTGACTGATATCCCCGACTGACTTCCCGAGATTGCCTGTACTGCTTGCATTGCATCCATAGGACTGACCGTGACCATTCCCCAGATTATAGAGGAGCCCCTGACTGTGGATGTTATGAACAGCTGGCTGGCTGACTGTTCTAAAGCCCTGGACTGACATCAGAGGCTGCCCTTGACACCTGTGCTGGGACTCCCTGCCTAAACAGTGACTTGACCAATGACGACTCCCTCAGATTTTGAAGCATGGCCAGTTCCTTGGAGAACATATGCTCGGCTGACACATGATCCAGGGGTGAGTTTGACCCAGCATGATACCATACAGCCACACGTGCACTGCTTGTGTGATCACTGCTGTCAAACATGCCCAGCTGCCCAGCTCTGTGTCTGCACTACACAGCAAGGCAAGCCCGACGTACGGTGAGCATTTCAGCTCTGTCTGACTTGACAAAACACAAATAGGCAAGTGACAGCAAAGCTAGGCAGCGGTGCCATGAGTTTTGAAGCAGACACGAAGTGTAAGAGAGCAAGAGAAGATTCCCGAGACAAAGCCAATTGGGGTCTAAGGCTTGAGCCAGGTGCCTGTCCCTGTATGCGCTGTTCCCTGGCAGCAGCTTTTCAATGATAGATGTCAGTGTTTTCCACAATGCTGCATTAAAGTACAGAGATGTGCCATGGTGGTGTGGTGAGGCTTGTATGTGGTATGTCTGTGGATATTGGGTGCATGCAGTCTCTGTCCTGAGATATTGATGCTGGGTGTTCAAGTCAGAAATCTCGAGTGCCAACAGTGAGTTGCAGCCAACTGCTCTGACTTTCATCTTAGCAATTCTCAACATCCAGTTTCAACTGGTCGTGTGGGAGAATGGGAAAATGCATACTGAGATTACATGTTAATGTATTCAAATACCCCTCTCACTACACTCAGACAACAACTCACCAGAACGAAAGACCCAATACCCAGCATGAGCAAAACTAATGTAGTGTACAAAATCCCATGCAAGGACTGCACAAAACACTATATAGGACAAACAGGAAGACAGCTAACGATCCGCATCCACGAACATCAACTAGCCACGAAACGACATGACCAGCTATCCCTAGAAGCCACACACACAGACGACAAGCAACATGAATTTGACTGGGACAACACTACCATTACAGGGCAAGCGAAAGCTACAAATCTTCTCACAAACCTTGAACTCACTACACACTAGCAAGAATCTCATCTTGCCATTCAGCGCTTGATTGGAAAGTGGGACTTCTGCTCCTTCAGTTTTTTGCTCATTAAGAAGCTCTTCAGTGACCATCTCACTCAATTTTTACCATGGTCCACATCTTTCAGGGGTTCAGAATATTCCCTCTGATGTGTCATGTTAGATGTGATCGCATGGTTAGTCAACATTTGTTGAACAATCCCAAGGGTGCTATAAATTACTCTTAAAAACAAATTAGAGATAATAATCAGACTGGCAATGCAGCTCACATACACTTGCTAGACACTGCAGGCTTTTATACATAGTGACTTGACTTCTTGAGCCAAATCTCAGCATTAACATTAGCTGCCTTTTTCAGTGAATGGAATTGTCATACCAGGGTACATTTCTGTTTAAACATCCTTGGTTGCAAAAAGCCAAGGCAACACTGGGAAAAAATTATGTTAGCCACCCAGAAAATTAACCAATCCAGTTTATTAGGAATCTGAGCGATTTGGCAGTAAAAATGTTCGAAATTACCTCCTAGACACTGACATCCTGAATGCAATCTAAACAGGCAACAATGTGAAAAATAACTATGCATGCTGTGGTTCTGTTTAATAACATCTATTCTGTTCATTTCTTGCATGTATCTAATTTAACGTGTTAATAATGCCACAAAAGATGATGGAGGGTGGTCTTTAAAGGACTATGCAATGGTCACCCTCACTAATATTGTCACAGACACATATATAAATCAAAGGTAGATCGTTAAGAATGATACTAAGTTGGTTAGACCCTCAACCTGGGTTTCCTACTACCTACTGGTAGCCCAACACTGAAAGTAATGTCCCTTATGTGTCATGTTAGATGTGATTTTATTACTGGTCAACATTTGTTCAACAATCCCAAATGTGCTGAGAATTACTCTCAGAATAAATGAATGATAATAACCGGACTAACAATGCAACTAGTCATTGTCATACTTCCAAGTGACTCTTGGTGAGGGACACTCTTTTTGTGTATGAGGTCTAACTTTAATTCGTCTTCCAAATTATTGCTTCTTGAGATCATGTTCCTTTCTGTGGGAACTCAATGATGTTTCATTGCTCAGCAAGTATTGAAGTGCCCCTTTGCGCGCCCATAATTCTTTAAGCTGTTTTATGTTTAAGAAAAAGCTGAACTCGGATTTTAAGAATGACAAGGGATTTGAACTGACGTTTGTTTTGTCAATGGCTGAGGTGCCTGGACTATTAATCCAGCAGAAGAGCCAATATGGAGCTGCACCAATGGCATTGCTAAACACCACTCCTGATGCTGCTTTAAGTCCACAGTACACATCATAAAGCTTCCAACTGCTAAGCTTAAATCTCTGATAACAGTGAATTTTTAAACCAGTCTATTAAATGATTTTCTGCCTGTGGGATGCTCAGGGCTCTGCTTCACTGTCTTTTCTGTATTGCAGGCAGAAAAAAATGTGCTATTTTGGTTTTCAATTGGCTTGAGAGCTTCAAAATGTTGCTTCACTGATTATCACCACAAGAATTCTTTCTCACAGTCAGGCTGTTAGCACGTTTAAATTGGTTAATAAACTAGTAACCATGGAGTTTACAGCAATACATTGACTCATTACCATAAATTAACAAAATGCTAATAGTGACACTAAACAAGAACGGTATGTGGCATAGCGAGTGATTAGCAATATGGGAACAAATATTTTGTTTCCAGTTTCTGAGATGTTGGTTTTAAGGCTGTGATTGGGCGGGGGGGTTAGACATGATGATAAATAAATGCATGTTGTAATTACTTTCAATTCTGATGGAACTTCTGAAGTGGGCATCATTAAGTCACTCAAGCAAGCTCTGTTTGTGAATTTAGTGGAAAATACAAGATTAAACCAGAATCATTTAAATTTGTCAACCAATTCTATGAATAGTAGTTCTTTTGACTTTACCCTTCCTAAAACAACAGTGTAATCTATTATAATTATTTATACAAATAAAATTGCACTTAGATCCACCATTAGAGCAGATTGCAATACTGTGAAAATCTTAGTACTGGACTTAATAATGAAAGATGGAGGCTCGAGAGTGCAGAATGAAAATGGATTGAGTTGTAGGTTACTGCTATATTTACAATGAGGCGTGTTCATGTAGAATCATGTACTAAATGGTACAAAAACTAAAGAGAAATGTTTTCCTCCTTTAGAACATAAAAGCATAAGAAATAAGAGTCAGAGTAGGCCATTTAGTCCTTTGAACCATTCAGTAGATCTGACTGATCCTTTAACACAGTTGTATCTTCGCACACTATCTACATATCCATAATTCCTTTTTGAGCAAGAATCTATTGATTTCAACTTTGAATTTTCACAATAGTTGGTTATACACAGTGGATGATTGGACCAAAGGGTCTGTTTCCATGCTGTACATCTCTATGACTCTATGACTCTATTTGCAGGACTTTGAATGAAGAAATTCATCCCAGTCCAAAGTTCAGCAATTTATTCAGATACCTTATCCTCTCATTCTAGGTGCCCAGCCAAAAGAATCCAGATCTGCTATGATTTGGATGAAGGAGCAGCGCTCCAAAAGCTAGTGCTTTCAATTAAACCTGTTGGACTATAACCTGATGTCATGTGATTTTTAACTTTGTACTGACCTGCTATGTCCTCAAAAATAGCTATTCTAGTGATTCTCACTCTTCTAAGCCAATAAGAATGTACTTTAAAATCACACAGTGTTTCTAAATAACCAGCGCCATCACCTCCACATCATAGGAATATAGGCATTCCAGGAATGAGTCTGATCAACTTTTCTCCCCCCAAGGCAAGTATATACTGCCTGGACAAAGTTAAAAATCACGCAACACCTCTTGTTGTGCAATTTTTAACTTGGTCCCATGCCAGTCCAACACCGGCTCCTCCAAATCAATACTACCTTGAGGAAGAAGTCTACAACAGAACACTGTTTTCTCGTGTACATTTACGCAGTTTTCACATCTAAGCCAATGATACAGATTGCAAATGGCTGACACTCCGGTCTGAGTGGCTGCATCCTGCCAACCAGAAATAATCTACTTACTCCGATTTCCTGTTTTCTATTCATTACCCAATCTTCACTCCATATCTGTCAATCCTATGAGAATTTTCTATAAAATACCCTCTTGCGTGGCACCTTAATAAATGCTTTTAAGAATCTGAACACGCTAAATAATTGGGTTCTCCCTTATCTACCCTGCTAGTTCCAACTTCTGAAAATTCAAACAGAATTGTCCAATGTCATTTCCATTTCATAAGTCAGTGATGACTCTGCCTAATCATGTTGTGAAATTCTAAGTCCTGTTTTACCACAGTCATGATAATACATTCTAATATTTGCTCTACTATTTGACATCAGGCTAATTGTAATATTATATTTTCCCCATCCCTCTTTTCTTCACGTGTGTCATAGAGTCACAGAGTCATAGAGATGTCCAGCATGGAAACAGAGCCTTCAGTCCAACCCATCCATGCCGTGTAGCGATTGGAAGGAGGTTCAGGTGAGTATGAGATCCCTGATTGGGGTTATTAACCAGGGCCAATCAGGGAGCCCTGGCTGTCAGATAAAAACAGGATTCTAGGTCACTGGCCACTCAGATGTTTCCTTTCTTCTTGATGGTGGAAATTTGAATAAAGATTTGTGCACCTTGTGTCTTTCACTGTGTCTCACACCTGAACACACACAGCATGGGTGCTGGGGAAAAAATAAGCACTACCGCAGTTAGGCGGTAGTGTGGGGGTAATTTAAAAAAAAGGAAAAAAAACAGGAGTGTCAGAGATTCTGACTTCTCTGGGAACTAGCTTTGAGCAAACATATCAGGGTTTAGTACTGTGCGTGTGGACGTAGAGGGTGACTTGGTGATAGGATACTGGCCCCCTTGGAATTATTTCATTAATTCTGTAGGTTTCCTCTTTTAGAACCTTTAGACGTTGACCATCAGGCTGAGGAGATTGAATAACGTTTAGTTCCACACATTTCTCTTTCCCAGAAGCAATTGGTAAATTTGAGATACCATTAAGGTCTATAAGGAGAAAGTGAGGGCTGCAGATGCTGGAGATCAGAGCTGAAAATGTGAAGAAGGGCTTATGCCTGAAACGTTGATTCTCCTGTTCCTTGGATGCTGCCTGACCTGCTGCGCTTTTCCAGCAACACATTTTCAGCATTAAGGTCTATAGTTGATTCTTCCAAGGAACCAGAAGCAAAGATGTTAAAAGATGTAATAATTTTAATGATCACTGGCAGGGCATCATAACCAGCACTGTGAGGTGTGAGGCTATTGATGATAAGTTTCTTACAGCACTGGGACTTGATCATCTTCAATAAACTCCATTTTAGGAGGTACATTGTCTCTGGAATATTTAGTTTATTTTGTCTTCCTGTTCCAATGAAAGACATTTTCCTTCATTACAACTTGATCCAGAATTTGACAGACATGCCCCCAGTGGCATCTGGTACCTTCATTCTGTTCAGGCCATTGCCCCATTCCCTTGGCAGCTTTTCATCTGGGTCTTCTGTCCCCGCGGTGCATGAGGAGTGGTTAAATCACATGAAAAACCCGTCTCTAACCAATCTCAACTGTATCTGCTACAACTCCATCGTAACCACAGTGGATTTTGGGGCCTTCCAAATAATCCACCATGGAAAGCCATTCCAATCTTAGTATTTTGACAATGTGTTGCATCTAACATCTTCCACAAAGATTTCCCAACCCTTGGGGAATCTAAAATTTGAGAGAATGGAACCGTTCTAACATACAATTGATGTAATGGGGAATATTGTTTTTTCTGTAGGTTGGTTAAGAATGGGACCATAAGGTCCAAAGTTAACTTTTATTTTTTGTGCTAGATTAGCTATGATCCAGGTTAGGCTGGGGGCACAAACATAGAACATAGAACAGTACAGCACAGTATAGGTCCTTCAGCCCTTGATGTTGTGCTGACCTTTTATCCCACTCTAAGATCAGACTAACCTACATACCCTTCATTTTACTATCATCCTTGTGCCTATCCAAGAGCCACTTAAATGTCCCAAATATATCTGACTGTATTACCACTGCTGGCAGTGCATTCCATGCACTCACTACCCTCTGTGTAAAGAACTGACCTCTGACATTTACCCTAAACCTTCCTCCAATCACCTTAAAATTATGCCCACTCGTGATAGCCATTTCTGCCCTGGGAAAAAGTCTTTGACTATCCACTTTATCGCTGCCTCTCATCATCTTGTACATCTCTATCAAGTCGCTGCTCACCCTTCTTCACTCCAATGAGAAAAGCCTTAGCCCCCTCAATCTTTTTTCATAAGACATGCCCTCTACTCCAAACAGCATCCTGGTAAATCTTCTTTGCACACTCTCTAAAGCTTCCACATCCTTCCTATAAAGATGCAACCAGGACTGAATGCAATATTCCAAGTGTGGTCTAACCAGGGATCTATAGAGCTGCAGCTTCTGCCATCCAATTTCTGTCCCTATTTCTTCTGGTCTTAGTCATTTTTGATTATTAAGGAGAACTTATGCAGCACTCAGTCGAAGAGTGTTTTCTTTTTCATGAAATGGAATCTACAATTGGTGAAATGATATGTAATCGTTGTGTATCATTATCAGAATTGAGTTGATATGTACACATTAGTGATGAACATTCATCATATCAGTCATGTATTTTCGCTCCAACAATTTGTCAATTTTCGCGTAAAGACAGTGATATAGTAAGGAGCAGGGCCAGAAGTTACAATTCCAACTCTGAGAATTCCCATGCTTCCCATCGCCCAGGATTCAAATGTACCAATGATGGTGGTGCATGTGGTGAGACCAGAATTACACCACAGGCTTGTACTTTGAAGGAGACACAAGGTACTTTTCATTATTTATCCCCATCACAAAGCTGCCTGAAGAGGAACTTCACACCAGTTTCTGGTGCCATGGGCACCAGAGTCACACAAGTTCCACCATAACATATGACCCAGAAAAAAGAGGTAGGAATTATAAATATCGCGATTAGCTTGATACCCACCATTTGCATACAAATACAGAATCTCTTATTCATTTGAAAGTGATTTGAAAGTTTGGCTGGGTAGGCAAACACATGAAAGCTGTGGTCCAACATGGCTAAATGTGAATATTTACACTTAGGTTGAACAGCAGAAAGGTGAAGTATTATTTCAACTGTGATTTATCAGGAGGTGTGAATGAACAAAGGGATCTGGGTGCTTTTATATACCAGGCAATGAAAGTAGATGGGCAGGTGCAGCAAGCAATTAGAAAGCTAGATGGTACATTGGCCTTTATTGTTAGAGGGTTTGTGTTTGGAAGTCTGGATGTCTTACTGCAGTTATACAGGTTCTTGGTTAGACCACACTTGGAGTACTGCATGTTGTTTTGGTCTCCATATCTAAGAAAGGATATGCTTGACATTGAGGAGGTACAACAGAAGTTCATTCGTCTGATATCAGGAATAGAAGAACTGTCTTTCAAGGAGAGATTGTTTCACCTGGGCCTTTAGTCACTGGAGTGTATAAAAATGAGCGGGAATCTGATTAAAATGCATAAAATTCAATTAGAGCGCAAGAGACGAGATACAGGAAGAATGTTTTCCCTCGTTTGGGGAGTTGAGAACCAGGGGTCACAGTCTCAGTATACAGAATAGATCATTTAGGACTAAGGTGAGAAAACAGTTCTTAACTCAAAGAGTAATGAGCCTGTGGAATTGTTTACCTTAGAAGGCTGCAGACACAGAGTCATTGAATCTATTCAAGAAACAGACAGATAATCTTTTAGCTATTAAAGACATCAAGGCGTATGGGGAGAAAGTGGGGATAAGGTATTGAGATAGAGGATCATCAGTCTGAATTGTGAAGCACGCCCTGCTTCGAGTTTGTATGTCTCCATGTTTCTGCAAGACAGACCATGTCATAGAGTCATAGAGTCATAGAGATGTACAGCATGGAAACAGACCCTTTGGTCCATGCCGACCAGATATCCCAACCCAATCTAGTCCCATCTGCCAGCGCCCACCCCATATCCCTCCAAACCCTTCCTATTCATATACCCATCCACATACCTTTTAAATGTTGCAATTGTACCAGCCTCCACCACTTCCTCTGGCAGCTCAATTCAATACACGTACCACCCTCTGCGTGAAAAAGTTGCCCCTTTGGTCTCTTTTATATCTTTCCCCTCTCACCCTAAACCTATGCCCTCTAGTTTTGGACTCCCCGACCCCAGGGAAAAGACCTTGT
>NC_057712.1:12160637-12177124 GCF_004010195.1 Chiloscyllium plagiosum | reverse complement strand
TACCTTACATATGCTTCCTTCTTTTTCTTAACCAAACCCTCAATTTCTTTAGTCATTCGGCATTCCCTATCGCTACCAGCCTTCCCTTTCACCCTGACAGGAATATACTTTCTCTGGATTCTTGTTATCTCATTTCTGAAGGCTTCCCATTTTCCAGCCGTCCCTTTACCTGCGAACATCTGCCTCCAATCAGCTTTTGAATGTTCTTGCCTAATACTGTCAAAATTGGCCTTTCTCCAATTTAGAACTTCAACTTTTAGATCTGGTCTATCCTTTTCCATCACTATTTTAAAAGGAATAGAATTATGGTCGCTGGCCCCAAAGTGCTCTCCCACTGACACCTCAGTCACCTGCCCTGCCTTAATTCCCAAGAGTAGGTCACTTAGCACGCTTACAGTTCAATGTCTGAACAGGGCAGCTGTAAAGAATTGCCTTCTACTGCTAGCTACACAATGTATATGTGAAATGGAAATCTCCTTTAAAATGGCTTTGGTTGCATTTGCTTAGCTGACATGACAAGACGGCAATTAGTGTACAGAATATGATGGTCACGATTACTTAAGGCTATAATTCCTGATGTGCATTCTTAGACAATTAATGACTTGCCAATGAAGACCAAATTGAAACCAGATGGGTGGCATTACTGAGGCAGATGCAATTGCCCCAAGCTGGACTTCCAATTCCATAGACTTGAGTTGTTCACTTCCCCCAGGGCTCATTGACTGCCATGAAAACCCCTGGCATATAATGGGGATGCGATGTTGACAGTAAAGTGATATGCCCACCCCCATTGCCTGTCCAGACCTTGCACACCATGACAAGTTACCTACCTCTCTACCTGCACTAAAACGCAATGCAAGCTGCAAAAGTAGGCAGCCCTATAACTGAGCAATGAAGACCAAAGTAGTAAAAAGCAACTTGAACCACACAGAGTCTGCAAGTTCCTGCTGAAACTACTGAGTATGCACAAAGGAAAAAGCAATGTGAAGTGGACAGAGGTTGGCAGCATCCAAGTAAGTGGAAAGACAATGAGCACTAAGAAAAATGGAATAGAGCCATAGGATGCATTTTATGTGATTGCTGAGTATTACTATGTGGAAAATGTCCTGGCAGAAGCATTCAGGTTAGGGGTGTCCCTTAGCTCCTAAGTAAGGTGTTGAAGTGCTGTCTGAGTTGGTCTGAGACCGGGCAGGATGACGAAGCAAGGCTGGTATTTTACAGATGCCGAACTGAGCGGAGGAAGGGTTAAGGTGAATGTTGGCCATGGAGCGTGCAGGACATTGTGGCGAAGAGATAAATAAGCAATAAGTTACAGCTACGAGATATCAGCTCTGATTCACATATTGGAAATTAGTGCTGTCTACTTTCTCAGTGGAGGGGAGAAGAATTAGAAGTGGCAGAGAAATGAGACACACTAAGGTATTAATGAGATGAAAATATATGAAATCAAGTAGTTGCCGCTTAATAGAGAGAGTTTGAAATTGCTGTTGAATTCTTGAGGGGAAATTAGAAATTATTTTCTTAAAGTCAAGGTTCTGATTTTCTTCATTCCTCTCTGTGTTTTCCCCTTTTTAAGGTCACTGTTCACATCACAACACAGAAAGGAAAGATCTACCCAAAGCGGTTTCACTGTCAATCCACCTGGTATCCATCACAGATGCAAAGTTAAATTCCTTACCACTCACTGACTTAGAAAAATTAAATCTCAGAAAATCAAGGAGGAATTGTAGATAAGGACAAATGAGTTAGGAAAAGGAAGGGTGTTAGCATTTGTGAGTTTAAGATTAGGAACGCAAACAAGTTTTGATGGATCCATTTCTGGGTGTATAATGGGCACGTTTAATGTTTTTGAGATATTATGTTTAGTGTCACAATTAACATTTTCAGGACACAGTAATGTGATATTTGCAGATTTGTTTTTAACCAGCCTCCAAATTTTAGTTCTGCCCATGGCTTTCCCAAGGTTGTGACAAATGGCCAGGGAAACAAACGCACATTTGAGCAGCCGTTCAATGAGTTATTTAAACTCGCCAATGTCCCATCTGATTAAAAGCTCACTTATTGCAGCTGATGCCTCTGTTCCCTCTGATAAACACTTGGCAGAGTGCTTATAAACACTATAATGCAATAGAAGATCTTTTGAGCTGTGTGCGTACAATTATTTTCTACCTTGGAGTTTTTCAAACTGCATGAACAGAAAGAATCGGCAACACAGCATTATCCATGCAGCCATGGTAGGCTGGAAGGAGATCATCTTCATTTGGAGTGAGATGCACGAGAGGGAGATGCTTAAGGAGGCAAGTGGACAGGAGAAGAGGTATACAGGGCAGAAGTGGACAGGAGGAGAGGAGAAGAGGAAGGCACACAGGTGAAAGCAGTCTTGCCTACAAGTAGCAGCATTCACATTTTGGATGATAGGGATAAAATCCTTCAGTCTGCTCAAACCATAGGACCATCCTTCTCCTCCTGTAGCCGATGTCAATATTTATCAACAAATAACTGAAAGGGTGAGTTGACAACCTGGGATGTAAATATGGGCAAGATGTAGAGATGGTTCTTAATCAATATATTTAACATGGCAGTATTGGAAAAAGGAAATTGACTATACAACATTTTGTTATCCAATCCTGTCCACATCTCTTGGTGAATTGAAATGTCTAAATCTTCGTCTTGTTTCCATGTGGTTCATACATTTGGCTTCAACAGAGATAGAGGTCCATGCTCTGACTGCTCAGATTATGTCTGGGCTATATTTCTCGGTTTTGAATTCTCTGAGGGCCTCATCAGAGATTGACGACCAAAGGCTGACCACATGTAGCATTGCAGGGTAAAGATAACCATCAGGAAAACAGCTGGCTTGGCTGGGGGCTGGTGATGGGGCACAGGAAACCAGTGATAAGTGGAAATGATTGGAGTGGAGGTCCCCTTTCTCCATCATTCTTCTTGGGGACCAGTGCTATTTGAATCTGTTAGGAAAGATTCACAAATCTTCAGTCCAGCCAGTAGAGGGTTTCGGCTAAAAAGCCTTTATTTACCTGAGAATTCAATAGACGGTCTTTTGAGCTGAGCCATGCTCGATCCAACTATCCTGCTGTGAGCCAAACAGAGGACTTCTAACATCAAAGATACATTCCCAGCATGCCCCAAGTCTCACCTGCACATTCACGAGATCACTATAACTTCCCTCAAATATATTTTGAGATCCCAACATCATTTCCAAAAGTATTGTTTTTTATCATTATTAACTGAAACATTTAACTATAATGTGTTCTTATTTAATTATTAATGTTATCCAATCCCACCACATCCCCCAAAGACTCAAGAGTTGTGGGTCCACAGAGTCCCTGACCCCATCAGTCAGAGTGATGTCAGGGGGTAATGGCCTGTGGGCTGAGACAGGCAGGCTATGGACAAGAACATCATCCTACGTGTGAAAAATGTGTGGATCATCTGTGGATGAGAGCAGTGGACTGAGAGTTAACATATTTCTGTGAAAGAGACCAAACAGATTCTAGATGGTGTTGGGCAGGTTGTTATTTGAATGGTTGTGAACTGAGAGAGTAGAGTGTTTGATGGGATCGGGGTGTCTTGTGCTGAAAGTAAGCAAGCAGGTGCAGCAGACAGTAAAGACAGCAAGCTGTGTGCTGACCTTCACAGTGAGAGAATTTGAGTATAGGAACAAGTATATCTTGTTGCAATTATACAGGGCATTGTTGAGACCACACCTGGAATATTGTGAGCAGGTTTGCATTCCTTATCTGAGGAAGGATGTTCTTACTATAGAAGTACAGTGAAGGTTCACTAAATTAATTCTTGTGATGGCAGGACTGAGATATGAGGAAAGATTGAGTCAGATTGTATTCACTGGAGTTCAGAAGAATGAGGCATAGAAACCTGGAGAATTCTAACAAGACTGAGCAGGTTAAATGCAGGAATAATCTTCCCCATGGTGGGAGGTGGGGTGGGGAGAGGGGGTGCGGGGGCGGTTCCAGAACCAAGGGTCATAGTTTAAGGATAAGAGTTAAACCTTTTAGAACTGAGATGAGACTGAGATGAGAGGAAATTTCTTCACCCAGAGAGTGGTGAGTCTGTGGAATTCTTTACCACAGAAAGTGGCTGGAGTGAAAACATTGTGTTTTTAAGAGGAGGTAGCTCCAGGTCTCATGGCTGAAGCAATCAAATGATATGGTGGGCTGGGGGGGGGAGGAGTGGGATTAGGGTATAGCGCTCGAAGATCAGCTATAATCATATTGAATGGCAGAGCAGGCTCGAGGTGTCAAATGGCCAATTCCTGCTCCTATATTCAATGTTTTTATGTTTCAATGTTAAGAACTTTGCTGAGCTGTCCTATGAAGGATTCGATCTAGGGATTCCAGGTACTATTTAAGACAGGAAGACAGGTCTTCTAACATTGCCCATCTGCAACTGTGATTATGGGAGGCCATTTTATAAAAGAGTAGCTTGGTACGTGGGTAGTGCTCCAAGCTAATTGTCAGTCAAAGAAACAGAATTATTACAGCACACAAGGTGGCAATTTAGTCCATCCTGCCTGCATCACTCCCAAACAGGCATCATTACCCATTCATCCAATATCTTTATGGAATGCCTCAATTAAACCTCCCTCCACTATATTTCGTAGCTGTGCTTTCTGGACTCTAACTACATGCTGTGTGAACAAGGTTTTTTTCTCAATTCATCCTTGCTTCTTTTTCACATGACTTTAAAATCGAAGCCCTCTTCTTCTTGTTCCTTACTATGGACAGGAACAGCTTCTCCCCATCTACTCTGCCCAAGCTGCTCATGATTTTGAAAATCCTGGGGCATCGACATCACGACTTCCTCAGCCTTCCCGTTGGCTTGAGAATGGAGGGGAAAGCTCAAGACATGATAAAACCTAAAGGAAGCAACAAACTCCCTGAAAGGTCCATTCATGAACTGCAATCTATTATCCGAGACAGAAAATCTGTGCAAAATAATTACCACGGTCATAAATTCTAATGGCTACCTGGCAGTTGTGGTATTGAGAATATCCTCAGTCCTTTGGAAGTGGCAGTCAGAAACTATGAACATTTTCTTTAAATTTCAAAGGTCCATCTCCAATCATTGCTACGACTGGGCCAGGAGATGGATGACATCAATGGCTCTGTTGGGGTCTGACTATGGATAACAGAAATAAGATAAGAAGAGACAAAGCCTATAATAGAATTCGAAATGCCCAGCTGCCAGCTGCCCGAAACGTCGATTCTCCTGCTCCTTGGATGCTGCCTGACCTGCTGCGCTTTTCCAGCAACACATTTTCAGCTCTACACTTGATGATGCCAAGGTGATCTCCATGAAGACATGGTTGAAGAATTCCATCCTTTATGGCATTATCATGATGAAGTGATAATTAAAATGCATCAACCTCAGGTGCTATTGCTTTTCATTGTAAGATCACTACATATGACTCTATCATTCAGAATGTAAGTGATCCTTTCCAGGAAGAACATCCAAAGGTGACTGCATCATGCATTAATGCCTGTGATACTTCATTAAACCTGGGTGCTGTCTGTACTCCATGACTATCCACCATACTGAGCACATCCAATTTCCATGTGTGCTGTATTCCTTTACGTACAGCTGAGATTGTGCACCAGTTATATATACAACTTGCAAGCAAACGTGCAACTCAAAATTAATTTGTAAAATTAAATTGAGGTTACTGATTCTAGCGCAGTTGATTTCCACAACTCCCCAGCTCCTATTGCAGCCTCCCACCACCCAATCCACCATTGCATGATAGAGTCATAGAGTCATACGGCACGGAAACAGATCCTTCGGTCCACCCGGTCCATACTGAACATAATCCCAAACTAATCTAGTCCCACCTGCCTGCTCCTGGCCCATAATCCTTCCAAATCTTCCCTATTCATGTGGTTATCTAACATCTTTAAAATATTGTAACTGTGCCTACATCCACCACTTCCTCAGGAAGTTCATTTCACACACGAACCACTCTCTGTGTAAAACATTTGCCCCACATGTTTTTTTTAAATCTCTCTCCTCTCACCTTAAAAATGTGTCCCCTAGTTTTGAAATCTCCTATTCTAGGGAAAAGAGATCTACCATTAACCCTTACTATACCCCTCATGATTTTACAAACCTCTATCAGGTCACACATCAACCTCCTACATGACAGTGAAAAATGTCCCAATCCAGCCTTTCTTCATAAGTCAGATCCTCCATACCTAGCAACATCTCAGTAAATCTCTTCTGAACCCTTTCTGGCTTAATACTATCCTTCTTATAACTGGGCAACCAAAACTGATCCTTCCATATCCGCCATAAATTCACCTGCACCTCGACACACATCATTTACTGCATCCGCTGCACCCGATGTGGCCTCATCTATATTGAGGAGACAGGCCGCCTACTTGCGGAACGTTTCAGAGAACACCTCTGGGACACCCGGACCAACCGACCCAACCACCTCGGGGATCAACACTTCAACTCCCCCTCCCACTCCACCAAGGACATGCAGGTCCTTGGACTCCTCCATCGCCAGACCATAGCAACATGACGGTTGGAGGACTGTGCTTTTCCAGCAACACATTTTCAACCAAAACTGGGTACAGTACTCCAGAAGAGGTCACGCCAACCTCCTATACAACCTTAACATGACATTCTAACTCCTATAATTAAAGGACTGACTAATGAAGGCAAGTTAAATGCCTTCTTAATCACCTTGTCTACATGTGACACAAACTGCAAATAATTATATACTTGAACCCCGAGGTTCCTCTGATCTACAACACTACCCAAGGCCCTACCATTAATCATATGAGTCCTGTCCTTATTTGTTGTACCAAAATGCAAGAACTTGCATTTATACAAATTGAACTCCATCTGCCATTTTTCAGCCCATTGCCCCAGTTCTTGATTTTATAGTTTGATTTCATATTAATATTAGGAGTTAAAGGTATGAAACCTGAATAGCATTTGAGATTGGAGGAACATTTTAGGCAGAAAGATAAAGCTTAGATTAGTCAGTATGCTTTGAATACAAAATCAAGTGTGAGCCACTGCCTAAGTCTGTGTGACAAGTGAGAATGCAATAGGCATGTAAAATATAATTACATACAGTGAAAGATACAATCTCTAGAAACAGAGGATAATGTTGGGCCAGTCTGCAGAAGCATTCACACACCACCAAGCCTGACAGATTTTAAACCCATGTTTAAAAAACTGAGGAATGTAACATATTTGATGAAAATGGATAAGTACAATGCATAAAATCCAACACGGAGAGCCTCTATAATTATAGGATTGTGTCCAGGTTAGCAAATAATCACATCAAAGTCCAAATACTGAGCGAGAAATAGAGACCCATAGGAGTCAGTTAATATTTCCAGAATATTGGAAGCAAATAAGACTCAACCAGGACATCTATACACCATTGGTAAAGCTGCTATTAAATGTTGTAGAAATGTCACTGCACAGACCTCATTAATCAGTAACAGATTATACAATGTAATTACTGTGCTAGATTGTATGAGAAGAAGAAATGGGCAAACATGTCTGAGGAATAGAAACAAAAACAAAATGCTTTCCTTAAGATTGACAACCCAAAGCAAAATTGTTCCTGTCAAACAAAGAATGATAATGGAAGTTGACGAAGTGAGAAAACAGACTGAGAGCAAATAGAGTCATAGAGTCATAGAGATGTACAGCACGGAAACAGACCCTTCGGTCCAACCTGTCCATGCCGACCAGATATCCTAACCCAATCTAGTCCCATTTACCAGTATTTGGCCCAAATCTCTCTAAACCCTTACCATTCATACACCCATCTGGATGTCTTTAAAATGCTGTAATTATATCAACCTCCACCACTTCCTCTGGCAGCTCGTTTGTCATATGCACCACCCTCTGTGTGAAAATTTGCCCCTTAGGTCCCTTTTAAATCTCTCCCCTCTCACCTTAAACCAATGCCCTCTAGTTTTGGACTCCCCCACCCTGGGAAAATTAACTTGGTTATTTACTCTATCCATGCCCCTCATGATTTTATAAACCTCAATAAGGTCACCCCTCAGCCTCTGACGCTCCAGGGGAAACAGCCCCAGCCTATGCAGCTTCTCCCAATAGCTCAAACCCTCGAACCCTGGCAACATCCTTGTTAATCTTTCTGAACCCTTTCAAGTTTCACAGTGAGTTTAAGAAATATTGTTAGATGGTTGTTTTTAGGATAAATAAAATAATAATTTCAAAGGAGATACAGGATCTTAAAACTGAACAAGTGCATTACAAATTTGGTGAAAACAGCAAAATCAGGGATCGAGGAAGTTGGAATTCCTTTGTAGTTGGTGATCAAGAAAGGTTTTGACTGGGAAGATCCTTGCAATTGGGGTGGGTTAAGTCTGGGAGGTAGGGTGGCAAGAACTCAAATAAATATGATAAATGTTGGAAATATTCAGCAGGTCAGGCAATATCTGGGAGAGAATCAGAGTTAATCAGGGTTCAGGAGGCCTCCTTCAGAACGCTTTGAGAATTTCTGCTCCTCCTGGACTATTCCATGTAAATGTTTTAAAGACTTTACATTCTAAATTGAAAGCAATTAACCAGAGATTACATGATCAGTCCAAGTTACTGTTTATTATTGCATTTCTCCAAACACACCCCAACTTCATAAAAAAAAACAAAAGAAGAATACAATTACTATAAATTGCAGCTACGATAACATGAATGGTTTCTAAAGAAAAGGACTTCTCCTGATTAAAAACAGTTCTTTCATTGCAGTCTGTCCTACTTTCATCAGTCTTGTTGTGTTCAGAATCTTTCAAGTATTCATGTCTTCTGATAGTATGAGTGCATATTGTCGGATGTTCATTTGATTTCATTGTATACTTAGGCTTTCTTCAGGAAGGTCAGTCCTGTGGTGAGTGTTGCTGCTGCAGTAATTGCTGACAATGATCCAGTATCTTTGTTTAGAAATGGCGTATACCTAGGACTAATGATCATTCTGTTCCTTATGCTGTTGGTGATATTATATTTTCCTTATCAGCTGTCTGCAGTGAAAGATCAGCTTCTTCATGTGTGCATATGTATCTGTGCTTGTGACAATATCACTCTTTACTCGTGTTTGTCATGTACAATTAAGGTGATGAGTTCACCACATAGGTCCTCAGTAACCAAGGGGTCTGAGTTTGTTGGGAGCATTGAATGTTTGCACTCTGATTAGCTCTCCAATCCTAAACTGTGCCAATAATTTGACAGCTTTATTGAAGAAAACTTCAGCTTTCTGTCAGTTCACTCTGATTTTATCACGTACTTCTGTAAATATCTCTGGCCTCAGTAGTTTGTTTGTCTTTTGTTTTAAATAGAAGCCTTATAGTGTGGAAACAGGTCCTTAGGCCCAACAAGTCCACATCGACCTTCCGCAGAGCTGTTCCTCTACATATCCCTGGACACCATGGGCAAGTTAGCATGGCCAATTCACCTAATCTACACATCATTGAACCGTGGGAGGAAACCAGAGCACCCAGACATGGGGAGAATGTGCAAATTCCACAGAGACAGTCACCCGAGGGTTGAATCAAGCCTGGGTCCCTGGCACTATGAGGCAGCAGTGTTAACAACTGAGCCACTGTGCCAGCCTATTATCTTTGGGACAGGAGCTTCGATGCAGTTTGACATTAGTTGCTGGACTGGGCTATTTACTGGACCTGCAGTAGAATGCGGTGTTTCACCATTTTAGGATTGCCTTGTAAATGTCTGTGCTGGATCTACCTGACTTTTAAATGATTTCTTTAGTAACAGTCACTGCTGCTCCAGCCTTTCCGTTTGGTTGGGGGAAATGTGGAGATGATGTGCGATACTGACCATCCCAATCATTGATGAAATGTCTAAGTTCTTCACGTGAATTGAGGGTTACTCTCATTATCACAGTGTCTGGAATGGTCCAGCAGCTTCAGACATTCTGCTGTCTCATTGCTAGTTATTGAGCTCAGTTGTCTAACCCCTCAGTCATCAGGATACTAGTCAACGGTGTCAAAATAATCAATTCCCATGAAAGCAATGTGGTCTACTTCCAGGTTCATACATGGCTAGTCTGGGAATTAGAGTCATGATTGGATGTTTACCTTGATATTCACTACAAGCACTGCATTGGCTGATGTGTGATCCTTAATCTCATTGCCTTGCTTGGCAGTAAAGCACTTCTGTTGCCTTCTCAGATTCCTGGTTGCACATCAGCGTACCCTTTCTCATCTCCTTATGGAGAATGGCTCTCTTATGCATTTTGGACTATCGTTTCATCCCTGTATATCCGTCTGTCAAAATAATGTCTCTGAGGGGTTCCAGACATCCTTTCATTGCTACTTCCTGCAGCATTCGTACAGCGACCTCCCATTGAATCGTTTACTTGATTTGAGCAAGACACTTGCCTTTCAGATTCTGGCTGGAATCTTAAAGGGCTCTGAGTCACATGGGCTATGACAAGAATTGTGGCAGAATCAGATGGAAAATCGGGCAAGATTTATCTTGATGCCAGGAGCCTTAATGATGGCCCACTTCACCTCATTGATTTTCAGCTTCCTATCTGACTAAATGTGTTAAAAAAGCTAGACATCAAAAATATCTGACATGGAAATTAATGCAGGTACCTGGCAAATGTAACTCACCACATGCTCTGAAGATTGCCATATTGCAATGGATGAGGAAGTATCTCATTGCATGATTTACGGGCACCAGCTGCATGAGTCCCTCATCCATGGACATTGGCATCTGGTACTTGCCAACCCCTCAGGACCATCATGATACCTCTCCATGCAGGCTGCTCATGAAGCCCAGACTTGCATTGTAGGGTGCACTGGTAACTAATGTTGAAAGCTGCAATAGGGAGATTTAGTATATACGGTCAGGGTTGGAAAAACACAGCAGGCCTGGCAGCATTCGAGGAGCAGGAGAATCGACGATTCACTCTCAACTCTGATCTCCAGCATCTGCAGTCCACACTTTCTTCTATATACAGTCAGGGACGTGGATCACAGATTAGATCGGATTGCATTTTAGCGCTGCCCGCTTGCTCTCTTACTGCTTGCTTACCTAACACTGAGTTACATCCTCGCACCATCTTGGCCTTGATCTCCCTTACCTTGTCAATTAGTGCAGTCAAACAGCAAGGTAGCTTCCTCTGCCAGTCTATAGTCCTGAGTAAAAGGGATTTTGCTGCATGGTTGAAATCTCACACTTTCACCTTCTGCCCAGACCTTATACAACAAACACAGCAAGCACACAATCATGTTTCTAAGTCTTAGAGAGTAGTCTTTATCAAAGTCCATCAAGGCATTGTGTGCCAAGACCAGCCTCCAATACCAGCCCAGGGGATGGGCCAGGGTCAGGCATCTGGTCAAGGTGAACTTGTTCAGGGATCCTTGCCTCTGAAGTCAAGGAGCAGGACACAGTCAGACTTGTGGCTCCATAGCAGACACTGAGGGAGTATAGAAAATGTAGTTGGGTAGATGTACCAGCATCAGTTAGACATCTGGGCACTGTTGTCCAGGTTTTCTGGCTTGGTCACTCAGGAGGGTGACCATGGTCAGTTCATCAGGTCCTTCCACAGAAACTAAGGGAAAAGGGAATTGGGGGAGCTGGGGAATAGAGTCCTGCATTGCTGTAGGTCTGGAAACACATGGAGGTCAGAACAGGTAAGGATAGTGGATTTCCTTCTCTAAAGGACATCAGTGAAATTGGATGGATTTTTACAATGATCAGTAATGGGTACATGGTCACCTTTAAGCAAGTCTTTAATTCCAGTTTAGTACAGAATTCAAATTACATAAGACCATAAGACCATAAGACATAGGAGTGGAAGTAAGGCCATTCGGCCCATCGAGTTCACTCCGCCATTCAATCATGGCAGATGGGCATTTCAACTCCACTTACCCACATTCTCCCCGTAGCCCTTAATTGCTTGTGACATCAAGAATTTATCAATCTCGGCCTTGAAGACATTTAGCGTCCCGGCCTCCACTGCACTCTGTGGCAATGAATTCCACAGGCCCACCACTCTCTGGCTGAAGGAATGTCTCCGCATTTTCTGTTCTGAATTTACTTTCTCTAATTCTAAGGCTGTATCCACGGGTCCTAGTCTCCTCGCCTAATGGAAACAATTTCCTAGCGTTCATTCTTTCCAAGCCATGTATTATCTTGTAAGTTTCTATTAGATCGCCCCTTAATCTTCTAAACTCCAATGAATACAATCCCAGGATCCTCAGCTGTTCCTCGTATGTTAGACCTATTATTCCAGAGATCATCCGTGTGAATCTCCGCTGGACATGCTCCATTGCCAGTATGTCCTTCCTGAGGTGTGGGGACCAAAGCTGGACACAGTGCTCCAAATGGGGCCTAACTAGCACAACGGTGCTTTTATATTCCAACCCTCTTGAGATAAATGACAACATTGCATTCGCTTTCTTAATCATGGAATCAACCTGCATGTTTACCTTTAGAGAATCCTCGGCTAGCACTCCCAGATCCCTTTGTAGGATGCTGCCTGAATTGCTGTGCTCTTCCAGCACCACTGATCCAGAATCTGGTTTCCAGCATCTGCAGTCATTGTTTTTACTACCTTTATGAATTTTCTCACCGTTTAGAAAGTAGTCCATGCTTGTATTCTTTTTTCCAAAGTGCAAGACCTCGCATTTGCTCACATTGAACTTCATCAGCCATTTCCTGGACCACTCTCCCAAACTGTCTAGATCCTTCTGCAGCCTCCCCACTTGCTCAGTACTACCTGCCTGTCCACCTAACTTCGTATCATCGGCAAACTTCGCTAGAATGCCCCCAGTCCCTTCACCCAGATCATTAATATACAACGTGAACAGCTGTGACCCCAACACTGAACCCTGCGGGACACCGATTGTCACCAGCTGCCATTCCGAAAAAGAACCTTTTATCCCAACTCTCTGCCTTCTGTCAGACAGCCAATCCTCAATCCATACCAGTAGCTCACCTTGAACTCCATGGGCCCTCACTTGCTCAGCAGCCTCAAGTATGGCACCTTATCAAAGGCCTTTTGGAAGTCTAGATAGACCACATCCACTGGGTTTCCCTGGTCAAACCTACTAGTCACCTCTTCAAAGAATTCCAACAGGTTTGTCAGGCACGACCTCCCCTTACTTAATCCATGTTGACTTGTTCTAATCCGACTCTGCTCTTCCAAGAATTTAGAAACCTCATCCTTAATGATGGATTCCAGAATTATACCAACAACTAAGATTAGGCTAATTGGCCTATAATTTTCCATCTTTTGTCTTGATCCTTTCTTGAACAAGAGGGTTACAACAGTGATCTTCCAATAATCCGGGACTTTCCCTGACTCCAGTGACTTTTGAAAGATCTCAACCAACACTCCGCTATTTCCTCAGCCACCTCCCTCAGAACTCTAGGATGTAGCCTATCGGGGCCAGGAGATTTATCAATTTTAAGACCTTGTAGCTTTTCTCGCACTTTCTCTTTTGTAATGGAAACCATACTCAACTCAGCCCCCTGACTCCCTTTAATTGTTGGGATAATACTCATGTCTTCCACTGTGAAGACTAACGCAAAGTACTTATTAAGTTCACCTGCTATTTCCTTATCTCCCATCACTATCCTTCCAGCATTGGTTTGAAATGGCCCAATGTCTACTTTTGCCTGTTGTTTGTTTCTTATGTATTGAAAGAAACGTTTACTATCATTTCTAATATTACTGGCTAGCCTATTTGAGAGGATCAAATATTATTTGATCCTCTCCTTCCTTATTTCTCTCTTTGTTATCCTCTGTTTGTTTTTGTAGCCTTCCCAATCTTCTGATTTCCCAGTGCCCTTGGCCACTTTATAGAACCTCTCTTTTTCTTTAATACATTTCCTGATTTCCTTTGTCAGCCACGGCTGTCTAATCCCTCCCCAGATAATCTTTCTTTTCTTGGGGATGAACCTCTGGACAGTGTCCTCAATTATACCCACAAACTCCTGCCATTTTTGCTCTACTGTCTTCCCCACTAGGCCTCTGCTTCCAGTCTATTTTCGTCAGTTCATCTCTCATGCCCTCATAATTACCTTTATTTAACTGTAACACCATTACATCCGATTTTGCTTTCTCTCTTTCAAACTGCAGGCTGTACTCTACCATATTATGATCGCTGTTTCCTAAGTGTTCCCTTACTTTAAGATTTTTTATAGAGTCTGCTTCATTACATAGCACTGGGTCCAGAATAGTCTGCTCCCTTGTGGGCTCCATGACAAGCTGTTCCAAAAAGCCATCCTGTAAGCATTCCATGAATTCCCTTTCTTTGGATCCACTGGCAACATTATTTACCCAGTCCACCTGCATATTGAAGTCTCCCATGATCACCGTGACCTTGCCTTTCTGACATGCCTTCTCTATTTCCCAGTACATGTTGCGTCTCTGGTCCTGACCACTGTTAGGAGGTCTATACATAACTCCTACTATGGTTTTTTTGCCTTTGTGGTTCCTCAATTCCACCTACACAGACTCCACATCATCCGTCGCTATGTCATTCAGTGCCATAGATTTAATTTTGTTCTTAACTAACAAGGCAACCCCGCCCCCTCTGCCCACCTCCCTGTCTTTTCGATAAGTTGAAAATCCTTGGATGTTTAACTGCCAATCCTGACCCCCTTGCAACCACGTCTCTGTGATGCCTACCACATCATAATCATTCACGATGATCTGTTCCATTAGTTCATCTTGTTACGAATGCTACGAGCATTCAAGTAAAGTGCCTTAATGCTAACTTTCTTATCATGTACCATTAGTGTACCATTAGTGGATTCAAATCCATGTCCCCAGAACATTATCATGGGGCTCTGGATGACTAGTCCAGTGACCATACCAGTACAAAATGTATTGTAGTAACTCACCATGCTTCTCTGATAGTCCCTTTTTTCACACCATGTCTACTACCTAGAAGGCCAAAGGCAGCATGTCCATGGAAATGCACATGACTTGCATATACCTAATGTACACTCAACAATTTTCCAAATAGGATTCAATTTACTCAATGCCTGCCAGCCCATATTGAAGAGAGAAGAAATGGAGAAGTGCAAGCTACATCATTGCAGAAGAGATTCTGAGCAGAGGGAGAGATGGCCAGTGGGGAAGAGAGTTATGTAAACTGGAATCCCTCATTATCAATCTCTCCACATGGCCACTGGCCATGGTCTCATTGATGCCCCTTCCCATGATGAGATGCTCTATGACCTCGATGTTCGATTAAAGGTGCTAAAATATTCAAGCAAGCTAGTCTACCCCCTGCTCTCTGTTTTGTGTCCCTTCACAGGAACAGGAGTAGGACATTCAGCCCCTTCAGCCTGTTCCGTTATTCAATGGGATCATGGCTGATTTCTGACCTAACTCTGTACACCTGCCTTTGGCTCATACTCATTAATACTTTCGGTTCACAAATATTTATCCATCTCAGATTAAAACTAACAACTGACTTATCATCAACTGCCATTTGGGGAAGAAAGAGAGAAACATGTCAGTAAATAAGTTGTAATCTGATTGGGTGTTGTGTCCATCACAGATGAACAAGTCTGCCATGTGTACGAGAAACTTGAAACAGTCTAAATTGTGTGAAGCATTGAGTTATAATTGAAAACATTGTTGCTAGGTTGATAGTAGATATGGATTAGTGGTGCTGGAAGAGCATAACAGTTCAGGAAGCATCCAAGGAGCTTCGAAATCGACGTTTCAGGCAAAAGCCCTTCATCAGGAATAAAGGCAGTGAGCCTGAAGCGTGGAGAGATAAGCTAGAGGAGGGTGGGGGTAGGGAGAAAGTAGCATAGAGTACAATGGGTGAGTGGGGGAGAGGATGAAGGTGATAGGTCAGGGAGGAGAGGGTGGAGTGGATAGGTGGAAAAGGAGATAGGCAGGTAGGACAAGTCCGGACAAGTCATGGGGACAGTGATGAGCTGGAATTTTAGAACAAGGGTAAGGTGGTGGAAGGGGAAATTTGGAAACTGTTGAAGTCCACATTGATGCCCTGGGGTTGAACTGTTCCGAGGTGGAAGATGAGGCGTTCTTCCTCCAGGTGTCTGGTGGTGAGGGAGTGGTGGTGAAAGGGGCCCAGGACCTCCATGTCCTCGGCAGAGTGGGAGGGGGAGTTGAAAGGTTGGGCCATGGAGCGGTGTGGTTGATTGGTGCGGGTGTCCTGGAGATGTTCCCTAAAGTACTCTGCTAGGAGGCGCCCAGTATCCCCAATGTAGAGGAGACCGCATCGGGAGTAACGGGTACAATAAATGATATTAGTGGATGTGCAAGTAAAACTTTGATGGATGTGAAAGGCTACTTTAGGGCCTTGGATAGAGGTGAGGGAGGTGCGGGATGTAGACGAGATGCGTTGGAGGGCATCTTTGACCACATGGGAAGAGAAATTGCGTGGTTAAAGATGCCCTCCAACGCATCTCGTCCACATCCCGCACCTCCGCCCTCAGACTCCACC
>NC_057712.1:12100610-12160444 GCF_004010195.1 Chiloscyllium plagiosum | reverse complement strand
TCACCCATTGTATTCTATGCTACTCTCTCCCCACCCCCACCCTCCTGTAGCTTATCTCTCCACGCTTCAGGCTCACTGCCTTTATTCCTGATGAAGGGCTTTTGCCCGTAACGTCGATTTCAAAGCTTCTTGGATGCTGCCTGAATTGCTGTGCTCTTCCAGCACCACTAATCCAGAATCTGGTTTCCAGCATCTGCAGTCATTTTTTCTACCTGATAGTAGATATGCCATGAATTGAACTGTTGATCAGGTGCATTGAGGATTAGTTCGGCTACAACATTAGAAGAGTGAGCTCACTCACTTTGACAATTATGGTTAGAATGTTAAATTAGTTCCTCAATTACCTGAAAAGCCTTGGAGTTGCTAGTGTTGTCGTAGAGGTGGTGGTGTTGTGGCTATATTTCTGGACTAGTAGTGCAGAATCCCTGGTTAAAATTCTGGGAAAGGGTTCATGACAAAGGTCTTTGGACTCAAAATGTTAACTCTGCTTCTCTCTCTACAGATTCTGTTAGATGTACTGAGTCTCTTCAGCAATTTCTGTTTGTGTTCTGGGGACATGGGTTTGAATCATATCATGGCAAATGGTAGAATTTGAATTCAGTTAAAAATCTGTCATAATAAGAAGCTAGTCTAATGTCAACTGTGTCAGTCATCTGGTTCATTAATGTGCTTTTCTGAAGTAAATTTGCTATCCTGACCTGATTTGGCCTATATATGATGCCAGATGAACAGCCATCACTCTTACCTATCATTTGGATACTGAAGAATGGGCTTTACATCCTGGGCCTAGCCAGTAATGCCCATAAACCAAGAATGAACAAAAAATACTTATTGTTGCTGCTTCCAAAGCATACATTCAGAGGACCTCTTAAGTTCCCTATGGAACTCACTTTCTTTTCCTGCCTATGCAGCAAATTATTCAGTGCATATTTTCTATTCGAATATTCAATTATTTTTAAAGCTTTTATATACACAAGATTTTATATACAGTTAACACCACGTTGAGGTTCTGGATGTAGGTTTGCTCGCTGAGCTGGAAGGTTCGTTTTCAGATGTTTCGTCACCATACTAAGTAACATCATCAGTGAGCCTCCGAATGAAGCACTGGCGACATGGCCCACTTTCTATTTGTGTGTTTAGGTTTCCTTGGGTGGGTAATGTTATTTCCTGTGGTTACATCATTTTCTGCAGTGATGTCATTTCCTGTTCTTTTTCTCATGGGCTGGTAAATGGGATCCAAGTCAATGTGTTTGTTGATAGAGTTCCAGTTGGAATGCCATGCTTCCAGGCATTCTCGTGCATATCTCTGCTTGGCTTGTCCTAGGATGGATGTGTTGTCCCAGTTGAAGTGGTATCCTTCCTCATCTGTATGTAAGGATACTAGTGAGAGTCGTTCATGTCTTTTTGAGGCTAGCTGATGTTCATGTATCCTGGTGGCTAGTTTTCTGCCTGTTTGTCTAATGTAGTGTTTATTACAGATCCTGCAAGGTATTTTGTAAATGGCATTACTTTTTCTTGTTGTCTGTATCGGGTCTTTCAAGTTAATTAGCTGCTGTTTTAGTGTGTTGGTGGGTTTGTGGGCTACCATGATGCCAAGGGGTTTGAGTAATCTGGCAGTCACTTCTACAAATAAAGCTGCATTAGAACATTATTTAAATGGGCCATGACACACTGCAGCACAAAGGAACTACGTAGAGCAGAGGAAAATTACCTATACAGTGTATTCAAAAAGAATGGGTACCCAATGAACACAGTCGACCGATTTCTCAGCAACAAAATCAATCAAGCAGGAAAAACATGTCCAGAAACCCTAGCCACTCTCCCCTACATCAAAGACAACTCAGAAATGACAGGCAGAAAACTAGCCACCAGGATACATGAACATCAACTAGCCACAAAAATATCCTTACATACAAATGAGGAAGGACACCACTTTGACTGGGACAACACATCCATTCTAGAACAAGTCAAACAGAGGCATGTGCAAGACTTTCTTGAAGCACATCAAAAACACATTGACTTGGATCCCATTTACCACCCCTTGAGAAAAAGAACAGGAAATGACATCACCACCGGAAATGGCGTTACCACAGGAAATAGCATCACCCACTCAAGGAACTCTAAGGTGGAAAAGCAGTGGGTAGACCACCTGAGAAATGTTGTGTCCCCTCTCACCAGCAATTTTCCCAGTGGGGAACTATAAATCTTTGTCGAAAGAATGTAGATGAAGAATGCAGTTGATGACTTCAAAGCGAAAAACTAACTAGTATCTGAAGGATGGCGAAACACGATGGTAATTCAGTCAATGCTTCTCTCCTCCCGTCAACAAGTTATACTTCCCCAGGGTATTTTTCCAGCATTCTCAAAGATCCATCCCACCCTGGCAATGCTTTTCTACAACCTCTACCATCGGGGAGAAGGCACAGAAGCCTGAACACACGGATCAGCTGGTTTTGAAACAGTTTCTACCCCATTGTTGTTAGAATACTGAATGGACTCGCAAACTCTTAACATTCACCTGTACCTGTGTTTTAGTTTGTGCCACTGTTTACCTATTATTTACTATCTATGCTATTTAACTATGTTATCTGCCTGTATTGCTTGCAAGACAAAGCTTTTCACTGTGCCTCGGTACACGTGACAATAAATTCAGTTCAATTCAATTCAATATCTTGCACTCATTAGGATAAACAAGAGAATATAAAATTTCAAAGGCAGCAATAATTTATGTGGTAAGAGGAAAGGGTGCTGATTGGTTGCCAAGTTGGTTCTGACTGAGGTATTACCATGGAGAATATAGCCAGGAACTATCATCCCTGATTCTTGTTTAATTTTAAAAAAGACCGAATGGTTGAAAGTGCATCTTTTTCCTGCAGAGAACGTGTCCCTGTACATGAATATACATAACGTCTAGTTAGCATAAGTGAGAACATTGAGAACCTGACTGATAATCTTCAATTGTTGTTACTGTAATTCCTAGCACATTCTGAATTATTTCGCATTTGCTGTCTGATTGCAGAATCACATCTAATGTGAGACATTATATTCTGAGTTTTGCAGTCAGGGGTTGATTCAGTATTATATCCAGTGTTAACAGCCAAAAGATGTCCTGTTTGATACAATCTGCTTCTCAGTGAGAAGTACAGTCAAGGTACCGAGTACTAGCACTGAAATACTATACCATGATACTTGTTTGCATGGTAGGAGACTGTCTGTTTGGCTTGATGGGAACATACCACTGAGAATACCACTCCTTTTGCACTGCATAGTAGCAAAGTGAAAAAGTTAACTTCACCAGTGGCAAGGCTTGGACCTGAGTAGACTTGTCAACCATCAACATTCTTTTGTTATGTGGTATGAATTGTTGCTCTCACTGAAATTTGCCATTCTTGCGTTAATCCTGGTGAGTGCCAGATATAAAGCATTGACACCCTACCTCTTTTCAGCTACGTTTAGCATTTTCATTTTGAACAGAAATCAGAAGATTTCAAAAGAACACCTGGATCATTGCTTCCAAGATTTAGGTATCATTTAACTGTTTCATTACTATTTCTTTCATTTCTAGTGTGCACTTTACAAATGTTTCTGTTCAAGATGTATTGCATTTTCTTTTACTGGATGGCAGATCATAGGAGATATACAATTCCAGTGTGCATAATGTTGTCGTAGCAACATTGAAAATGAAAAGTTACTCGGTTTCTATGGTTTCATTATCTTCTCACAAATGGTTTGTTCAGACTTCTGAATGTGAAGCTCTTCTATTTTTGGAATTTGAGCTCTGCCTTACCATCGTTCTGTATTTTTGAGCATTAAGACAGTTCAATAAAGAAGCTGAAAAGTCCTTCTTCAGGCTTATGCCCGAAATGTCGATTCTCCTGTTCCCTGGATGCTGCCTGACCTGCTGCGCTTTTCCAGCAACACATTTTCAGCTCTGATCTCCAGCGTCTGCAGACCTCACTTTCAGTTCAATAAAGAAGCTCACTTTGAAGTTACTGCACAAGGTGCAGAAATACGTTATTTTATCTGAAGGATAAGAAGAGTAATGGGGGACATGGCACAATGGCAATGTCACTGGACTAGTCAGCCAGAGGCCTAGTCTAATACTTTGAGGGCACAATGTTCAAATCCCACCATGGCAGCTGGTGTAATTAAAATTCCAGTAACACGGTGGCACAGTGGTTAGCACTGCTGCCTCACAGCGCCAGAAACCTGGGTTCAATTCCTGCCTCAGGCGACTGTGTGGAGTTTGCACATTCTCCCCGTGTCTGCGTGGGTTTCCTTTGGGTGCTTCGGTTTCATCCCACAGTCCAAAAATGTGCAGGTTAGGTGAATTGGCCATGCTAAGTTGCTCGTAGTGTTAGGTGAGGGGGTAAATATAGGGGAATGGGTCTGGGTGGATTGTGCTTCGGCGGGTTGGTGTGGACTTGTTGGGCCGAAGGGCCTATTTCCACACCGTAAGTAATCTAAAAAAAGAGTAATTGAATTGTCAATGGAAACATGTCTGAAAAGAATGATGTCACAGCACGACAAATGTGCTGGGCCTTGGTACAGCCAGTTGAACACATTTGTTGGTGCCACTGCAGATACAATTTATTTTGCAAACCTGAATGAATCTTACATGCCCTTCACATCAATACTGATTTTTTGCGCATTGCGTGTCAGAGGCTGAGGGTGACTTTATAGAAATTTATAAAATCATGAGACCCATTGACAGGATGAATAGTCAAGGTCTTTTCTCAGGGTAGCTGAGTCAAAAACTAGAGGGCATTGATTTAAGATGAGGACAGAAAAATTTAAAAGGGATCTAAGGGGCAATTCTTTTCAAGTAGAGGGTGGTGCGTGTATGGAATGAGCTGCCAAAGGAAGTAGTGGAGGCTGGTACAATTGCGACATTTAAGAGAGATCTGGATAGGTATATGAATAGGAAGGGTTGAGGGGGATATGGGCCAAATGCTGGCAAATGGGATTAGGTTAATTTCGGATATCTGGTCAGCATGGACGTGTTGGACCGAAGGGTCTGTTTTCGTGCTGTACATCTCTGTGACTTTATGTTACAGTGAAATGAAAATAAAAAATAGTGCTGCTGCATTTTATGGTAAGGGGAGCTCATTTTCTTCAATCTGCTAGGGTGGGGGGGCGGGGTGCCTAGCTGGTTGTCTTGACATATTTTCCTCAAACGAGCGATGTTGAAGACGCAGGACATAGGGAGCAAAAGGCAGAATGATGACACAAGGGCCATTGTTAGAAGGGGAGGATAGTTGCTGATGATTCTGGAGTTCTATTTTATAAAACAAAAGCCTTCAGTTATTCCAAACTGATATGGGCGAACTGACCGCAAAATGGCTGTTTCTCTCTGGTCAACAGTAACCTGACACTTGTTACTCCTGCTCTGCTGGGAAGTTGGAATGAGTCATAGAGCAGTGGCTCAACAGCAAATGTTATGTTCTTCAATTTGACACAAACATACCAATCATATGACAAGGAGTGGTAAAATAATAATGTGGATTCTTTATTAGAAGATAAGTCAAAATACACGTTTACTGGAAGGCTACATACAAATGTCTGACCTGTACCCCTGCTACTGTGGATGGAATTCAGAGTCATGGGACTAGTCCATCATACCCTCTCTTGGTCATAGTGACTGACAGCAGTTTATTTATGCTCCCTTAATGGTACATGTACCTCATACAACAACATCAAATTTTGTACGAAATTTAAGATTTACTCTCTATGGCCTTCCAATTGAGTATTCAAAAGTTTGAGGCTGTTTTGTGACTTTTTGCAGAATTTGCAAGATTGTAGCAAGAATCATTCTATGGTTCTACCACTCTTGGTTGGTACAGTGGCTCAGTGGTTAGCACTGCTGCCTCACAGTGCCAGGGATCTGGGCTTAATTCCAGCCTTGGGTAACTTGAGTTAGCAAGTTCTCCCTATGACTGTATGGGTTTGCTCTGGTATCTTCCCACAGTCCAAGGATGTGTAGGCGAGGTTGATTTGCCATAACTAAAACTGCCGTATATGGACGTATAGACTAGGAATCTAGCCATCATAAATGTGGAGTTATGGGAATACAGTAGGGGTCTGGAGTGGATACTCTTTAGAGTGTCGGTGTAGACTTAATGGGCCAAATGACCTCTTTCTGCACTTCAGGGATTCTATGATTCTACTTGGGCCCTTCACAGCTTCCCTCAGTTGTAGTACCTTTAGTGGCCACAGTCTCAAGTCGGTTATACATTGTAGCTCGATTGCAATGGTGGTGCTGCTGAGTTCTATTTCTGTCTCTCCAAGGCTTACTGAAGCGTCGCCCACAATGCAGCAAATTAACTTGTGAAAAATAACTGCTTTAAAAAATGAAGGTGTGAAATAAAAATGCTCGTTTTCAGCCTTCCTTTAATGGTTAAAAGTTATTGGGAGCTGTAACTGGATAGCTGCCTCTTCCCCAGCCCATCCTGGAGGAGTTTAAGTGACAGGAGGCAGCAGTAATATATTCTCTCTCTGTGGAGTTTTGCTTGGAGCTAGACACTCCCCAGTCAGTCGTTAATCAATTAAACCTGTTGGACTAGAACCTGGTGTCATGTGACTTCTGACTTTGTCGTCCCCAGTCCAATGCAAGTGCCTCCACATCATGGAAACATATGAAGCAACGATCTGTAAGAATTTTCAATATATGAATATGTTTAAGGAATTGATCATAACTCTTATGGAAAATGATACATAGAGATTCACGTGAATAGATTTATGCTTTAGGCATATTTCATGCAAAAAATTCTGCACATCAGTCAAGGCTTTATTTTCTTCAAATTTATTATTTCAAATCCCTTCCCTTGGCCCATGATGGATTAACCTCTTCCACAGATAAACAATGAGCAGATGGCCTCCATGGAATAGTAAGTTTCCAATTTGAATGGGGAACAGATGTTATCAGTTGCCATTAATACTCAGAACCAAGTGAGAATGGCAAGCTAGAAAATAGCTGAAAGCAGTCATTTTGGAAGAAAGGTGAAATCAGATTCAAAGTGAGTGCTATGCAAGTAAGTCCAGTCAATTCAAAAGATTGGTTTTAGCCCACAGTAATTACTGATTATCATAATTTAAGTGTGTTTGGAGCCATGATGGATCATGGAAGATAATCATAGTCCAGTGGACAACATACCCACAAGGAATAAGGAGATCATAGAGGTATGTTGAAACTTTATTGCTGGAACAGCACAGCAGGTCAGGGAGCATCCAGGGAACAGGAGATTCGACGTTTCAGGCACAGGCCCTTCTTCAGGAATGGGGAACAGATGTTATCAGTTGCCATTAATACTCAGAACCAAGTGAGAATGGCAAGCTAGAAAATAGCTGAAAGCAGTCATTTTGGAAGAAAGGTGAAATCAGATTCAAAGTGAGTGCTATGCAAGTAAGTCCAGTCAATTCAAAAGATTGGTTTTAGCCCACAGTCCTGAAGAAGGGCCTGTGCCCGAAACGTCGAATCTCCTGTTCCCTGGATGCTGCCTGACCTGCTGTGCTGTTCCAGCAATAAAGTTTCAACTTTGATCTCCAGCATCTGCAGACCTCACTTTCTCCTCGATCATAGAGGTACATAATGCACAGAGATAGACAGGGTGTCAAACAAATTCTTCCTGGTTCATCATTCTAGGTTCTGAGTAGCAAGATCCATCTCCCATAGAAACCAAAAGGGAAATCATTGTCTGAAGATAAAGCAAAATACAGAAGGGGATAGAAAGGAACACATTGTACTAGTTACGGCCAATAACACAGGCACCAGCTCAGAAACTGGCAATATTCACTACGTTGAGGCTTGGCTGGACACATATCCTCAAATGGGGAAGCGCTGATGGACAACAGGCATCCTCGATGAAAGGAACATGACAGCTGCTATTTCACAAAGGACAAAATCTCATATTACAATCATTTTGCTGTATGGGAGTGTACTAAGGATCTCACTGGGCTAAGTTTGAGAGAAAGGCTGACCTAAGACAAACCAAATGCTTCATGCAATGACCTGAAGTTCCACAGGCCCATGCCTTCACTTTGGTTTATAGCTTAGTGCAGAGCTTGGAACCCATCCTTTCCAGTGGGAAGTGACCAGTTAATTCCAACCAACAACCCAGCTCACACTACATTTTAAAAAAAAAGTTCTACTGCAGTAAAATGCAACTTCCATTGAATGACATCCAGTTTCTATTAGAATCAAATAGCTCGCACAGTAGTGCAATGGAGACAGCTGCTATGTTGGCTTTGGGCTCCTCTTTGAAAGGAGTGTGCAGTGACTCAGCTGCCCAGAGATCTGTACTCCAGCACATCATTGAACTGGTGGAGTAGTTGCCTTGTCTGGTTGGAAGAATTCCCACTGGACCATCTTTGCGCACCGTTCAATTACCTGTCAGTCATGTGGTCCAGTCTATGGTGGTGTAATCTGAACTGGAGCCTTCGTGCATCACAGCCTCTCAAAGCTGTCCTGAGAGGAGATCAAGTGCTGTTGCCCATGCTTTGGACCCTTCGACAAGTTTAATGTATTAAAAACCCTTTATCCAAGTGTTCTTGTCAGTGAGATAGAATTCAGTTTACAGTTTAATTCAATTTTATTAACAAAGTCTTTCTTATTAAAAACACCATATGAGCCTTTTGCAAATTCCCACAATATTTACTCGCTATCCAGCTTATTAAAAACACCACATGAACCTTTTGCAAATTCCCACAATATTTACTCGCTATCCAGCTCTATCCAACTGAGAAAGGATATTACCCACAAGGATCCACATGTCTGAACTGGGCATTAGAATCTCCTTCTCTGATGTAGGGCTGACTTTCATCCACAAAGGCGGTTCTTGTAGGTCAGGGTGAATTTTCTCCTTGATTTTTTTGCATTGTTGCATAGTCTTCTGCCACGAGTCTTGCTATGAGTCTTTGTAGAGGGGCTGGCTTCCAGATGTGTGTTTTCAACCCCTTCACCCCAAACTACTGGGATCATGAACAAGATTCAAAGCATCTTGAATGGGGTCTCACCAACACCTTTCACTGTTGCATGATGGGAAGTTGTAAAGTATACAAGCTCAGACACTGGCAGGCAGGCAGCCAAGGTGCCAAAAAGTCTGATCAATACCTTTCAAGTACACAGCCCTCGGGTTGGTTGTAACTGGATCCCTAAACTTTTGTGACCTCTTTGACCTTGCCTTCCACTGTTCTCTCCAGGTTGTTGTTTAATTTAGTTGGACCAATTTTCTCAGATTTCTCCAGTTGCGAGTCAATTTAGGATGGTCCAATTCTGGACCAATGTTTGCTTGACCAAAGCTTTCTTCACATCCCTACAAAGTCCACCTTGACTTCTGCTGTTCTTGGGGTTGCACTTGTGGAAATACCAGAGTTGGCAAGAGCACTTACAGGACTGACACCCAGGGTAAACACCAAGGTGGATAGTTTAATACCTGGATGCTGTGTTATATTTATAACTTTGGTGTCTTTGCTCCAGGAAAACACTAATTATAAATATTGGGTTGTGCTGGAATTGCTGATCTTTCTCATTGTGATGGTCATGTGAAAATGTTTGAAAGGAATTAGTGCAGATTGTCAGCATGTTAATAGAACCTCAGATTGAGACTGAAAGGCATGTGTAACAGGCTGGTGTAATCCACAGGGTGGATCTTCCCTGTTGTTACTCCTGGTCTGGAACAATGATTGACGCTTTTCTAGAGGAGACCATGCCCAGTTGTGAGGTCCCTCATGGCACTTTTTCATCCTTTTTACCAATGACGCGGTATGCCCTGGGAGCACCTTCCTAAACAGTCATTCAATTGTACCTCATGGAAACAGACCCTTCAGACCAACTTGTCCACACCAACCAGCGACCCTGAATTAATCCAGTCCCCTTTAGCCCATATCCCATGTTTTGAAGCACTCCTTGGACCTTTTTCAGCAGCACTCACCTTTTCCAATGGAGCTACCATCCGGATAACACTACAGGCCCTCCTGTTGAACTTCCTATTTCCTTGGAGTCTTCTGTTATGTTTAATTGAGTGTAGAACAACATTTAGTTGCACCTGTGGATGCACAGAGATCACATCTGGGACTGGAAACTGTACATAGTCCTTACACTGGGGTCCTAATACTGGGCAAAGTAATTTCCCTCTGGTCTCTGTCTCTAAGACAAACTCTTTGAGCTGCTGTCAAAGTAAATAACATATTTGCTGTCTCAAGGCAACTTCTGTCATGTGACAATAATATCAATGTTTTCCATTACTCACACAATAGCTTGACTGTAGTTGTTACACAATGTGATCTGAATGACACAATCATACTGACTTGTGATAAAATGGTCCTTCATATACCTCTTATTAAATTTCAGGTTTTCAGACACTGAGTTTGGATAATCATTGTATTTGATTTTCTGTCAATATCTAGACAAAAGTGGCTGTAAATTATACAAGTGGTCTTTCATCATGATAGCTCTTTGGTGGATAGTCCTCCAAAAGGACATTTTCATTTTGATGGATTTCTAGAGGCTTGTTCAGACACGAGTTAACATTTTGTCCATATCAGAATCACAAAATCAGCTGCCCCTCTGGAGTACATTTTGTCCAGCTGAACTATTCATATTCCCTGCTAACTTTCAAAAGTAAAGTGTACGTTTTCTGAAAGTACTTTATGGGCTGACGCAACCCTAACAAATCCAATATCCAACCTAAAAGACCAAGAGAAACAGAAGAAGGAGTAACCATTCTGCCCATCAGCTCTCCTCCGTCATTCAACGAGGTGACGCTGAAAAGGAATGTTTGATTCATTAGTAGGAAACATTCACCAGCAACCGTCACAAAGTGGAAGTGTCAGATGATCCACGATCACTGTGAGGTCATTGCTCCAAATAGTGTTTCTACCTGTCCTTGGTCCTGGACACGTGACAGGTCAGGTAAAGAGAGAAGTGATGACCTAGTACTATTGTCGCTGGACTGTTAATTCAGCGAACCCGGTAATATTCTGGGGACCCAGGTTTGAATCCTGCCATGGTATGGCAAATGGTGGGATTTGAATTCAATTCTGGAATTAAGAGTCTAATGATGACCATGAAACAATTGTCAGGGAAAGCCCATCTGGTTCACTAATGTCCTTTAGGGAAGGAAACTGTCATCCTTACCTGGTCTGACCTACATGTGACTTCAGACCTACACTAACGCGGTTGATTCTAAAATGCCCTCTGGGCAATTAGGGGTGGGAAATAAATGCAGGCCTAGCCAGTCACACCTTCATCCTGCGAATGAAAAAATGTTTTGAAAAATTAAGTAATGAATATGAGAGGACATGATGCTCAGAAGACCAGTTCATTGGGAATCTATTTTCAGTAATAAGAGTGGCAGTGACCTTGACTACTGTCCCTAGTTGGAAATGTCCTTGCAGCAGATGGCACACAGGTAGAACAGGCTCTGTGTACACCTGCAGCCTCTGAAGCCAATTTCCATGGTCTTTGCCAAGACAATGTTCTTGAGCCCACAGATAAAATTGGTGGGTGGGAACCGTCTGGTTATGAGACCTGCTGATTTTACTGGCATGCCTCTTTATTCTGTAACACTTCAACAAATAAGCTGAGGAACTCAAAAAATGAATCCCACTAGTAACTCTCAGATGGCATACGGTGCAAAGCAGAACTCAGCACCATGCAATTAGATAGCAATGGGGATGAGCAGTTCTGTGAGCAAAGTGAAAGGGAGTGGGAGTAATTAGATGGCCTTTTAAAATGTTGACATGGATACAACGGACTGTATGACCTTCTTCTGCAATGCTATGATTTTATGAGCTGAACTAAAGATTTGTATTGCAATAGTTCTTTTTATATGTTGCTCATATGTTGAAAAAAGAAATTTAAATTATAACAAGGACAACAGCAAAAATTAAAACCCTACTATGAATAATCACCAAAGAAAATTGAGAAACATCTGAATCATTAAGAGCTATTTTACACATTACAGTTCTCATTCTCAATAGTGTTACTAAGCAGCACTTGCATGGCAATAACCTGCTCACTGACACCCAGTTTGGGTTACACCAGGATCTTTCACTGCCTGACCTCATTATAGCCTTGGCTGAAACATGGACAGAAGAGGGGATGGGAGAGTGACTGCCCCCATGTGGCAAGAAGGACTTCTAGTAGAACTGGAGTCAATGGCAATCAAGGGGAGATCTCTTTATTGTTTGGAGTCATAGAATCATAGAGTCATAGAGATGTACAGCATGGAAACAGACCCTTCAGTCCAACCCGTCCATGCCGACCAGACCATATCTATCAAGGGGAGATCTCTTTATTGTTTGGAGTCATAGAATCATAGTCATAGAGATGTACAGCATGGAAACAGACCCTTCGGTCCAACCCGTCCATGCCGACCAGACCATATCTGGAAAAAAAGATGGCCACTGTGGTTGGAGGTCAGTCACCTCAGCTCCAGGACAGCACAGGGAAGAATTTCTCAGATCTTCTCTCCACCATAAAATGAGAGGTGGGGATGTTCACTGATGAATGCATAATGTTCCATATTATTCAGATACTGAAGCAGTTGAAATGCAGCAAGACCTGGACAATATCCAGGCTTGGGCTGACAAAGTAGCAAGGAACATTTGTTGCAAGTGTCAGTTCCTTCTCCAAGAAGAGAAAATCTAACTGTTGCCCATTGGCATTCAATGGTAATAGCCTCACTGAATTCCCCATTCTCAACATCCTGAGTGCTATCATTGATCAGAAACTAAACCAGACTCACTAAAGAAATATACTGACGATAAGAGTTGTTCAGAAACTAAAAATTTTGTATTGAGTAACTCACCTCCTGACTCCCCAAAACCTGTCTACAAATGAGGAGTGTGATAGAATACTCCCCACTTGCCTGAATGAGTGCAGCACTAACAACACTCATGAAGATTGACACTATCCATGCTAATGCAGCATCATATCCACAAGCATCCACTCCTTCCATTACCAATATTAAGTACAGTAGTCCCCCCCTCCCCCATATCCATGGGGGATACGTTCCAAGATCTTCTACGGATGCCCAAAACCACAGATAGTAGCTAACCCATTCTTTTAAATGGGAAATTTACCTCACTGCCCAGCAGCCAGTTCCTGGTTCTGGAATGTTCCATGTAATATTTTATGGCCTCGGAAAACTAAGAATAACTGAAATCATGGTATCCAGACCAGCAGATGCGGCAGTTGCCCTGTACTGTAGACGCGTCTTAGAAAGCACCTTCCAAACTCTTAGTCACTAGCATCTGAAAGGAAAAGGGCAGCAGATATGTAGGAACACCACCACCTGCAAGTTCCCCTCCAAGCCACTCACCATCCTGACTTGGAAATATATCAACGTTCCTTTAGTGTCACTGGGTCAAAATCCTGGGACTCCCTCCGTAATGGCATTGTGAGCCTACCTACCAGATATGGACTACATTGATTCAAGAGGCAGCTCACTACCACCTTCTCAACAAGTGCAATTAGGGATGGCTGTTTTCTATTTGGGTACTGAACCTTGACATTTCAGGTATTTAAAATCCTTATCAAGAATACATTCAACCTGAACATTGAGTTGCTGTCGTTCTTCATTACTAAAGGGATTGAGTTTAAAAACAGGGAGGTTACGCTGCATCTGAACAGGGTGCTGATGAGGCCACACCTGGAGGACTGTGCACAGTTTTGGTCTCCTTACTTGAGAAAGGATGTACTGGCACTGGAGGAGGTGCAGAGGAGGATCACTAAGTTGATTCTGGAATTGAGAGGGCTGGCATTTGAGGAGAGGTTGATTAAACTGGGACTACACTCATTGGAATTTGGAAGAACGAGAGGAGATTGTATAGAAACACATAAAATTAAGAAGTGATTAGATAGGTTTGAAGAGGGAGGTTGTTTCCACTGGCAGGTGAAACTAGGATGAGGGTATGTAGCCTTAAAATCGGGGAAAGGAGATTTAGGACTGTGTTCAGGAGGAATTTCTTCACCTAAATGATTGCAAATCTGTAGAATTCTCTGCTCAGTGAAGCAGTTGAGGCAACCTCGTTGAATGGTTTTAAGATAAAGATAGATAGATTTTTGAACAGTGAAGGAACTAGGGGTTATGGTGAGCAGGCGGGTAAGTGGAACTGAGTCCATGAAAAGATGAGCCATGATCTTATTGAAAGGTGGAGCAGGCTTGATGTTCCAGATGGCCTAATCATACTCCTATTTCTTACATTCTTTTTTGAATATTAGATTCCCTACAGTACAGAAACAGGCCTTCAGCCCAACAAGTCCATAGTGATCCTTCGAAGACCAACCCACCCAGACCCATTCCCCTCTGATGAATGCACCTAATGCTATGGGCAATTTTTCATGGCCAGGCTACCTAACTTGCATATCTTTGGACTGTGGGAGGAAATTAGAGCACCTGAAGGAGACCCGCACAGACACAGGGAGAATGCGCATACTCCACACAGTCATCCAATGTTGGAATTGAACTCGGGTCCTTGGTGCTATAAGGCAGCAGTGCTAACCACTGAGCCACTAGTTCTGCTGTGGAATATGACATTCTATTCTTGCTCCAACATCGAATACATTTGAGATTGCAATGGACTAAGTTTTGATCTCTCAACGAATCTGGGGCTATAGTAAGTCATCAGAAAAGTTGAGTTGAAGCACAGGTGAGTCATGAGTGTGGCACATAGAGGGGCAGGCTTCACGGGCTGTCTGGTCGACTCCCATTTCTCTTTCTTCCATTGTCATACAGCATGCCTTCCTGTAGCTCGGTAATCTTGGTGAGGATATAAAAATGCAATAACATGCAATTAAATCTATCTTAGGCTAAACATTGCTCTGCTCTATCCAAAACTAATGCTCATTCTCGACACCAGTAGCACAGGTAAAATGACTAGGAAGAGTATTTTTTTAAGAATAGAATTGTTGTACACTACAGTGCAGGAAGGATTCCAACAAACTTCCAAGACCGATCTGTCCCTACTCCTAACTTCTTAAAAACTAATATTTTGAATTGCGTACATTTAAGAACAAACTGAAAACTGAATTTTACATAATCAAGATGTGTCCTCTGCCACATTGCATTGAAATGAGGAACAAAGAGAGGAAGATTGGAAATTTATTACCAAGAATTATAGTGATGCTAAACAAAATGGTGGAAGTACATAGGCATGCTGATCATCTTCTGAGGTAGCATATAACATTGTGTCACCAAAATCAGAAATCATCTTAAAGAGAATGATTTCTGTCTTCAACATGGATGATCTTCCAGTTAAATTGTTTCCGTATGGTAATCTGGAGAAAGACCTGGTTACACAGACCTCAGGCAGAATGCTCAAGACTTCCTACAATGCATGTTTGTTTCAATAACTGATCTAGTAGACAAATGTCCAAAAGTTGAACAGTTCTGATTACAGACTAGGCAAACAGTAACATCATGATTGAAATGGAAATATAATAGGACTTCAGGGTTGTGATCAGAAAGAATTCTCACTTCTGTTGACTACCCACAGGAGTGAAAGGTAATTCTTTACATAGGACAACAATATCTAACCTCAGTTTTTTACATAGTGGATGGATGTAAGCTGCCAAATGGACACAGATCCATCTTTACTTATTCAGTAAAATAGTTTAGGTCTTTATTTATTTTGGATTCCGATTAATTCGGGAGAGTGAACAGGAGCATTGGCCATGAAGAATGTATGCAACATACTGTGTAGCATCTGCTATGGATTTGGCTGGTTCTAAGCTTTCCCAGCTTGGTCATTAACAACCAGAATGGAACAATATGCTGATCTGCAGGATTTACTAAGAAATTGTTTGCTGATGAATACTATGGATCATGCCAGCACAGTGGATTCATGCTAAGAGTGGAGATCCAAAATAGGAATCTTTAGAGGGAAGGGGGACAATCAAATTAAATGTTAAATATCTCTTCCAAATTAAGAATATTTTTGGTATTTGTTTTAGTCATGTAGCCTGGAAGAATTCTTGACGAAAACATTTTGAGAAAGTGAAAATCTACCAGTTATCTTCCCATATTGTTGTGATTTCTTTATTCTTGAGTCAATGTTTATTGAAAACAACATATAAAAACTGATCAATGATAGGGCAGATGTAGTATTAAGATTGGGCAACTGATAATTGCATTAGAGAGGCATTAATTCTCTGCACATATTTGTTAGTGATTAGTTTACACCTTCCCAGTTGTGGAAACTGCAGGTCTCTCAGGCTCAGAGAGCTTGTTTGATGACTGAGCACTTCAAATGTTCATCCGTGAGATGAGGGACAGCAAAATTGTTCTTCACTAATGCAAAACAAGTGAATATTTTCCATACTAGGCTTGAAAACACACAGTTTAGAGAATAAGTGTCACCTACAAAACATCATAAATACAAATCAACGTGGCTGACCTCAGAAAATCTGCTAAGACAAAGCTATAGTACATGTTGTAATAACAAGAGTCAAGGAACCTGATGAAGGGCTTTTGCCCGAAATGTTGATTTTCCTGCTCCTCGGATTCTGTCTGACCTGCTGTGCTTTTCCAGCACTACTTTAATCTTGACTCTAATCTTCAGCATCAGCACTACTCACTTGTGCCCTTGTAATAACAAGAACCTACTCCTTAGTTATGACCAACAATAGTATACGTCCTTTGCAGTTCTATGATGAGAATACATGGTTACTGAATGTTTACTGCACATTGCCACCGGGCTCCACTACACATATGTATATTATACATTCACCAGCTAATTAGGTTATACGGTGTGCAACAAGGAACATTAAGAACGCTCAATAGTTCTCACAACAAGCTTTGAGAAATATATAGGATAGAGTGGGGTGTGGTGTGGGGGCAGGGAGTTACAATATCAAATGAGAGAACTGGAAATAAAGCTTTTAGCACATCAGAGCTGTGGCATGTTGACACAACAATCTAATTATTATGGATATTACTTCTGAGTTTGGTGCCATTATCATGACAAACCCTGCATCATGTAACTTAAACTGGAGTGAGTTGATGCAAAGGTGGAAATAGTGAAACTAAGATTTGAACAAAGACAGAGAGAAGTTTAATTATGTTTCACGAGGGTCGAAGCCATGCTTTATTTCTTGATCTTTATTTCCTGATGAAGGGCTCCGGCCCAAAACATGATTATTCTGCATCGGAATGCTGCCTGACCTGCTGTGCTTTGCCAGCAATACACTCTCAACTCTTATCTCCAGCATCTGCAGACCACAGAGTGGCCTCCTTTATTTCTTGATCGCTTGCTCAGTCCTTGACACAGTCACATATTTAACCTCACCGTAATGAGACATAATTTGATGTACAGTGAGATGCAATGAGGAGCTGGAGAAAGATATTTTCCCCTGGGAACATGGATTGAGAAGTTAGTGGCCAGAGGTGATGTGTAAGAGAGGGGTAGCTGAATTTGGAATGGTATACATCTTTCCTGACCCAGTTGAATCACTGATGGACTTCTGGACATGAATCCATAATGTGGCATAACATTCTTGCTGCCACCCTGCTCCATTCAATGAAATATTTATCCTCTCAAAAGAGGATAATGCTCATGCAGCCAAATGTATTCTCAATAAATCTATTGGATTTGCACCGTCACAAACTGATATTTAGCCACGTTTAATCTCCCACCAGCAATTACACCCATAGGCTCCTCAATCATTAAAATTCCTCCCAACACAACAAATCTTGAGAAATTAATAAAGCTTCTTGACTCATGGTAATTTGATCCCAGCTACAATGCACTGGGAAATGGGCTGCTGCACATCACTGTCTGTACTGCTTAAACTTATACAATCTCAGAACAACATGGATTCATAATGGAAGGGAGCAGACAAAAGCTAGCAAAGTACCAAGACATTGCAGGCCATTGGACCAAAGCTGAGTGCTACAATGAGGGAGTGAATGTACAATGTGAAGTTTGTATTTCCTCCAGACTTCAGACTACTGCAATTATATTCTTAATCTTGATCTCTGACTCAGTCATTGATACGGAGTTGTACATTTAGTTTCAATAATATTTCACACACTATGTTGCTAAATAAGGAGTCATCCCTGGTACTTCAATGACGAAACATTACCACAGACATTCCCCCTTTCTAGCAGTCTGGAACAATACTCACAATCAGCGACACAATCACCTAACAGCACCTTGCATCAGTGTCCCCACCTTTGCTCAGCACTAGTGCAGACAATTATAGTTAATGATTTGAGTTAGCGAGTGAAAAGAAAGTGTGATCCCTATCCCCGTGTCTCCAATTCCTGGCATACATGTCACAGTGCATGATTCTTTCTACCTGGAGTATAATCACAGAACATCTTCTCTGCACTCATTCAGAAGCTCTTTGACCCATTGAGTCTGCACGGACCTATCTGCAGTAGTCCTACTTCCCAGCAATTGGCCCAAAGTATTGAGTCCTTTGACATTTGAGTGCTCATCCATGTGCTTTTTAAAGGTTGTGAGGTTTCTGGTCTCAACTGCCCTCCCAGGCAGGGCATTCCAGATTACTTCCACCCTCTGGTGCAACACACTTCCTCAAATCTCCTCGATACTTCCTGACATTCAACTCAAAATTCTGCACCCCTGATTTTGACCCTTCAACTAAAGGGGAACAGCTGCTTCCTGTCCACCCTGATCTTGCCCCACATCATCTTGTACACCTTAATCCACTCCCTGGTTTCTCTGCTTTGAGGAAAACAACCTGAGCCTGTCCAGCCTCTCTTCATCGCTTACATGTTCCACCCCAGTTAACACCCTGGGGAATCTCTCTTACACCTCCACCAGAACAATTTAATCCTTCCTATAGCTTGTGTAGTTCCAACATGACATTGTTGTTTTATAATCTGTATCATGACTGGTAAAAACAAGTGTCCCAAATGCCTTTTTAACTACACTATTAATCTGTCCTGGGACCTGTGAACAATTACCCCAAGATCTGTGTTCCTCTGAACTTCCTAGTGTCTCACCAATCATTGTGTACTGCCTTGTCCTGTTACTTCTTCCGAAGCGCATTGCTTCACTATTGGCAGGGTTAAAACCCCTCGCCACTGATCTGCCCATCTAACCAACCCCCCTATATCTTGCTGTAATCTAAAGACCTATTCCCCCCGCCCCCCACCCCCACCCCCAACACCTTCCTGTAAAATTATGAAGGGAATAGATGCGATAGAAACAGGGAGGTTGCTTCCACTGGCAGGGTGAAACCAGAACTAGGGAGTATAACATCAAAGTAAGGGGGAGCAGATTTTTAAGACTGAGTTGAGGAGAAACACCTTCACCCAAAGGGTTGTAAATCTGTGGAATTCCCTGCCCAGTGAAGCAGTTGAGGCTACCTCATTGGATGTCTTTGAGGCAAAGATAGGTACGTTTTTAGAACATAGAACAGTATAGCACAGTATAGGCCTTTCACCTCTCGATGTTATGCTGACCTTTTGTGCACCTCTAAGATCAGATTAACCTACATACCCATCATTGTACTATCTTCCAAGTGTTGCTTTAATGTCCATAATATATCTGACTCTACTACCACCACTGGTAATGTATTCCACATACCCACCACGCTTTGCGTAAAGAACCTACCTCTGATATCTCCCCTAAACCTTCTTCTAATTGCCTTAAAATTATGCCCCCTTGTGATAGCCATTTCCATCCTTGGAAAAAAGTCTCTGGCTATCCACTCTATCTATTCTTCTTATCATCTTGTATACCTCTATCAAGTCATGTCTCATCCTTCTTCAGTCCAAAGAGAAAAACCCCAATTCCCTCAACTTTTCTTCATAAGACATGTCCTCCAGTCCAGGCAGCATCCTGGTAAGTCTCCTCTGCACCCTCTCTAAAGTTTCCACATCCTTCCTGTAATGAAGCAACCAGAACTGAACACAATATTCCAAGTGTGGTCTAACCAGGGCTTTATAGAGCTGCAGTATAACCTCACGGCTCTTAAACTGAATCCTCCTGCTAATGAAAGCCAATACACCATACACCTTCTTGACAACCCTGTCAACATGTGTGGCAACCTTGAGGAATCTATTTACATAGACCCCAAATCTCTCTGTTCCTCCACCCTGCAAAGAATCCTACCTTTAACCCTGTATTCTGCATTCAAATTCAACCTTCCAAAGTGAATCACTTCACATTGTTCCAGGTCGAACTCCATCTGCCATTTATCATCCCAGTTCTGCATTCTGTTGATGTTCTGTTGCAACCTACAACAGCCCTCCACATATTTACCATTCCACCAACCTTCATGTTATTGGCAAATTTACTAACCCGCCCTTCCACTTTCTCATCCAAGTCATTTATAAAAATCATAAAGATCAGAAGTTCCAGAACCGATGCCTGTGGAATACCTCTGGTCGTCAAGCTCCAGGCTGAATACTTTCCATTTACCACCACCTTCTGTTTCCTATGTATCCAGACAGCCAGATTTCCCCGTATCCCATGTCTCCTTACTTTCTGAATGATCCTACAATGGGAAACCTTAGCAATGGGGAACCTTGCTAAAATCTACGTACACCACATCCACTGCTCTACCTTCATCAATGAGTTTTGTCACATGCTCAAAGAATTTAGTAAGGTTTGTGAGGCATGACTTTCCCCTCACAAAGCCATGCTAACTATAGCTAATCAAACCATGAATAGTCAAGGAATTAAGAGTTATGATGGGCAGGTTGACAAGTGGAGCTGAGTTCACAAAAAGATCAACCATGATCTTATTGAAAGGTGCATCAGGCTTGACAGGCCAGATGGCCCACTCCTGCTCCTAGTTCTTATGTCCCTCACTATTCATCAGAGTCCTGATTAAGGGTTCTGCCCAAAACGCCGACTCTCCTGCTCCTCAGATGCTGCCTGACTTGCTGTGCTTTTTCCAGTACCACACTTCATCGACTCTGACTCTCCAGCATCTGCAGTCCTCACTATCTCTCTATTCCTCACTATTAACCATTCAGTCTATCTTCATGTCACCCACAAGCTTACTTATCATTCCCTTCACGTTCTCATCTGTATCCCTATATATATCACACATCATCCCAGCTCAACAAACAATTCTTCCATCTCCAAACATTCCTACCTCTCACTTTGGGGTGTTGGGGAATTAAATTCCATACGTTTATGGATTGCATGGTGACTCAGTGGTTAGCACTGTTGCCTCACAGCACCAGGGACCCTGTTTTAATTCCAGCCTCGGTCGACTGTCTGTGTGGAGACTACACACTCCCCCCGCGTCTGCATGAGTATCCTTTGGGTGCACCGGTTTCCTCCTACAATCCAAAGATGTGTAGGTAAGGCGAATTGGCCATGCTATATTACCCATAGTGTTCAGATATGAAGGTTAGGTACATTATACAGGGGTAAATGTAGGGGAATGGGTTACTCTTCAGAGAGTCAGTGTGGACTTGTTGGGCCAAGTGGCCTGTGTCCACGCTGTAGGGATTCTATGATTATCACTATTGAACTCTGAACCTTTAATTGTTCTTTTTGAGTTATCTTTAAATGATCAGGTGACAGGGTTCATTGAGGGTAACACATTAACTATTGTATATTGGCTCAATCTGGTCACGGTCACACAGAAATGGAGGTAGTTACGTCCATGAAATCTGCATGGAAAATGACCCAAACCCATGAACATAGTAGATGCTATATTTGGGTGCGGGAACCTTTATTTCCAGGTTTGACCACTATTTCATAATGGTGAAAAATCTTTCTATTATTTTGAAAATCAAATCCTTAATTTTGAGCAAAACTGCCATATCTCCTAGTTCATTGCCAATAGATTTGAGTCACATGACAAGATCATGCAACATCAAACACGACAATTCTGAATTTCAATCATTGCTTATTAGCCACCTTGCAATATGTTGTGAATTGAAAGGTTGCTATAGAACTCCAATTTTCCTTTTCATTCAGCCAAAAGTGAAAGGTACTTTCAATAGTATTTTGGAGTCTAGAATCATGAATGTTAATGCTTATGTTGTCATGTGCAATCCCTGAGGATAACGCCATCACGTACAATGCCTGAAGATAATTATAGTTTTGTTCCATAGTACAGCAACCGCAAGGAGCGTGACTGTGCAGGATACTGCTAAGAACTTGATAAGATGAGTGCAGGGAGTCAAGGATATGTCTGTTGTTGACAACCTAATCTTACGAGGGAGCCAGCAGCATCTGAAAATAATTACATCATTGTTTAACTGGGTATTAGCCTTGTTCACTGTTGAAATATTCTGAAGGCATTTGATAACTGTCATGATAACTGTCATGTCTGCTTGTGTCCTGAGTGCTGATGTTGCCCTGCAGCTTGCAATAAGATGCATGTCCTCTGATGGATTTTGCTCTATTTACATTATTTAAATATTTGTTCGGTGTACAGGAATTTGATGACAGCAGTAATTATTCATTCAATCAAGGGCAGTAAGTGTTCCTTGAGCACAGCCTTTCATTGGCTGCAGAAGCGGAAACAAATTCATGCAGGCAGCTCAGAGCCATCTCTTGGAGCGAGTTACACGCTGACCTCTGTCGAATATGAATCCCCAGTGAAGCTGGATGCTCATTCTAAAATGTGTACGACTCCAAGGCCAGAATGATTGGATAGACCCTGGAATAAATCTCCATAATATGTGTCAGGCCAACCCCCTCATCCACCCATTTGAGAAATTCACTACGACCGAATCAATTTGGACAATGTTGCCTGTGTTCTTTTTATCTTGAGTTGATAGAGTTATATGCAGACTTGATGGGCTGAAGGTCCTTAATCTGTACTGTAGCGCTCTATGACTCAATGCCCTTTTGCTTCCCAATAATCAGCAGCACATTTCTGCACTAGAATGCTACACTTCCCCCTGGATTGTTAATGAGGATGCAACCATTTTGCTGTTTGGGAGAGTCAAAGCTGTGTATTTTAGCTCAATGTTTTGTATTATATATGAAGACTATTGAGGATATCCAAGTTTGTGTAAAAGGTATTCTCCATACAATATGTTTAGTGTATAGAATCAACTTGTACACATTGTAATGTGTCCTTCTTCTTCAGGTTTTCTTTGGCTTTACCTCCATGTGATTCCTAACCTAAGTGTGACCAGATTAGTGACATATTCACTATGGTTTGAGGAATACTGGAAGATGTTGGCCTCCCTTCCATTACAAAGGACCCTGAAGACCTGATAGCAATCTCGTGGCATAGCGATGACATTCAGCTGAGATACTGCAAGAAGGAACAAGTTCTAATAACGCACTGATTTGAGATGTAGAATGCCTTCTGAAGTTGGACCTACTGCCATCATCTTCTCTGTCATTGCAACTACAAAACCCCTAATGATGAACCAATGTCAACAACAGTCATATCCTTGACTCCCTGTACACATCTTCTCAAGATCTTAGCAGCATCCAGCACAGTCACATTCCCTGTGGTTACTCCTTGTTCAGTAGAGCTGAAAATGTGTTGCTGGAAAAGCGCAGCAGGTCAGGCAGCATCCAAGGAGCAGGAGATTCGACATTTCAGGCATGAGCCCTTCTTCAGAACGCATTGCCTTTAGGTGCACTGTCAAAACTTTGAGATTCTGAGAGAAAAATTAGAGGACTATTTGCAAACTGTAGACTATGAAAGACCAGCGCAGCTTCAATTGTTTCCTTGTTGTCCTTCCAGCCTCAGTGTCATTTAGGGGCTGTGAATTGGGATCATTCTCATCCAGCAGGACCAGTAACTTTTCTGCCAAACAACAGCAGTTTGAAAAAAAAAGTGAGCACAATTCTTCCAAAGCAATTCTATGTAACATGCTGATCTGAGGCTGTTCCAGAATACTCCAGAAACCCTTGTGATTTTGATGCTCTTGTATATCAATGGGATAACCTCACTGGGAAATGTTTCTTCCTTGTTTTACATTGAAACTGGAGCCCACAGCCCTCTCCCACCAAATAATCTCTTCCCACCCCACAAATCAATCATGGACCAAGTACTAAAAGCACAAATTAATGGAAAAGCTCAGCAAGTCCAACAGCATCTACGGAGAGAAATCAGAGTGTACGTTTCGGGTTGAGTGACCCTTCCTCAGAACCAAGTCATGATGCTTTTACTGACCAATGGCAAACCTCCTCAGGGTCCCTTTCCACTCTCCAATTTGAGTGACAATCGTTCATGTTGCTTTCTAATCTTATGCAACCATGCAGAACTTTACCTTTATCTTAATGAATGAAAGTGTATCCATTTGTGCTCCCAACCAGCTAGTCCAACTTCACCTGTACTCCTGAAATTGTGCAGTTTGCCTGAGTATATATGAAAAAGCCTTTCTCTCGTTATAATGACAATAATCATCATTCTGTCTCTGAATCAGTTTATGTGATTGTCACAAGAGCTGAACGTCCTGAAACTCTATTCACTCTGGCAACATTACTCAGGTTGCCAGCATTCAAGGACAAAAACCAGCATGAAATGTACACTCCTCCAGAGTCCTGGCTGCTAGCCTGATTCTTCTAGCCCTGATGAACGCTGCGGTGACCTCTTTTGCAAATGATGCAGAGCTGGTGACTATGATCAGCCATGCAAATTGTGGTGTGTGTGAATGCTGGCTGCCAATCAAACAGCTTCTGTCACAAAATAGCCCCTAGTAGTATTCGCTTTCCCCAAATCCTAAGCAGCAAGTTATCTGATCAATGAGATCTGGTGACTAGAAGGCAGCATTTAACCAAATGTGGCAAAACGTAACCCCAGCAAAACTAACATCGGTGGGAGTTGAAACTTTATTGCTGGAACAGCACAGCAGGTCAGGCAGCATCCAGGGAACAGGAGATTCGACGTTTCGGGCACAGGCCCTTCTTCAGGAATGAGCCATCGGTGGGAATCAAGGGGAAAACTTTGACACTGATGTCATACAGAATACAAAGGAAGATTGTTGTAGTTGTTCGAAGTTAGAGTCAGAGTCATAGAGGTCTACAACTTGGAAACAGGGCCTTTGGCCAGACTTGTCCATGCTGACCAGTTTTCACAATTGAAAAGGCCCCATTTTCCTGCGTTTGGTCCATATGCCTCATTGCTGAAAATGTGTTACTGGAAAAGCGCAGCAGGTCAGGCAGCATCCAAGGAGCAGGAGAATCGACATTTCGGGCATGAGCCCTTCTTCAGGAATCTTCTTCGGGCTCATGCCCGAAACGTCGATTCTCCTGTTCCTTGGATGCTGCCTGACCTGCTGCGCTTTTCCAGCAACACATTTTCAGCTCTGATCTCCAGCATCTGCAGTCCTCACTTTCTCCTCCCATATGCCTCTGTACCTATCCCATCCATATACCTGTCTAAATGTTTCATAAGTGATAAAATTGTACTTGCTTCCATTACCGCCTCTGGCAGCCTGTTCCAGACACTCAGCACTCTCAGGTCCCTTTTTAAATCTTTCCCCTCTCACCTTAAATCTATGTCCTCTAGTTTTGAACTCTCCTACCTGGGAAATGTCCCCTGCTATTCACTTTATCCATGCCCCTCATGATTTTATAAACTTCTATAAGGTCACTCCTCAGCCTTTTATTCTGCAGAGAAACAAATCCCAGTCTAGCCAACATCTCTTTATAACTCAAATCATCCAGTCTTGATAACACCCTTGTAAATCTTTTTTGTACCCTTTCCATAACATCTTTTCTATAGCAGGGAGACCAGAATTGTGTACTGTACTCCAAATGCAGCCTTACTAATTTCTTGTACAGCTATAACATGATGTCCAGACACCTGTTCTCATTGCTCTGACCAATGAAAGACAGCGTGTCAAATGTTGCCTTCACCACCCTGTCTACCTGTGATTTAACTTTGAAGGGACTATATTGCATCCTTAGGTCTCTCTGTTTGACAACACTCCCGAGGACCCTACCATTACATGTTTAAGTCCTGCCCTGCTTTATCTTACCAAAATGCAACACTTTGCATTCATCTGAATTAATCCCCATCTGCCATTCCTAGGTCCACTGGCCCAGTTGATCAAGATCCCATTGTACTCCTAGATAACTTTCTTCCCTGTCCACCATTCCAACATTTTTGGTGTCATCCTCAACCTTCTTAACCATGTAACCACTCACTTTCTTCTCAACCAAATAGTTATTATAAATAACAAATAACAGTGGACCAGCAGAACACTGCTGGTCACAGGCCTTCAGTCTGAATGACTGCCCTCTACCACCACCCTCTGTCTCCTACTGTCAAGCCAATTTTGCATCCAAATGGATCACCCTCCCTGGATCCCATGTGATCTAACCTTATTAACCAGTCTACCATGAGGAACCTTATCAAAGACCTTTCTAAAGTTGATCCCTCCATAGAAACGGCAAAAAGAAGACATGTTGGGAGCATCCCTGTTGGCATCATTCGAAAAGATGCAATAGAGATGGAGAAACAGGGAGAATAGAATTGACTTCTTACAATATGCAGGGTTTGAGGAAATCCAGTCACGATAACTGGTATTCCGTGGGTTTGAAATGGAATTGGTGGATGCTCTATCTGCAAAAATGGAAACAGAACAGTCAGGGAAGGGAAGGGAGGAGTCTGAAATGACTAGTTGGACAAAGGAGTAGGCAGTAAAGTTTTCAATTTCCAATTCTGGATGAGAGTAGGAAGCAAGACTGACTATGTTGTCAGTCTACCAGAATAAACTTTCTGGTAGCCAGTTAAGGAGGACTAGAACAAGGAATGTTCCATGAAGAGTCAGCATGTCGGTACTCAAAGTTACATCTTTTACTTGAAGAAAGTAAAGCTGGTGTCCGGTCTGCCAACCAATGCTCACTTCAGGCTTGTCAATTGCCACCAATCCCATGGACTTTGGTTTTGTACAATAACCTGTTAAGTGGAACATTATGAAACATTTTCCCTTTGCAGTTAGTGGATGAAAGCTGTACTGGTGCTCACTGTGTCTGGATCTTGGAATACTGTGGAAAGACAGTTGGATATCTGCTGGCAACATGATCATGGAGCTCAAGTATCGACAGTCACAGAGTCTGTGAAGAAAATAAAATGGAGGGTCATATAGCCAAAGAAACTGTGCTCTAGAACCTTATCTTGCAGGATGGCTGGAGCACTGAAGAGTTTTCAAGTGAATACTTATGAGCTGTGACTGCATTTGGATTGGACCCAGAAAAGAACTGTAAAGATTTATTCAGATAAAGTAACTCTTGGGGCAGAGTAAAAATAGAACTGAGTTTAGAACATAAGTTATAATGTTAAATTAATGGCACTTGCTTTGTTTCATTTCTCATTACAATGTTTGTTTTAATTTAAACATGTATAGCCTCGTGGTGTAGTTCTGTCATTTAAATGCAAAGTGTTTTGATTTCATCTTGAAATATTAATTACGTCCAACGGCACCATAACAACATTAAAACTGAGGGAATGGTGGGCCTTGCACTGTTGATTTCCAATCCTTATTTGCCTTCCTATTAGCTTTTGGAGAAGAAGGAGATCCTTTTGGAAGAATCAGCTCAGACCCTTTCTGCTAGGATCGTTGCCTGCTGCCCAACAGCTCCAAAGTCGGCATTTCTCCCCTCGCTGGCAATCTCGTGAAATGTAGTGGCTTGCAGTGAATTCTTCAAAACAAGTGTTGCAACATTGGACGTAATAATCCATGAAAGCTTGATAATTAGATTGCAGCTCCTCCATGAATAATGCATGGCTCCATCTTCACCTAACTTTAGACTTAAAACAGTTCTGATGCAGTCATCCTGACATTACGAGTTTAAAATATGTCAGGCTGCAGGCATGTTTGAAAGTACACAGCTAATGTCACTGCAGCAATGAATTATTCTTAATATTAAAGGTCAGTCTTTGTAATTTCCTTGTCAAAATGTATTAGTATTGCAACCGCTATGCTTGTTTTCTTTACCTCAGTAATTTAATGATCATTTTGAAAATGTTTGTCAGTTAATGTATGTTAGATGAGGCTTTATTACTATTTTGCCCGCATATTTAACACTATCCCTCATGTAACACTATCCCTCATGTAACACCAGGATCATAAACAACAGACATCATTGCACAGCTTTCAGGATGGCAGTAGTAATGGAAATATTATTAAATATTATGACAATCTATGAAGTGCACAGGATTAAATATAACAAACACCGACCTGGTCATTTTCAGTTTTGTCAGTAGGAAGTAGCCAGCCTAGTTTTGGAGATTGTGTGTGCAATTGTTTACATTCTTGCAGAATGCTATCAATCCACAGGGAAAGCAATCAAGAAAATAATTTGTAAAGAACTGAGTGTCCCTCATCCTCTGATAATTTGTCACCATTTACCCCAGAGGCAAATGTTCAGTTGCTGAGTGTACTCAAGGCCAATGGAGAATACTGTTGTGTTTCCCAGTGAATCAAAGGGTGATGTGGATGGTTTGGGAAGGTATAAAGTTGAGGTAGATTCGCTTGGCAGGGAAAGCTTGATGGATGATCCATTCTCTGCTTGATCCTTTTTTTTTGCTTGCTCTATCAAATATTAATTTTGAATTAGAATCTGTTGGATGAACATTTAGAGAGCCAGTCCCAAAACTCAACCATCTCACACACTTCAGATTTGCAACATATGGTACGAAGAGAAACAAAGTTTGTGCGAAGATTTGTAGCTCGGGTGCTCGTTGCTGTGGTTCTGTTCGCCGAGCTGGAAGTTTTTGTTGCAAACGTTTTGTCCCCTGTCTAGGTGACATCCTCAGTGCTTGGGAGCCTCCTGTGAAGCGCTTCTGTGGTGTTTCCTCCGGCATTTATAGTGGCCTGTCCCTGCCGCTTCCGGTTGTCAGTTTCAGCTGTCCACTGTAGTGGCCGGTATATTGGGTCCAGATCAATGTGTTTGTTGATGGAGTTTGTGGATGAGTGCCATGCTTCTAGGAATTCCCTGGCTGTTCTTTGTTTCGCTTGGCCTATAATGGTAGTGTTGTCCCAGTCAAATTCATGTTGCTTGTCGTCTGCATGTGTGGCTACTAGGGATAGCTGGTCATGTCGTGGCTAGTTGATGTTCGTGGATGCGGATCATTAGCTGTCTTCCTGTTTGTCCTATATAATGTTTTGTGCAGTCCTTGCATGGGATTTTGTACACTACGTTAGTTTTGCTCATGCTGGGTATCGGGTCCTTCGTTCTGGTGAGTTGTTGTCTGAGAGTGGCTGTTGGTTTGTGTGCTGTTATAAGTCCTAGTGGTCGCAGTAGTCTGGCTGTCATTTCAGAGATGTTCTTGATGTATGGTAGTGTGGCTAGTCCTTTGGGTTGCAGCATGTCCTCCAGAGAATAACAAATGTCTTCTCTGTTAGCTCTTAGGATAACAAATTGGGAAACTGCATTCATTCTCTCTCCCACCTACATTCTTGCAGTCCTACACCCCAGATGTCATAGTTTATTGCAGTAAAACTCTTACAACTTGGAATCTTATTGAGTCATCCTATCAAATGCTAACTGGAATTCAAATACTGGTTTTAGAAGTTATTGATTCTTAGAGAGACATAGCACACAGCCCAGCACAATAAACTTTCAGTTTCACCGAAAACTGCCTGCAGGAACATCATGTCACGATGGTTAATGTTGCGAGTCGAGTGTTTGGGGCACAGTCATAATATTTGAGGTGCTGAGCGGGTTCCAATCATGTTATTCAGAGTGCTCTGTTTAAAAGGTAAGGCTGTTAACAAGCAATATAAAACAGACAATATAACCAAAAGATGAATAATTGTAAAACATGTGACATGAAAAATCAATCTTAATCCCTTAAAAAGGTATGTGTGAGAGACAACAAATTAAACGCCAAAAAAAAACAAATAACTGCAGATGCTGGAAATCTGAAACTGCAGCTCTGAAGCAGATGAACTGGACTTAGGATACTAACTCTGTTTCTCTTTCCACAGATGCTGCTGGGCCTGATGATTTTCTCCAGCAACCTCCCTTTCCGAGTGTGAAATATTAGGGTATTTCAATGACTTTCCAGCAAGCATCTTCCATTTGAGCAGATCTTCCTCAAGGTAGGCATACCTGGAGGAGAATTGAGACACTTGATATGGTTTATACTTGACAAATCCTCAAAGCAGGTCACTCGTTAAACTGCTGCAGCGTTAGGTCTTGAGGGGCCCTGTCCCAGGGTTGGTGTATAAATCAAAACCTTTCTGATAGACTCAGGCCAAGGTACGATAACCTGGCCTGTCTTCACTGACTCTGGAACATCACTGTATCTTGTGTCAAGTGTTCCCTCTGCCCCCATCTCCAGCTGAGAAACTCGCGCCATTGAAAATATAGCTGGTGAGTTTGAGGAAGAGAAATGATATGAGCCACAATTCAGATCTCCGGCAGAGGGCAAGAAGCAAGATTGCCAGGCTCTGAATTCACCCCGTGCAACTGTACAGATTAAAGGCAGCATTATATCAGTCAGCCCCACAAGCCTGCTCCACCAATCAACTCACACCAATCAACCATACCGCCCTGTGGCCCAACATTTCAACTCCCCCTCCCACTCTGCCGAGGAATGGAGGTCCTGGGCCTCCTTCACCGCCGCTCCCTCACCACCCGACGCCTGGAGGAAGAATGCCTCATCTTCTGCCTCAGAACACTTCAACCCCAGGGCATCAATGTGAACTTCACCAGTTTCCTCATTTCCCCTTCTCCCACCTCACCCCAGTTCCAAACTTCCAGCTCAGCACTGTTCCCATGACTTTCTCCCACCCCCACCCTCCTTTCATTTATCTCTCCACCATTCAGGTGCTCTGCCTCTATTCCTGACGAAGGGCTTTTCCTGCTCCTCGGATGCTGCCTGAACTGCTGTTCTTTTCCAGCACCACTAATCCTGAATCTGGTTTCCAGCATCTGCAGTCATTGTTTTTACCTTGCCAATCAATATGCTCATGGCTGCCCTGAATATTTTTAAACTCGTTAATGGGATGTGGTTGTCTTTCGCTAGGCTAGCTTTTATTGCCCACCCGTAATTGCCCAGAGGGCAGTTAAGAATCAATTGCAATATTTTGAGTCTGGAGTCATGGGTAGGCCAGCCTAGATAAGAATGGTAGTTTCTTTCCGTAAAGAACATAACCTCAAATTCTCATTTCGAACTACTCTTGATAAACTTTCAGCCATTTGTTTAACCAGGATCCATCTACCGCTGCCTTAAAAATGTGCAAGGACTTTCATTCCTCGATTATTTCAGGAAGAGCATTCCAAAGAATTTCCAAAGAAAGAGCGTTTGCCTGATCCATTTTGAATGGACAACCTCTGATTTTCAAACAGTCACCCCTCATTCAAGACTCCCCCCACACGAGGAAGCACACTTTGATCCTGTCAAGATCCCTCAGGATCTTGTGTTTCAAGTAAGTCACCTTCAACTCTTCTAAAGTGTAGCAGTCACAAGTCTAGCTCTGCCCAATCTTTCCACCTCAGGCAACATGCTCATTCCAGGTATCAGTCTAGTAACAAAACCAGAATTTGCTGCAAAAACTCAGCAGATCTGACAGCATCTGTGGAGAGAAAATAGAGTTGACATTTCGGATCAATTGACCCTTCTTCAGAAATCTAGTCCAATAATTGTCCTCTGAACTACCCCTAATGCATTGATATTCTCCAGATCCAGTCTCACCAGCAGATCATATAAATCAAGCTTGATCACCCTCTGATCTATTTAATTCCCCTTGCAATAAATGATAACTATCTATTAGCTTTCTAAATTATTTGCCGCAACTGCACATTTTCTCAATTCACAAACAAGGACATACAGATTCCTCTGTATCTCAGAGTTTGCAATCTTTCACTATTTCTCTAAAGGTTAACATGAAAGTTCAGTTGGCAGTAAAGAAGGCAAATGCAATGTTAACATTCATTTTGAGAAGATGAGCTGACAAGAATGATTTGGATGTGCCGGTGTTGGACTGGGGTGGGACAAAGTTAAAAGTCACACAACACCAGGTTATAGTCCAACTGGTTTATTTGGAAGCACTAGCTTTCAGAGCGCAGCTCCTTCATCAGATGGTTGTGGTATATAAGATTGTAAAACGCTGAATTTATAGCAAAGATCGTAAGACACAGAATTCATTTGCAGTTAACATTGATCAGAAATTCAACTGCACTCACCACATGAACAACAGCAGGTCAGAGATTGGGAATACTGTGGCAAAAAAACTCACCTCCTGACTCCCCAAAGCCAAGTGCATTATCTGCAAGGCACAAGTCAGTAGTGTAATGGAATACTCCACACTTGCCTGGATGGATGTAGCTCTAACAGTACTCAAGAAGCTTGAGACGATCTGGGAAAACTGTTGGATTGGAACCACCTTTACAAGCATTCACTCTCTCCACCACCAATGCTCAATAGCAGCAATGTTTACTATCTGTAAGGCACACTGCAGAAATTCAGCAAACATCCTTAGACAGTAAAAATCACACAACACCAGGTTATAGTCCAACAGGTTTAATTGGAAGCACACTAGCTTTCCGAGCTTCACTCCTTCATCAGGTGGTAGTGGAGGGCTCAATCCTAGCCCTCCACTATCACCTGATGATGGAGCGACACTCCAAAAGCTACTGTGTTTCCAGTTAAACCTGTTGGACTATAACGTGGTGTTTTGTGATTTTTAACTTTGTACACCCCAGTCCAACACCAGCACCTCCAAATCACCCTTAGACAGCAACTTCCAAACCCAAGATCACTTCCATCCAGAAGGACAAGGGCAGCAGATGTATGGGAACACCACCAACTACAAGCATTCCCTAACCTGGTTCCCCTCCAAGCAGTCCCTAACCTGATTTGCAGATTTATCACCATTCCTTCACTTTTGCTGGGTCAAAATCCCGGAAATACATTCCTAAAGGGATTTGGAGCACCTACAGATGTGGACTGCAGCAGTTTAAGAAGGCAGCTCACCATCACCTTCTCAAGGGCAATTGGGGATGGGCAATAAGTGTTGGCCCAGCCAGTAATACCCATGTCCCATGAGTGAATAAAAGGAATAATATATAAATTATAATACTTCACACTTTAGTATGCAGCCATGGTATCTCATTTTCTCTTCTCTTTTCATCCAACTAAGAGCACATATTCTGTGCTTGTAAATGCTGATTAGTCTATGCAGACTTGCACATTTAAGATTTTTGACAGCTAAGTAGAAGAACAACAATATTTCTTACCTTGTAAAATTGTTTCTTCCAGGTCTGCAGGAAATTAGTCTGTCAATATCAATCCCCTGTGATGTGTTCTCAATCGGAATGTATTGATGTTATCTTATGTGAACCTGGATAGAGCCAGCATACCAAAACTGTACTATTAGAGAACTATATGGAATAAATGCATCAACAGGAGTCCCAGATTAAATCAAATTCGAAGGGAACAAATATAGGAGACAAAAGTGCTGCAAATCTGGTCTGACCAATGACTTGTAGGAGTGTAGCATCATTTCCTTGCTTTGAAACTCTGTGCCTCTATTTATAAACCATGCAGTGCATGGACTCCAGTTTCTGACCTACCCTCTCTTTGCACACAACTTGAGGCTTGGAGGATGGGATTTTTTGTTTTATTCATTCATGGGATGAGGGCTTCTTTGATTAGATTAGACGAGGTTCCCTACAGTGTGGAAACAGGCCCTTCAGCCCAACAAGTCCACACCGACCCTCTGAAGAGTAACCCATCCAGATCCATTTCCCTCTGACTAATGCACCTAAAGCTATGAGCAATTTAGCATAGCCAATTCACTTGACCTGCACATCTTTGGACTGTGGGAGGAAACCAGAGCACCTGGAGGAAACCCATGCAGACATGGGGAGAATGTGCAAACTCCACACAGACAGTTACCCGAGGCTGGAATCAAATCTAAGTCACTGGTGCTGTGAGACAGCAGTGCTAACCACTGAGCCACCATGCTGCCCCGATCAGCATTGGCTAGATCAGCATTTATTGCCCATCCCTAATTGCCCAGAAGACTGTTAAGAGTCAACCACATTTCTGTGGGTCTGGAGTCACTTGTAGCCAGACTATGTAAGGATAGCAGTTTCCTTCCCTAAAGGATATTAGTGAACCAGATGAGTTTTTTTCTGACAATTGACAATGGATTCATGGTCATCATAAGACTCTTAATTCCAGATTTATTTTTGATTGAAGTTGAATTCCACCATCTGCCATGGTGGGATTCAAACTCCGGTCCCCTGAACATTACCTTTTACTCTGAAGTAAAAGTCCAGTGATAATATTGCTTGGCCATTGCCTCCATCTCTGTTCTGTACTTACCCAACTGAATTGAGAACACAATCCTCCAGCTCATGAGAATATTGGCTTTAAATATAATTTTTGAAATGTGGAAAGAGATTCAAATGTAACCCATGATGAATAATGTCATTATTCTAAAAGGGTTAATGTTGAAGACTGCATTTAACTCCACCCAATCTGATGATGTCATCTAAATCTGGGTGGGGAGAAAAGAGAAAATAGTTCTGGATCTTGAAAGTGATATATCATAGAATCATGGAATTTTACAGGACAGAAGGAAGCCATTTGGCCCATTATGTCTGTACTGGCTCCCGAAAGAGCTACCCAGCTAGTCTTGCTCTTCAGTGCTATCTCCATAGATCTCTAACTTCACCACTTTCAAATAATATATCCAGCTCGCTTTTGAAACCACATATGGAATATACCCCCACCATGCCCTCAGGCAGCGCATTTCAAATTCTAAAAACTCTCTGAGTAAGAAAGCTTCTCCTCCTCTTACTCCTAACTCTCTTGCTGACAATCTTGAAATTGTGGTCTCTAGTTCATAACATATCAACAATAGCTAACAGAATATCTTTCTTTACCCTGTCAAAGTTGTTCATAATTTTGAACACTCCAATAAGGAGAAAGTGAGGACTGCAGATGCTGGAGTACCAGAGCTGAAAAATGTGGTGCTGGAAAAACACAGCAGGCCAGGCAGCATCCGAGGAGTAGGAGAATCGACGTTTCGGGCATAAGCCCTTCTTCAGGAATAAGCCTTCCTGAAGAAGGGCTTATGCCCGAAACATCAATTCTCCTGCTCCTCGGATGCTGCCTGGCCTGCTGTGTTTTTCCAGCACCACATTTTCCAACACTCCAATAAGGTCAAATCCTAATTCTTTTTGCTCCAAGAAAAATAAGTCCATTTCTCCAACCTTTCCTTGTACCTAAAATCCCTTAGTCCTAGTTCATTCTAGTAAATCTCCTTTGCACTCTGTCCAGAGCTTTAACATCCATCCTTAAATAAGGTGCCCACAACTGAACATAATACTTCAAATCTGGTCTGACCAATGATTTGTAGAGGTGTAGTATCACTTCCTTGCTTTGATCCTCAATGGCTTTATTTATAAACCTAAGATCCTATAAGCCTTCTCAACAACTTTTACAACTTGCCTCACCAACTTTAGGTAATTGTGCACATGAACCTCAATGACCCTCTGCTCCAGTACTTCCCTCAGAGTTGTACCATTGAGCTTGAATTGTCTCTCCATGTTCCTTCTACCAAAATGTATTACCTCTCATTTCTCTGCATTAAAATTCATCTTTCAGGTGTCTGTCCATTTGGCCAACTTGCCAATGCCCCTATGAAGTCGCTCAGCAATATCCTGGCAATTGACTATTCCCCCTAGTTTAGTATCATCAGCAAACTTAGAGATTTTGTCCTCAACACCAACCTCAAAGTAATTTATATAAATAAGAAAAGGCAAGCATCCCAACACTGATCCCTGGAGAACACCATTTTCAACTCATCCCTAGTCTGAGAAATGCTATCTATACCCATCCCTCTGTTTCCTGTGGTGTCTGTGCACAGAAAAATTGGGTGAATGGCCAAAAATGAAACTGAGAGATGATATGAGGAAACGCACCTCCCCATGGAGTAGTTAGGATAACTTGAAGAAGTTCTCATCCTTTCCCTATAAGGATCTCAGTGAGTGTCTCTCTCTCTCTCATTGCACCCCCCCCTCCCCAAGTTGTCTCTTTCAAGGATGCGGAATGCCTTGCCTTGAGAGAGTATTCAAGGCAGATTCACAAGGGACCCGGATAACTATCAGTAAAGAAACCAATGGAAGAAAAAGATGGAAGAGTAAGAACAACCAAAGCTGCTTTTGCAGAGGGATGATATTGACATGATGGGTTAGATGGTCTTCTTCTGAAATGTAACTAACCACCTGCTTCCAACATAGCAGGAGTGCACACTTGAGCTTTCTGCACGAGAACTGTGTTATTTACCACATCAGTTTAATCAGTCTTGTAGGCATCAAGTCCTTGGGCTGCAATTTAAGAATATCGCAACATTAAATCTGAGTTCTACCTTTGCTCTAGAACCATTTTATTCAGTAGGTCTGCCCCAGCACTTGACTTTGCATATTACAGCATGTGCAGCAAATGGTCGTAGTAGATGTATTCATGCTGACCATCTTCAGCCCTGCTTATCTCCAGTGCTTGCTATGTGCTTTGAGGCATCAACTTCAGCTCCCACCCTCCAACGGACGCTAGCAGTGACCTATTAAAATGAAACAAAGGACGAACTCTCTTCTTTCCAACCTCGGTCTGATCAATTACAACTGTTAACCTAATATCTGTTCAAACAAATTCAGACCTTACTCCAAGACTTCTCTGTGGTTTTCTGCAATTTGTTTTCGATTTTATTCTGATTTGAATTGATGTGTTAATTCCCACGGAGGATGCTTATTTCTGTTATGTGCATTTTTCTTGAATTTGTATTCATCACGCAACCTTAGAACCATTACATTCCAATGCATTTCTCAGCAGAAGTATTTTGTATTTGCTTTTTATTTATCCTTTTGAAATGTGTTATGTAGTAGGGTGAGTTTTAATAGACTTTGGGATGACAAGTCTCATGCAATGGAGGTGTGGATGTGAGAATCTGGTGTGGGGGTGGGGATGCTATTCAAATGCATGCAATTGGTGTCATTTCAATTTCTCTGCAGAAGTGATGATCACTGCTACATATCTGTTAATATTCATTTCCTGTGATAATTTCCAATAAATTTGGAGCGTACGGATTGGGTATCATAGTCTCTGCACACAATTCTGTGATCTGCATCCCCATTAACAGCAACAGTGCGGAACCTTTGCCCTCTTGAATAAAGCTGTGTTGTGCGACCATGCTGTGGGCAGATTGACTGCCATATAGTCTGCATTAAAACATAGTCACACAGCTTGTACAGTAAAGAATCAGACTGTCTAACTTACTATTGCAACTGCCCTGCACACGGGTGGTTAGCTCAGTTGACGAGACAGTTGATTTGCAATGCTGAGTGATGCCAACAGTGAAGGTTCAATTTTTGCACTGGATATGGTTACCATGAAGATCCTGACTTCTCAATCTCACCCCTTAGCTGAGGTGTGATGAGCCTCAGGTTAAACTCACCACCATTTCCCCCTCTCTCTAATGGGAGAGCAGTCCTTTTGTCTGCTGGTGATTTGACCTTTTACGCAGGCCTCTTCCTGTTCTTTGTTGTACCTCATCATCATATTCTTTTATTTCTTTCTCTTTCACTTGTTTATTTAACTTCCCTTTAAAGGCAAAGACACTTTAACTGTTCCTTGTGGTTATGAGTTTGATGTTCTAACCAAACTCTGGGAGATTCTTTTGAATTCCTTACCTATCTTATACTTATGATGCCAAGTTCTGTTTCCTTCACAAGTATAAATATCTTCTTTACAATTACTCCATCAAACTGTTTGATAATCCTATATGTGTTTTTGCCAAGTCATCTGTCAGTTCTCTCTTTTACAAAAGAAAGAGTCTGGCTTGTTCAATCTGATATATATAACCTTGCAGTTTTGGTACAATTCTCATAAATCTTTATTGCCGTTCCTCCAGTGTCTCTATCTATCCATTTTATAATGTGGAGACCATAGCTGAGTACAGGACTCCAAGTTTATATTGTTCACATGTGAAATAAAGTACTTTATTTCAGTTCTGAAGAAGAATTACTGAACCCAAAACATTAACTCTGATTTCTCTCCACAGATGCTGCCAGACCTGTTGAGATTTTTCCAGCGCTTTCTGAGTTTGTTTCTGATTTCCGGCATCTTTCGTTTTCTTGTTGGCTGTAACATGCATTGGGATATTCTGAGCTTGTGATAGGAACTATTTAAATTCAAGCTGTTTGCTTTGTTTTCAATGTGTTCTTTTCATCTTACCAATAATGTGATGTGGATTGCAGAGTTGGGCTGTATTCTCTCTTCCACTGTGGGGAAATGCTGGTATATCTTGATTTAAAGCAAATAATAACATCATTTTTGTCCAGTGCTCACTGGTGCTGATATCCAGGTAAACACATTGTGGTCGCAATTTCCTAAGTGTTTCAGTTCTTAGGAGACCAGCTAGAATTTTTAGCAGTTGACTGGAATGGAAGTGGTGTTAAGGAGCTTGTAATAGCTATTGCTTTCCAAACTGCTTCTTGTTTTGTTCGGCCTCACTTTTACTAAAAGCTAGACTGTCAAAGGTAAGTTTGAGTTGGAATCTGATGTAATTCAGGATTCTGGTACACCATGGACTTGGTCTTTATGTTCTATGTAATCTATCCACTCTGACCTGTGATCATTACTAATGTCACCTTAATACCTCAAGTAGAGGTGACTTGCTAAACAATAGTACGAATCATGCAACAAAGATGAGCAACTCGAGGAAGGCACATGAGAATTGCATGATGAAGTCGTATAAAATAGAGAAATTAAAGAAGAGGCAACTTGGCTATATGTGTGCAAAGTGCCAGCGTCTTTGGCAGTGTGGGGAAAAGGTAACCGTTAGATGGTGAGCAGGTGCTGAGTGATACCACTCCATGTTTTTTGATTTCTTGGGTATCATCAGATCTGTGCTCAACATCAGTCAGACCATTGCACAATAGTGTCATGAGCAGTAACTCTCATTGTACGTTCGGATACACCAGGTACACAAGAGTGTTCCATGATGTAGGAGTCATGACAACTGCCATGGTAATGGGTGTACACCTCCAGGAAGAGGTAACAGTGATCACAGACCACCCGCACATGAATGGATGGAACCCCCTTCCTGGTGCTGAATTCGAGATTAGAATGGTGCTGGAAAAGAACAGCGGTTCAGGCAGCATCCGAGGAGCAGGAAAATCGATGTATGAATTCTGTGTGTGTGTGTGTGTGTGTGTGTGTGTGTGTGTGTGTGTGTGAGAGAGAGAGAGAGAGAGAGAGAGAGAGAGAGAGATGGCCCTGTACCTGAAGGAATGACCTAAGTTCCCTGATTCTCCCGAGTGGGCTGTGGCACTAACCCTAGCAATGGGGCACAAAATAAACCGGCTGGGGTGCATAACCAAGATCTCACAGGTCACCCATCACCCCCTGGAAGTAGCCAATCGTATTGATGTTCAGCACAGCAGTCACCTTCACTGTGAGAGGATGGCCTCTTATTCCTCCGATCCTCAGCATCCAACCCAGTTCCCTTACAGTGACCCAGGAGCTAAGGAGCCTGTAATGAGACTAGGCCTCAGTTATCCCCATGAAGTGGAGTCAGAGCTTTAAAACCGATTGATCTGCAGATGCTACACATCCTTGGGGGCCCTGCCACTTCTACCTCACCCCAAACCGGATGCTCCTTGCCCTGCACAGTGTCCTCAGCTTGCTGTTAGTCTGAGTCCTCCCACATCCACCTTCTGGGATGGCAGCCACAGTGTCCAGTACCCCACCAACAACTGGGCCCAAGGCTCTCACTCAAAATGAACGAAGGTGGGAACTCGGGGAGCAAAAAATGTTCTTGGATCTTAGAGAAGTCATTGGTGGCACACACACTTATGGATGGGGGCTGCATAAACTCCTGCACACAGTGAAATATGCCCCCAATAATGAGGCACACCTCTCCATCATTCACTCAGCTCCAGCCTCAGCATGTGCAGCAGCAACTTGGTGAAGGTGCCATGCTGGCTGAGTGACCAACAGGTCACATAAAAAGGGAGTGCCTTTTGTACTCTGACCCCATTTCCATCACAGTCCCACTTCAATTATTCAACTTTTCACCGGATTCAGTGTAGACCCTTGTTTAACATTCACGACAGATGATGACGATGATAATGATGACGATAATGATGAGTTGCAAGTGTCTGCTTCAGATATTTGCCCCTTCATTGTCCTAGCGTCCCACAGATGTCAATCCCACACTTTTCCCCATCAAACTGACACTGACACTGCCCACGCTGGATATTGTACCAGGCAGTTAACAGTTGCATTTCATATCTAATGAATGGCAAGTGATGGCAGCGAATGCAGCTTAGAGTGGGCACCATCAGCACCAGGCTCCATCAGAGTATTGTGCACAGGAGTTGGGAGGCCATGTTGCAGTTGTACAGGACATTGGTTAGGCCATTTTTGGAATATTGCATACAATTCTGTTCTCCCTCCTATTGTGAAACTTGAAAGGGTTCAGAAAATATTGACAAGGATGTTGCCAAGGTTGGAATGTTTGAGCTATAGGGAGAGGCTGAATAGGTTGGGGTTGTTTTCCCTGGAGTGTCGGAGGCTGAAGGGTGACATTATAGAGGTTTATAAAATCATAAGGGACATGGATAGGGTAAATAGACAAGGTCTTTTCTGTGGGGTGGGGGAGGCCAGAACTATAGAGCATAGATTTAGGGAGAGAGGGGAAAAATTTGAAAGGGACCTCAGGGGCAACGTTTTCACACAGAGGGTGGAATGTGTATGGAATGAGCTGCCAGAGAAAGCGGTGGAGACTGATACAATTACAACATTTAAAAGGCATCTGGATGGGTATATAAATAGGAAGTTGTTTAGAGAGATATGGGCCAAATGCTGGCAAATGGGACTAGAATAGGTTTAGGTTATCTGGATGAGGTGGACTGAAATGTCTGTTTCCGTGCTGTACATCTCTCTGACTGTACAGTTGCTACGCTCATCAACAACCTCCCCCTGCCGCCCAACCTGATAGATCCCCCATGCCCCTTTCACCTTGAACAATCCTAATGGCCCATTTCAACCCATCCTTCCCATGCGGAGAACTATTCCACATAACTTCACCTCCAACTGTCCTTCCTGCCCTATGCCTCATGTTATACCTTAATGATGGCCACCCGACTCTTCCACATGCATTGCGTGGAGGTTATGGTGATGACCATAGCTCCTCCACTAGCCTACCATGCCCTCTGACACTGTTCCAAATATCCTTCCTTCACCATGAGATGCCCAAGTCACTGCCCAGTCCTTATCTCTCACTGTATCTGTTTCTCTCCTCCACACCCCCTACAGAAAGGACTTAGCCAGCTCTTTGGCATAAATACCCCACCTGTCCCATTGCCTCTACACACTGCCCCTTTTCAATCTCCTGAATGGTCATCCTCTGAAACTGATGAGCAGTTCCTATGACTGAGTAGCGCCCTGAGCAGTGTGATTGCCACTCCCTGCCCAACGACACGTGTTTCTCTCAGCAGACAGACTGACCATTGCCTACGCTCTTGATAGGAGTCGGTCTTATCCTTTGAACATGACTGGTCCGAGAGGATGACTGATCAAGACCAAGACCCCAGACTGAGCATGGACTGTGTCTGTGACTGAGGGCGCCAGGATCCCCAGAGGGATAACTTCTCCCTCCCACACCCCTGATCGAGTGTTAACATAGGAAGTGAGAAGCCCAGAGATGCAGCCAGATCCAATCCATCGGCTTGGTGCCTGCTCTTGCATGTCCTTGTGGCAGCCTCTCAATGCTAGTTGCCAGCAATCTTGGCACTACAGGTCTGTGCTCTGTAATGGCCTGGCAGTGGATTGAAGAGGGGCCATGATGATCTTGAGGGATTGGGAAATGTCAAATGCTGTGTGCAGTTGGTGCTCCTGGATCATACCCTAAGATGCTGTTTGGTGCTGAGCAACGTGAAGACTCCACACAGTCAGGGCAAGCTGAAACTGCCAGGTATCCACACCTCCACATTGAGACTTCTCCCTGTTTAGCAACATGAGAAAGTGAATGGGAATGATGTGAATTGATATGGCATTGAACAAACTACAATCCCTCTGACCTGGCAAGTAGTCATTGCCTAGCAAGTGTCTTGCCTTTCTGTTTGCCAGAAGCATAAAATTGCAGCAAATTGCTCCTCACCTTAAGATAGGATTTACTGCACTTCTTGTCCAATCTGCCACAAACCTCACCAAAGCCCATTGCTCAGACCCTTCCAATATTCTGCCCAGAGAGTTTCTTTCTCACAAAAGCTGACCCCTGAAAAGTGTGCCAAGATCTGAGCAATGAGAAATAAAGAAATGCAAGTTCACAATAACTGTCAAGACCTCAGGTCATCACAGAATTCCTCTCAATCATTTGAACTGGAAAGCAGGAAATTTAGCAGCCAATTTCTGCACAGCAAGGTCTCACAAACAGCAAACTGATTTTTTTTCCCTTTATTCATTCACAGGATGAGGGTGTTGCTGGTTAGACCAGCATTTATTGTCCATCCCTAATTGCCCAGAGGGCAGTTAAGAGTCAACCACATTACTGTGGGTCTGGACTCACGTTTGCCACACCAGGCAAGGATGGCAGATTCCTTCCCTCAAGGACATTAATCAACCAGATGGGTTTTTCCAACAATCAACAATGGATTCACGGTCATTACTGGATTCTTAATTTCAGATTTTTATTGAATTCATAATTCCACCATCTGCCATGGTGAGATCCAAAACCATGTCCCCAGAACATTACATGGGTCTCTGGATAAACAGTCCAGCGACAATATCACTAGGCCATCATCTCCCCTTTTATTCTCTATAATAAACATTGAGCAGGACATTATATCGGTCCCCCTACTCTTCCAATTTTTATATCCATGTAAGAAGGAAGTTGGGACCTGAGAATAATGTCTTGTCTAAAAGCAGTGTTACTTAATACTAAGAACATTCTTTAATCATCAGCCACAGTGAAAACAACAGTTGCAAATTGACACAACCCATACAGAATGTCTGTAGTAATGGTTGATAAATGGCAAGTAACATTCACATCACAAAATGCCAGGCAGTTAGCATCTCCAGCAGTGATTCTGACTGGCGCACATTGAGGTATTCAAACAACAAATTTCCCAATTTCACCAACCTCCTTGGCTGAGGAGAGAGATGTGGGGGTGCTTAGCAGCAGCCAGTAATGGAACTGGACAAGCCACATAAATGCAAAGGCTAATGGGGGCAGTCAGAAAAGGGGAATTGGACAGGGACTGGCACATTCCATAATTCACAAAAATCTCCAAGGCTCAGGTCAGGATTATGATGGAATACACTTCATTTACCTGGATGAGCGTAATGGCACACGTAAAGTTTGAGATCAAACATGGAAAAAGTTAAATGATTGCTTGACATCCAAATCCATATTTAAACATTTATCCACCCAAAATCAATTCATCACAGTTAAAGTACATACCATCTACTGGATGCCCTGTAGCAGCTTCTTTGACGACAAACCCAGCAACTGGCAGCATTGGGGGAATGTCTTTTTTACCACAGGCAGCACAATGGTTCAATGGTTAGCACTGTTGCCTCACAGTACTAGGGTCCTTGGTGTAATTCCAGCCTCGGGTGACTGTCTGTGTAAATTTTACACATTCTCCCTGTGGTTTCCTCCCACAGTCCAAAGATTGGGTGGATTGCCCATGGGGAATGCACAGTTACAGGGAGAGGGTAGAGGGGTGGGTCTGGGTGAGATGCTGTTCAGAAGGTCGGTATGGGCCGAATGGTCTGAGTTTACACTGTAGGGGTTCCATGATTCACAGAGACTGTAGGTTTTCAGAGGTAGGGCTTACCTATCTCCTAAGAGTAACCAAGAATCAAGCAATAAATTGCTAGGTCTGCCAAAGAATGAATTTTCAAAATATAGTGCACAAAGTTATGATAAAACTTTTTCTTTAAACTAATCATTAAATACTTCAGAGAATTTCTCTGATGCTTATCGGTGCCATTCTCAGTTTAATTTGCCAATCAGTGCCCGAGAGTCTTCTTTGAACTGTCAATGCAACAGAAAATTAACTTTTCTCTGACAGAAACTGAAATCCTTTTTTTAACTTTTATTTGCATTAGGGAGTTCTACACTGCTGCAAGATTAAAAAAAAACAATTCTAAGACTTTTTAGAAATGCCTCTAACAATTTTGGAACCAGACAGAAAAGCAAGCAGGTCTAAGCACTTAAGGGGCAATTAACATCTTAGCAGCAATTGTGTGTTGGACCGCACTGCACCTTTTTAAAATTTTAATCCATCAATGAGCTGTGCAGAAATACAGAGTATTATCCAAACATATTCACAATTTATTTAAATGTATGTAATATATGGTTTGTTTCTACATTTGTCCTTTGATGTTACTGTCTTGTCTGAATATATAATTGTACGATAATTACAATCTACTCCTTACTCTGTTGATGATTTGAATTCATCAAGGGGTCTCCTACACATTTCCTTTCCGTGTATTGTGCAAAACCTAAAAGGGTAGCAGGTGCAGTAACACCCTCGATGAAGAATGGTTTCATGTATTCTGTTTTTCTGCAGTGCAGTAAAATAAAAATGCTATGGAGATAGCAATGAGACAAGCATATGGAGAAAACGTACTGTGCTTGCTTGCTATGCACCATTGCACAGAAGAATGTGATGGGAATAACTGATGACTATTTGTCTAAATGATGCAATCTGAAAGAGTACAGAATCCATGTTTAATAAACACCAAATGTTCTTTCTCTGATTTATAAGAGCTTAAAGTCAGAAATGAAATTAAACTGAACATAATTTGTTCCCTTTTTGCACAAAGAATTCACTGTGAAAATTATATAATAGTATGAAGGCAAGGAGAAGGAGAGTGAAGGAAAGGTTGAGGGATGTGGTTGCTGCATTTTGAGATGACTAGAGAATAAGTAAGCAGTCTTTTTACATTCCTAACTATAGAAGAGTCATTAAACCTCTGTCAGTGTTGCAGCCACACCTCAGGAGCTCAGCTCGAACACTAACCTCCTTAGGTAACCCCAGTCATTTGCAGTGAACAGGCTTCCTGGAGGAAATACCTGACCGTCACCCAGATCTGGACTGTCAACACAGCATCCGTGAACAGAGATGTCCAAGTCAACCATTCTCGTCCATTTGCTTCAACCTGCACTTTGAGAGTATCTCCAGTTACAAGATGCTGGCTGCCTTTATATGGTATCAAAGATTTTCTGTCACCTCCAAAAGAAGCAGGGAGCCAACTGGTATTGTAGGTCATGCTGACTGAAAAACAATGATCAATTTCAGGGAGGTTCATCATAAATTTTGGGTGATCCCTCGGAACACGTGAACAGGTGCATGTACCCATGCCATCTGAGCCCACTCTTCAGCACAATCGAATTTCTAGGCCCTGTTTCTAGGCTGTTTCTCCCTGGCATGCTACACTTACCTTGTGTTATTTTTCAGATGACCTACACAGAAACGTAGAAAATAGGAGCAGAAGTAGGCTATTCAGGCCTTCGGGCCTGCTCCACCATTCAACATAATCATGGCCGAACATCCAAATCAGCCCCCATTCCCATTTTCTCCCCGTGGCCTTTGATCCCTTTAGCCCCAAGAACTATATCTAGCTCCTTGAAAGCATTCAATGTCTTGACCTTAACCACTTTCTGTGGTAGAGAATTCAATAAGCTCACCACCCTCTGGGTGAAGAAATTTCTCCTCATCTCAGTCTTAAATAGCCTACCCTGTATCCTTAGACTATGACGCCTGTTTCTGGACTCCTTGGTCATCAGAAACATCCTCCTGAATATACCCTGATAGAATTTTATTGTTTGCTACCTCCCTCCGCTTACAAACTGTAACTCCAGATATTATTTGCTGAGAGAGATCCATTCAGTTTTCTCCTTAGGATGCCTGTTCCATAGATTGTGAGCTGGCTCACTGAAATAAAGATTAAAGTGAGTGGTGGGACTGATGGATATGGCTTTGGGTATGAGAGAAAAATCCAGGAAGTAGATGGATATCCTCAGCTGAGCCTCATAAATATAAACTATTTGATTTCTATCAAATGCGGATCTCAGAAGTCACATGAAGATGGAAAAAAGAAACAAACTCCTAACAATCTAATACAGCGGTCAGTCATTTACAGTAAATAATAGAAGATAATCCCATTCATGAAACCCATTTAAAGCTTTAAATCTCTTCATGTCATTAAACTGTTCTATTTAGGTGCCCTATCAAAAACTGTAAATTCTTTAATAGCTTCTTTAAACTGTCAAACTGTGAACAACTTTAAAAATCACACAAGACCAGGTTATAGTCCAAAAGGTTTATTTGGAAGCACTAGCTTTCTGAGCACTGCTCCTTCATCAGGTAGCTGTGGAACAGGACCGTAAGATACAGAATTTATAGCATAAGATTACAGTGTCATGCAAATGAAATGATACATTGAACAAACCTATATTACTGTTAAGTCTGTCCACCCCAGTCCAACACCGGCTCTTCCACATCAAAACTGTGAGCACTCACCCTTCTGTTCAGGAAATGGCTTTCTGCTTTTGAAAGTTAGCCAAGCATTCATAATGATCTAATCAAACCTTTAAAAAATGATAACAGAGATCTCTATTCTACACAAGATGGACTAAAAAACAAGCGGTTCAACAGATTATTTTTAACAAAACTTTATTCACAGCTTAAGTTTGTTCTTTCCAAGTTTGAAGAGCTTATAAAATCTTATGGGATAATATAACATATATTATCCACTTTCCAAGAGCATTTATATCTGCTCCATCAATTTATGATTCCCACACTGTGAGTTTAGGCACTTCTAATAGCCAAAAGATAGTCTGTTTCAACTCATCACTAAGTTAAAATGGCTCTGTTGAATGCAAGGTTCCTGTGTAAATCGCAATCTGCCCCCTTTCTCCTGAATCTGTCAGAAATGGAGGTGGGACTCCTGCATTCATCTCCTGATCACCATTTTTAAAAGTCTGTGGAATCTTCCTGACTCCACAAAAATCTGTCCAATACATCAACTGAATGGAACGTGAGCTCTGCATATTATATCATTCATGGTGTTGGAACAAGTGTCCCTTCCTAAAACAAACAAGCTGCCAGAGGAAGTGGTGGAGGTGAGTACAATTGCAACATTCAGAAGGCATCTGATTGACCACTTGAATAGGAAGTGCTCAGAAGGATATGGGCCAAATGCTGGCAAATGGGACGAGATTAATTTAGGGTATCTGGTTGGCATGGATGAGTTGGACCGAAAGGCCTGTTATCATGCTGTACATCTCTCTCTCACATACACCAGTTTAAAAACAAAACAGACATTTAGTCTTTTCACTTCTTGATTGTGGTATCTTGATCTGTGCAAGTTGACCACCGCATCTATCGGCTAAAGAATGACTGCATTTTAAAAGTAATTCATTGGCAGTGATGATGTCCTTGCACTCCTGACATTATTTAAAATAGTTTACCATCAGTTTTCTGAAAGAGTCATCTTCCTTTAATTTCAATGGGCAGAAGTCTCACCTTGCTCTGTTTACTTGCTGTATTCAGAATCCAGGAACTTCCAAACTTTCGCTGCATTACTCATAGCACAAACAATGCATTGCAAAAAGATTATAACAATTTCACTATTATGTCGTAATGACAATGAAAATGACCAGAATATTTGCATAACTTTCATGACAAAGTCATTACTTCCAATTAGTTCTTTGAACATAGTTGTAATATCAATACCAAAATATATTCATGTGAGTTCAGGTTGATTTCAATAAAAAGGAAAGAAATCATGCTTACCACAGTCAATAATTATCCATATAACCATTTTAGGAGTTTTTAAAAATGTTATTGATTGACTTACTGTAACAGGATGTAAAATCCAAGGGAAACATCAGAGATAATTTGATGTAGTATTAAAGGTAATAAAATGATTAGGAATGGTGAGAATTAAAAATGTAGTGCTGCAAATCCAAACAGATTAGAGGTGCCCAGTATTAATCTAGCGCACTTTGGATAAATTGATTCACACTAGCTGCATGGATTGGCCAATCCATAGTCAGGACAAAGTCATTGTTGTCAAAGTCACATTAAACCTTTTTCATCTTTTGTACTTGACTAAGTAATCAGTTCTATTGCTATTAGACACACTTTACATTCTAATTTGCTGATAATATGGAAAACCAGCAAAAAGATTAAACATAGGATTAAAAAGTGTATATGCCTTTGTAAAGCTGTGTAAGAACATCATTACTGAGCAAGGTTCAGAGCTATTTTCATGTAACATTAAGAATATGTGGGTCTTAATTAACAATTGATGCAGAAAATATGCTTTTTCTGCTACCTGTTGATATGTCTTCCTGCAAGAACACCATAATTTGTCAAATCATTGTATACTTGTTCATAAACATGTACAGTTCAACGGATTTATTTACGATTACTAACTGCTTCATCAATGGTCTTCTTCCCAGCATTATTTCAGAATTGACATGTTTGCTAATGATTGAACAATGTTCAACACCATTTGTGACTCCTCAGACATTAAAGTAGAAGCAGCAGACACCCTCCTGACTAGAACTGATTAATAGCAACAAACATCCTTGCCACATAAGTGCGAACCCATTCGTGACTCCCCCTCTCCTTTACATCGGCCTCATTTTACCTCTCCATCTTGAGATCCCATGCACTTAACTGTTCTGGGACCCCGGGACTGAAAGTCTGGGAGCTGCTTCTATAGTTCTTTTCTTGGCCACTATTGCCATTGGCACTGTTTGGACTGTAGAGCTGCTGGCCAATCTGATTGTGGCAGGAATGCAGCTCCAAGAAAATGGATCTAGAGCAGGAATGTGCTTCATGGAGAATGAGGTCAGTGAGAGCATGGTTACTGGTCGCGGGGACAGATTGATGCTGAAGGTATCGGTATACATAACCCTCTTTCCCTCATCCCATTTCTGCCTCATCTCATAATTCTGCTAATATTGTAAACATCCACATTTCTTATACTTGTTGTCTCTTCATTATAGACTAACAAGAATTGAGAAATGGAATCCCTTTTGGAAAATAGCTGAGTTCACATTCAGTATATGTAAAACACTATCAGCAGTCAATGGTAGCCTGGACCTGTCATGCTCACTCCACCAGCTTCTCACTAATTAAAGGGAATGAGAAAGAAGTATTCTTATTTGTACAGAGAACATCTGTGACCTTTCTTATATGGTCGTGTACTGCAAATTATTCAATGCACCTTGCATCTCTGATAACATCCTGGAAAGAGACTGATGCATAAAACATAAGCAAGTTGCCTGTTAAAGTTACAGGTAATCCAGTCCGTGTTCTGCTTTAAAGTTGCAGTTGTACACAAAGATTCAACAGGCATTTATTACAGCTCTTGGCATCTACATATATTACAATGACAGACACTGCTGTGTCTGGGCTAGTAATGAACAATTTGGGAAAAAATTATAGCAGAATTATTGCTGCAAGTGGCCCCAGTAAGTGGAAGCTGATGCCTTTTATATCTCAAAGTCATATGTTAATGATATTATGAGAATATCTCTTGGAAGTCTATTGCATACCAGCTGAGGGACATAACACAATCACACACACAGGGAGGGAGTTCTGGGATTGTAACCCAGTGACAATGAAGGAACAGTGATATTCTTTCAGCTGAGGAGAATATATGTCTTGGATGGCATCTCCTCCCTTGCTTCCCAGAGAATCCTAGGATAAATGCCACAGGCCCAGAGTTCTGGGATTGTAACCCAGTGACAATGAAGGAACAGTGATATTCTTTCAGCTGAGGAGAATATATGTCTTGGATGGCAAATGGTGGCATTCCATGCATCTGCTGCTTATGTGACAGAAACTGTGGTTTGAAATGTGCTATTGGAGGACCACTGTTGAGTTATTGCAATGTATCTGGGAAATGGTACACATTGCTGCTGTTGCTGCTGCTGCTGTGCATCAGTGATGAACACAGTGAATGTCGAAAGTAGTAGGTGGAGTGTCAATCAATTGGGATTCTCTAGTTTGATGGTGTCTAGCTTCTTGAGTGTTGTTGGAGCTGCACTAATCCAGACAAGAATACTCTCTTCCACTCCTGACCTGTGCCTTATAGATAGTGGACAGATGAGAGGCTGACAGGAAGTGAATTACTCTCTGCAAATTTCCCAGCCTCTGACCTGTTTTTGTAGCCACAGTAATTATATGACTGTTGTAGTTCAGAATCTGGTCAGTGGCAGCCATCAGGACGTTGATAGTGGGTATTTCAGTGATGATAGTGCCATTGAGCTTGGAATGGTTACATTCTCTGTTAAAGGAGATGGCCATTGCCTGCCCCTAGTGTGACACACAAAAATTACATGTCATTTATTCGCACCAACCTGAATAATGTTCAGGTCTTACTGCATTTGGATATGGATTGCTTCAGTGTCTGAGGAGTTGTGAATGATGCAGAACATTATGCAACTATCAGCCAACATCTAACCTTATGAAAGAGGGTAGCCATTGATTAAGCAGCAGATGATGCTTGGCCACAGATGAATGGCTACTTCAATACGATATCAAAGCATAGGCAGTGATTCAATGAGAAATGGTGCAATTTTTTTTCAGAAACCAAAGTCAAAACTACAATAAACCTCATCCATTAAGTTATCACACCAGACTTCAATGACTAAACTAGCAATTAGAAGTATGCTGTAACAACAGTATGTATTGAACTTCATAATCCTCCTGGTTACGTGCAGTACCGCAGAGGTGTGTGTATCCGTGACATTTTTAATTAAAAATGCTCAAATAAAATGAATGGATTATACAGTTTTTCAGCTCATTCAGCAACACCAGGTGCCAGAATGGAAATTTATACATGTCAGCTGCTCTTCGTTGCACTGTAGAAATATCTTATTGGAATAGTGCACATGAGAGTATTTTCACTTCTGCACCAGTCTCATCAAATTATCTGTTTCTATCAGAGATAGAACTAATAAACACAATAATTTCTCACTTCTGCATATAGTTATAGCTCGTGATATAGTGGCCAATGGATATAAAATTGCCGAAGTGCAGGAAACGGATAGTATTGGTTAATCGAATTGGTTAGGGCTCGAACAAGGTTTGTACTGGAGTTCCCCAAGGTCAGTTTAATGAAAGGTTTCGACCTGAAATGTCAACTCACCTCTTCCTCTGATTGACCTGCTGTGCTTTTTCCAGCTTCACTCTTTATCACTCAGTTTTTAACACCCTTGTTTTTCCTAATATATAACTAATCTAGATCTCGGTGTGCAGGTGGTGATTTCTAGGTTTGTGGATCCACAAAACTTAGAAGCTGTGCAAACTGCGATGGGGACAATACTAAACTATAAAATGAGATTGACAAGTTAGTAGACAGGGCAGATGGATGGCTGATGATGTCCAATTTGCAGAAGTACAAGGCAAAATAACATGATGATACAGTTTAGATCAAGGGTGAGCAGCAGAAGACAAACCTTTTCTGGATTGGACATTTCCAGGGGAGATATGACCATTTGTGGGTGGCACGGTGGCACAGTGGTTAGCACTGCTGCCTCACAGCGCCTGAGACCCGGGTTCAATTCCCGCCTCAGGTGACTGACTGTGTGGAGTTTGCACATTCTCCCCGTGTCTGCGTGGATTTCCTCCGGGTGCTCCGGTTTCCTCCCACAATCCATGTTAAATTGCCCGTAGAGTTAGGTAATGGGTAAATATAGGGGTATGGGTGGGTTGCGCTTCGGCGGGTCGGTGTGGACTTGTTGGACCGAAGGGCCTGTTTCCACACTGTAATGTAATCTAATCTAATTAAATGTATTCAAGGCTGCATTGGAGTCTTGATTAACTTTGAGAAGTTTGTGGAACAAGCAATAAAGTAAGTTGAGGCCATAATTGAATCAAATTGTCGAAGTTGCTAAAAGTAAACAGCCAGAAGCGTGGTGCTGATATTTTAGAGCACCATGAATGAAATCTGTTACTAGCTTGAGTATTCATCTCTGCACTGTTCTAGGGTACAAAACATACAACACTATTCTCAGTTATGGACAACCACAGATCCTCTTGGCTAGGTCTTCAGATAAAAGCCAACACAAGACAACATTCCATATGACGTTGAAGGACAAAGAAATTCAAAATAAAACTCTAAATTGCCTTGTGAAATTCTTCGGAACCTGACTTGACCTATGTTTGACCTATACCATTCTATTCCAGTAGTTATCTGATCGAAGGAGGTTAGTGGTCTTACAAGATAACCTTGAGCAGTGTGAGGCCTTAGAAGACTTGGCTTATAACGCTTAAATAGGAGAGAACAGTCTAATCCGATTTGCAACAGCAACTGCAAGGTTGGAGTATGTATTCAGAGAGAAGATGATTGGTTCAGGACAGTGCCTCAGCAATTGGATTGATCTGCTGAGGGCAGATTAGGACATAATCCAAAATGGCCTTTGGCAGCAATCAGTACATGTGAAAAGAAATTGAAATTTGTAACCTTAGTCTGAACCTCTACTACAGTGGTAGATATTGAGTTGCTTCTGTTTCTACAGCAATTGAGGTTATCATTGGCCATTAGGGGCAATATGATGATTGAGTCTACAGGTTTGCATGGAGATGGCCATTTCTGTGAAACTAATATCCTCCATTTTGCTTGACTATAGCAACAGGCTTTCTGTCAGATCTGCTAATGTAGCAAACTTGTGGCGGCACGCCACCAAACTAGTCCCATAAGATGCTTCAACTAAGTTATCCTTGGCTGTAGGAAGTCTGTAAATAGAGTTGGCCCATGCACAGTAATTTCCTCTATGTTGACTACAGCCTTATATTTATTATCTTTTGAAAAGAGTACAAAGTAAGTGAAGATATGGAGGTGCTGGTGTGGGACTGGGATGGACAAAGTTAAAAATCACACAACACCAGGTTATAGTTCAACAGGTTTATTTGAAAGGGGATTTTAATCCAAACCAAAGTTGATGAGTCTTCATTAGGTTGAACGTAAACATTATAACAATCTCCAATTGTTATTCTGCTGCAAGACTGCTCACTTCCATTTACTGATGGGTTTTCTGATAATTGACAAAGGATTTGTGGTGGTTATTAGACTCTTAATTCCAGATTTTTAAATTGATTTCAATTTCCACCATCTGCCATGACAAGATGCAAACCTGGGTCCACAGAATATTTCCTGGGGCTCTGGATTAACAGTCTAGTGATATTATCACCACTGATTTTATTCCAAGGCAGCTGTATGGAATAGTCTTTTTGATGGCTGCTAGTGAGCCAGGAGAGGTATAAATGAGATTACTTCCTCAAGACTGTAATTGCGATCCTCTGTGCAATTGCCACCCACCACTGCAACTGGGGATTTGTTGCAATAGCCAAAACACTGTTAAAACCACAGGGCTGTTATAGAGATGTACAACACAGAAACAGACCCTTCGATCCAACTCGTCAATGCGACCAGTTATCCTAACCTAATCTAGTCCCATTTGCCAGCACTTGACCCACATCCCTCAAAACCCTTACTATTCATATACCCATCCAGAGGTCTGTAAATGCTATAAGTGTACCAGCCTCCACTACTTTCTATGACAGCTCATTCCATATATGCACCACTCTTTGTGTGAAAACATTGTCCCTTAAGTCCCTTTTTAATCTTTCCCCTCTCACCTTAAACCTATTTCCTCTAGTTTTGGACTCTTCTGCCTTGGGGAAAAGACCTTCACTACTCATCCTATCCATTTCCCTTTTAATTTTATAAACCATTATACGGTCATCCCTCAGGCTCTAACATTCCAGGGAAAATAGTTCCAGCCTATTTAGCTGCTCCCAATAGCCCAAATCCTCCAGTCCCAGCACATCCTTGTAAATTTTTCTGGCTTCTTTTCAAGGTCCTACAATGGAAATCATGCAACTTTGGGATTTACCTTTTCAAATGGAGAAAATAATCCCCTTACAGTTTGTGTTAATTTTTGGTACCTTGTGCCTGGATCCATATCCTTATCCCTGGCATTTTGTACTTTTACTGTAAATGGAAATACAAAGTCCAATTGTGTGGGATATCTACCATTTCCTTCTTTTGCCAGCATCGCTGCCATCAGTTACTCCTGACTACTTTTCCTAATTATAATTGCAAGCATTTATTTTAATTTTGATACCCATTGAAACACTATCGCCTTTGTGTAGCTTTTGCAGCATTAAGGGAGGTTCAGTTTTCCAGAATTATAAAGAATATTGCAAGTGTGATTAGGAAATCAGTGGCAGGAGGATAAGTAAACAACCAATAACCAAAGAGCAGAACTGAGAGACTGGAGATGCAGAATTTTCATTGTAGATTATCTTGATCCAGAATGCTTTGCTGTGAAGAGTGGTGGAAATCAGTACAATCACAGAAAATTGATGGCATCCTTGAATGAAATTTTTAAAGCCTTAGAGAAAGGTGTGGTGGTAAAGCTAATTAGATAGGTCTTTCAAACAACTGACAGAACCAAATGGCTTCCTTCTACGTTATAATTCTAAATTTCAATCCTTTGAGCTTCTCTCAACAATTCAATACCTATCGATCTTTATATTCACACTTTGTAAATAACAAAAGTTAAAATGTCAGGTTCTGGTATTACAAAAAGATGTGCAGTTACAAATTAAATTCTGTAGCAGTAGACTAATGTAGAAATGTTTGTGCTGAATCTGTGCCACACTGTTTTCCAATTGAAGTGTTATCTCTGAAGATTTGAAAGTGAGCTAGGCTGTAATTAGCTTGGCTTGCCAGCCTAAGGTGATAATAAACTGTTAGTGATCTGCAGCAAATGACTTAAACTTTCAGGTAAACTACTATGTCTTTTCAACTTGTTCAAGCATCATTTGAATTCTTTTGCAAAAGAATAATTGCTTAAGCTTTCAACCTGGTGGGAATATTTCTCTGCAACAGAAAAGACAAATGCTCCTTACAAATTCCCTTTTCACTTGTAGTGAACACTTCCCATATTTTAATATTTCATCCAAGGAATCAAAGTGCAAATTGTACCTTCAAAGCATCATCCAATAAGCATAAAATTTTAATATACTGAGATATAATTAAAACAAAAATCATCAACCTACAGAGATAATAAATCATTCCAAGTTTGGATCCAAGAAAAATAGTGCTTTAATTTCCTTCAGTAATTCAGAATCCAAGTTCCAAAACTAAATGGTGTGCTGACAGTCAAATTAATCTGTATTCTTGGGTTGCAATGAAAATAAAGCTTGAGCATTGCCCTAAGTATTCTTTTTTTTTTCAATTTTTTGATTGAATAGTTGCTGGGTTTGAACAAGTAGAGTCATAGAGTTGTACAGCACGGTAATAGACCTTTCAGTCCAACTCGTCCATGCCTCCTAAATCCTTCTCAATGACTAGGAAATTTCTGGTGTCCTTGTCCAACTAGTCCTTCAGGATGCTCGCTTGAGACAAAGATTTGCAGCATAACTACAACAGGAGGCCATGTGTTTTCCCTCCAGTTTGTTCTGCTTGCAATAAAGTTGATCTGTGACCTCACTCCTCGCAGCCATTTTCCCCCATCCTCTTATCAGATTCGATAGTTTGTAATATTAAAATTCTAAACTGATCTAACCACTTCCATTTGCAGAAGACTTTCCATCTGCCATGTTGCTCATTCAGTAATCCTGTCCAAATTCTCCACAAACTGTTTTGCATCCTCACAGCACGTATTCCTGCTTAGCTTTACATCATGTGCAAACATAGCAACATTACAGCTAGTCCCCATATCCCAAACATTATACTTTGAGCAGTTGGGGTACAAATACTGATCATTGGAGTCCCCCATGATTTGCCAACATGGGTGATACATTTATTCCTATTGTTTTTTGTCTCAATAAGCCACGAAATTACCTCCAAACCGACATGCTCTAATTTTACCAACTAACTTTCTGTGGGGGAACTTTGTCAAATATCTTCCCAAAATCTAAGTGAAACCACATCCATCTCTCTGTATCATAGTAACATCCGCAACTCCAAGTCTGACAACCATTATCTCCCACTCGCAAACTGATGTTGACTATACCCAGTCAGATCTCTATTGTTAAAGTTTATGTACAAAAGCCCCACTAACATATTTTGGTGTACATTAATCATTCAGGAGGGGAAATTTTATTGGTGTCTCGAACAACAGATCCTTCAACCAGCCTCACTAAACATTCTTTAATGATTTACGTAGTCTGTCTGACCTCTGCTTGTCTAACATATCAACAATTATGACATTTCAAAAACAACTGGTGGCTATGAAATAGTTGACATTTCATGTGAAGGGTGCTTTCAATGCAAATTAATAGCTGCATTTGTCATCAAGCCAGAAGTTCAGTGCCATGTTCAACAAAAGCAGTTTGAGATATCAGTCAGAATGAAAAATTCTCTCTCCAATTTTGATTTTTATTCTAAATGCTAAATGTAACAAAACAGCACATTCAATCACTTTCATTTTGCTGAATTATAAATAGCACATTTAGTCATTTCCAGTGTTCCATCTATCTGTAATTTCCTTAGTCTATTGCATGTGTCATATTTTATTTTACTGCACAAATTATTGCTGATGTCAATATTTTTCAATAGCACAGTAAAGATCACTGGCATTATATTTATTCTTGTAGAAAGATTCTTCATACTACATTGTACTTTGCTGTTATTTTTAATGGGATAAAGTGAGGGCTGCAGATGCTGGAGATCAGAGCTGAAAATGTGTTGCTGGAAAAGTGCAGCAGGTCAGGCAGCATCCAAGGAGCAGGAGAATCGACGTTTTGGGCATGAGCCTGAAGAAGGGCTCATGCCCGAAACGTTGACTGTTCTGCTCCTTGGATGCTGCCTGACCTGCTGCGCTTTTCCAGCAACACATTTTCAGCTGTTATTTTTAATGACCCTCATACACTTTATGCATATATGCATTTTGATTCTGTGTTCCTACCATTTATTTCTATTGATTGGAACCAAGTTCCTGATTGGGAGCCGCTGTCTTGACATTTATGTCGTTTGTGGTAAAATTACAATAGTAACCATAGCAGCATCCTAGTTCCTGGCTGCTACCAGCCTCATTTTTAACAACATGATCAAACCTTTCTCGAAAATGACCTTAGTTAACAGGAACTTGCGGCAGATTTTCACTTGCTAGCTGTGTACAATCAAGGCACTCCATTTGAAAATTGGCAATAATGCAACTTTTATAGAAGAGTTGAAGCAATTACTCTATAAAGGGGCAGTTCAGAAAAGTGGGTGGTGGATAAATAAAACTTGGGTTATATAAAATGAACACTCACTGTAATTTGCTGTATTTAATAGATCTCATAAAGCACTGAAAAGAACTTTTTTGTCTCAAATCAGAACAATTGCTCCCTTTTAAGCATGGGTGAAGGACAAAGATGGAGTAACAACAACTGGAAGGCTGCTGGGTTTGCTGATGCATGTCAGAAATCACAGAAAGAGAACTCTCCAAGAATCAGAGAACATTCTGCTTCCGTCATCACCATCTTGTTTCCTGCTGTAGTCAGAACCAGGGAGATCAGAGGTGGCCAAGCATGACTGTTCCTTTTGACTTTGAGGGGACCATAGTCAGACCTCCTCCAAAGTTATGTAAGCATAGGACAATGCTGAAGCCCTTCCTAGTCAAGAGAGTGGTGCTGGAAAAGCACAGCAGGTCAGGCTTTTGCTTGAATCGTCAATTCTCCTGCTCCTCAGATGCTACCTGACTTTCCCAGCACCACACTCTCGACTCTGACCTCCATCATCTGCAGTCCTCACGTTCTCCTCCCTGAAGTCCTTCTTAGGATTATAGCTTGAATGTAGCTGTATTTCGGCAATGAGGTTCCTGAATCCATTCGCAATTGTTTTGTTTGCTGCTCCACTCTTGATTCCATCACTTCTGTTTCCTCACTTAACTCTTCTGGTTCTTTTCCCTAACTCCCAGGTCTGTCTGTCATGCCATCCTGCTTCATGGTTCTCAACTTTAGGGTACTTTCATCCTCAAAATCCCAATCCTTCAACACTGTTCAACTTTGATAGACTCTTGCTATCAGTTGAGGCTTGACTTCTTCTGAGATAAGTCTGCAGCTTCCCTTCATAGCTTTCTAATACCAAAAGGCCAGTCTAGACATTTGTCCCCTTCTTTATGAGCTGAATCAACTTCCTTGTCTTTCTCTTGCTGACTTTCACACCTGGGAACTAATCTTTTTCCATCGTTCATGAGATCTGATTGCTGGCTCAGTCAGCATTATTGCCTGTCAGAGTTCGATTAATCATCAAGCACATTACTGTGGGTCTGGAGTCACATATGCACCTGACCATATAAAGACAGCAAATATCCTTCCCTAGAAGGCATTAATTAATGAACCAGACAGATTTTTTATGGTGGCCAGTTTTTCTCGAGATTCTTGATTTTTAAATTGTTCCATCTGTTATAGTGGGATCCAAACAAACATTCCGAAAACATTAGCCTTGATTCTGAATGACTAACTCTGTGACATTGCTCATGGGTTACAGCTATAGCATTACCTTCACTCTCTTTTCTCATCAATCACCTTTTCTATCTCATTCACTGCTCTCAGGAAAGACCCCCCTAGTTCCAGTCAACAAAGACCACTGATCGAGGCATATAGAAAGATTTATAACTCGGATGCCAGTTGCCATGGTTGTGGGTAAATTCGCCGAGCTGGGAAGTTGATTTGCAGATGTTTGTCCCCTGTCTCGGTGACATCTTCAGTGCCTTAGAGCCTCCTGTGAAGCGCTGCTGTACTGTGTCTTCTGGAATCTATTTGGTTCCGTTCCTGCTGCTTCTGGTTGCTTGTTGTAGTGGCCAGTACATTGGGTCTAGGTCTATGTGTTTGTTGATGGAGTCTGTGGCTGAGTGCCATGCTTCTAAAAATTCTCTGGCTCTCCTCTGTTCATTTAGATTAGATTAGATGACATTACAGTGTGGAAACAGGCCCTTCGGCCCAACAAGTCCACACCAACCCATACCCTACATTTACCCCTTACCTAACACTACGGGCAATTTAGCATGGCCAATTCTTCTGACCTGCAGATCTTTGGACTGTGGGAGGAAACCGGAGCACCCAGAGGAAACCCACGCAGACACAGGCAGAATCTGCAAACTCCACACAGTCAGTCGCCTGAGGTGGGAATTGAACCCAGGTCTCAGGCGCTGTGAGGCAGCAGTGCTAACCACTGTGCCACCATGCCGCCGTTGTGTTGTCCCAGTCGAATTTGTGGTCCTTGTCATCTGTGTGTATGGCTACTAGGGTTGTGGTGTTTAGTGGCTAGCTGGTGTTCATGAATGCGGATTGCTAGTTGTCTGCCTGTTTGACTTATATAGTGTTTTTTATGTGTAAAGACCATTGGTGTTTGAAGAGGTTTTTGAACACAAAAATGAAATTATATCACGAGATTCCATAATTTAATGTTAATGAATTTTGCAATGCAAGTAACAGTGAAACAAATATTATTAAACGGTCTAATACCTATCCCGTGCATTGAAGCATCTAAAAATAATATCGATGATTTGGAGGTGCCAGTGTTGGACTGGGGTGTACAAAGTTAAAAATCACACAACACTTGGTTATAGTCCAACAGGTTTATTTGGAAGCACCTGCCCCTTCATCAGGTGGTTGTGAGGTCTATACTCCACTACCACCTGATGAAGGAGCTAGTGCTTCCAAATAAATCTGTTGGAAAATAATATCGTCACTCTTCTCATTTGACTTCCCCTCTCCAGAAAGTGTTAATTTACTTTCCAAGTCAAAATGTTCCAGCTGTCAGGAATTGACTTCATTTTCTCCAGTTTTCCATGTATTCTGAGGAATGTAATTTCATGGAGACCCCTCGATTAGGTTTTGGCTACGGCATTGTACAACATCTTAGTGGGCGGCACGGTGGCACAGTGGTTAGCACTGCTGCCTCACAGCGCCAGAGACCC
>NC_057712.1:12027484-12100602 GCF_004010195.1 Chiloscyllium plagiosum | reverse complement strand
GTGTGGACTTGTTGGGCCGAAGGGCCTGTTTCCACACTGTATCTAATCTAATCTAATCTAATCTTTTATATCCTCAACTGAGCTTCTCAACTAAAGTGCAGGCTGCACTGCTTTTGCTGGATGCTTTAACCTCCAATCTCACTTCTACTTTCTGATAGTTCTCTCTACTCTACAGCTGCTTTTCCACTCACCACAGGCTTTTGCTGCTGAACTCTGACTTAACTCAACTTATCCAGAACAAGAAATGAGTATGCTATGAATGATGCATGCACACTAACCTGACTCACATACAAGGGACAGCAATGCTGGTCAGCTAGCAACACCCATGTCACATGAGTGAATTAAAAAATAATTCCCCTCTGATATGATCACTACATTTCCAAAAATTACCTGTACTTTGCAGTTCACCAGCTCAGAAGGTCTTCTGAAGAAATCTCACAGGTAACTTCCCAGCATTCCAATCAAGGCTGCACTCTGAACAATTCACGTCTGTGTCAACAGGTCAATTGAGTTATTTGTGTTTTCACATTAATTAACATTGATCTTCAAAATGAAGCCCCCTTTTTTGAAGATCTGCCTGAGTCAGCAATATTTCTAATGAAGTTAGGACTGGTTTATTCCGTTCTCTTAGAGTCATAGAGTCATAGAGATGTACAGCACAGAAACAGACCCTTCGGTCCAACTCGTCCATACCGACCAGATATTCCAACCCAATCTAGTCCCACCTACCAACACTTGGCCCATATCTCTCCAAACCCTTCCTATTCATATACCCATCCAAATACCTTTTAAATGTTGCAATTGTACCAGCCTCCACCACTTCTCTGGCAGCTCATTCCAAACACTTACCACCCTCTGCATGAAAACATTGCCTCTTAGATCTCTTTTATATCTTTCCCCTCTCACCCTAAACCTGTGCCCTCTAGTTCTGGCCCCCCCACCCCAGAGAAAAGACTCTTGTCTTAAGCTCCCTCGCTACGTGAAGGTCACCTGCTTCAGCTTCCTAACGCTGAGTTCATTTCGATGTGGAATTATTTAATCTGTCTGACCATTTCTAAAGTCCAGGATTTTTAATGGCCTTATTGATGCTTTTTATTATGCTTCCAAAACCAAGTTGCCTCTAATACATAACAACGTTCAGTTTTGTGGTTCAGCACAATGAACTGAACAAATGAGCCTGCTCTTGTGTTTCCCCCCTTGCATTTACCTTCAGAATGTCCTTCTGTTCATTTATTAACAAAGCCCTTGGCCACTCTTGTGATTATTTGAATGATTGCATTTGGCGTCATGGCAGTGTTAAAAATCTCTCTTCCCCATTAATCATGTTTCAGCTCCAGCACTACTTGAACAGGATAAAAATATAACTTATAGAAACACATCAGTTCCCCCAATCCTCCAGTTCTTACTCCACTTTTGAGTTCCTCACCTTGTTTGTATTGCCCTCTCACTTTAAAATCCTTGTATCCAGCAAACTGGCTCAACACCACTTGAAAATGTTATCAATTTTAGAAGGAGTGAAAGTAGATAAGTCCCCTGGGTCTGGATAGGATTTATCCAAGGATTCTCTGGGAAGCTAGGGAGGAAGTGATGGAGCTTTTGGCTTTGTTCTTTGAGTTATCATTGTCTACAGGTTTAATATCAGAGGACTGGAGGATTGCAAATGTTGTGCCCTTGTTCAAGAAGGGCAGTAGAGGTGACCCAGGTAATTATAGACCAGTGAGCCTTACTTCTGTTGTCGGAAAAGTTTTGGAAAGGATTGTAAGAGTCAGGGTTTATAATCATCTCGCAAGTAACAATTTGATTGCAGATAGTCAACATGGTTTCATCAAGGGCAGGTCATGTCTCACAAACCTCATTAAGCTTTTTTGAGAAGGTGACCAAGCATGTAGATGAGGTTAGGGCAATTGACGTGGTATACATGGACTTCAGTAAAGCCTTTGATAAGGTTCCACATGGTAGGCTATTAGAGAAAATGTGGCGGCATGGAATTGAAGTTTGGATTAGAAACTGGCTTTCTTTAAGAAGGCAGCGAGTGGTGGTTGATGGAAAATATTCAGCCTGGAGTCCGGTCACTGGTAGTGTGCCACAAAGATCTGTTTTGAGACCACTGCTGTTTGTCATTTTTTTACAAATGACTTGGATGCAGGCTTAGGTCGATGGATTAGTAAGTTTGCAGATGACACTAAAGTTGGTGGAGTGATGGACAGCATGGAAAAATGTTGCAGGTTGCAGGGGGACTTGGATAAACTGCTAAATTGGGCTGAAAGGTGGCAAATGGAGTTTAATGCAGATAAATGTGAGGTCATTCACTTTAGGAAGAATAACAGGAAGACAGAATACGAAGTCAATGAAAAGATTCTTGGTAGTGTGGATGTGCAGGGGGATCTTGGTGTCCATGTACATAGATCCCTGAAAGTTGTCACTCAAGTTGATAGTGCTGTTAAGAAGGTGTGTTAGGTTTTATTGTTAGTGGGGTTAAGTTCCAGAGACTTAATGTCATGTTGCAACTATAGAAAACGCTAGTGCAGCCACACTTGGAATATTATGTACAGTTCTGGTCACCCCATTACAGGAAGGATATGGAAGCATTGGAAAAGGTGCAGAAGAGATTTACCAGGATGTTGTGTGGTCTGCAGGGAAGGTCTTATGAGGAAAAGCTAAGAGACTTGGGTCTGTTCTCCTTGGAAAGAAGAAGGCTAAGAGGGGATTTGATAGAGACATACAAGATGATCAGAGGATTAGATAGGGTGGACAGTGAGAGTCTTTTTCCTAGGATGATGACATCAGCCTGTACGAGGGGCCATAGCTGCAAATTGAGGGGTGATAGATTTAAGACAAATGTCAGAGGCAGGTTCTTTACTCAGAGAGTGGTAAGGGCGTGGAATGCCCTACCTGCTAATGTAGTTAACTCAGCCACATTAGGGGTATTTAATCAGCACTTGGATAAACACATGGATGATGATGGGATAGTGTAGGGGGATGGACTCAGATTAGTTCACAAATCGGCGCAACATCGAGGGCTGAAGGGCTTGTTCTGCGCTATATTGTTCAATGTTCTATGTTCTAATAACACTGCTTTCTGCCTCCTCCCATGAGTTAATCGCTCTCCCAGTCTCCCTCAATCTCTGAATGAACTCTCATACATGCATCCATAACCATGCTTCTTTGACCTCACTAATAGTTAATTCACTGTTCTAGCCCTAGATTACAGTACCCACGTTTCTCTTTAACCATGGACAAGATATGTCAACATTGACATTGTTTCACCTTAGCTTTTGGATATGTTCTGTTCAGATGCACCAAATAACATCTCTGGAACAGGCCGGAAGTAAACTCACAGATTGGGACACCACCACTGCATCAGAAGAGCCCTTACCCATCTTTCACACTTTTTACAAGGAGCATGGGAAGACTCCTGTCAGGGAGTGGAGAGTTTCCAATTCATAAGGATTAGTGTTTGTTAAGAGCCCTGGCTCAACTTGCCTCATTAAACTTGCAAAGCTGGCCATCAGGATGAAACCAAGAGCAGATGTTTGGAAGAAGCTAGGAATCCTGCATTGAGTAACTCCCTTCTGGACTCACCATAGCTTGTCCACTATTTAGAAGGCACAAGTTAGGAGTGTGATGGAATACTCACCGCATGCCTGGATGAGTGCAGCTGCAACTCTCAAGAGGTTTGACACCATGCACGACAAAGCAATGTGCTTGATTGGTATCAAATCCACAGACATCTACTCCTTCAATACCAGCAGTGCACTATCTACAAGATGCACTGCACAAATCCACCAAGCTTCCTTCATCAATGTCTTCCAAACCCACTACCATCTGTAAGTTTCCCTCCAAGCCACTTGCCATCCTGACTTAGTGTTACCAATCCTTTAGTGTCATGGGGTCAAATTCCTGGAGTTGACTCCCCAGCAACATTGCGAGAGTACCTGTACCAAACGGGCTACCATATTGAAACGTACAACTCTTAGGGGTCTTGAAGGATCGATGCAAAGAAGTCACTCTCTCCTGGGGAATACTCCATGACCAAAGAGCATAATCTCCGAATAAGGGGTTGTACATTTAAAACAGATGAGGATGGATTTCTTCTCTGAGGATAGTGAAGTTGTGGAATTCGTTAAGGGGGAATTTGAGGCTGGGACATAAGATCCATTTAAGGCTGAGGTAAACAGATTTTAATCAGTAAGAGAATTGAGAGTTATGGGGAATAGGCAGGAAAGTAGAGCTGACGATTGTCAATTCTCATTGAATAGCAGAACAAATTTGATAGGTTAGATGGTCCACTTCTGCTCATACATCTTATGGTCTGAGGATCTATCGCTCAAAAGGACACTTCCATGGGAGTGCCCACTCCCCTTCCAATGCCACCCGCAACTCCTCCCATTCAATGCTTACCGCCCCCCCTCACTCACACCACACAAATGCCATTCTGCATTCTAGTCTCATCATTGTCTAGAGCCGAGGTTTGGGAAGGGCAGGATTTGGGTGATAAAAAACAAGGTTAGGGTGGGATTGAGAGCTGGGAACTAGTAACCGGAGTTGTGGAGTGGAAGTGGACAGGATTGCTGAGTAAGTTGCCAAGGATAAGGTATGTCAACATTGAGATTGTCTCACCTTGTCTTTTGAATATGTGTCAATCAATCAGTTCAGACACACCACACAACATCTCTGGAACAGGCAGGAATTGAACACAGGTCTTCTGACCCACAGATGAGGTTCACTGCCTCTACATCAGCAGAACCCTCACCCATCTTGAATCAATGAATATTCAAATAATTGTTGAAAATGTTGCAGGGTTCATGATTCACTTTCTGGGGGGTATAGCAGTCAAATGTTGCTGCGCAAAAGGCAGTGACCAAACCCAATATGCTTGATCTCTATAGGGGGCGATCACAGATGGGAAGAGAAACAGTCACATTTTAGGGAGCCTTAACGGATATCTTATCCCATTAGCTGAAAATTTCCCAAGTAACGTGGCATGCAGGTGGAAGAAAGATGAAGAGAGATTCTATATGGCTGAGGTAGCAGGCAGAAAAAGCAACGGCTTTACATCTGACAACTAGTGGGAAATGAGTGGGAATGTCACTACAGATGTAGCTTGATGTTTACAGATAACTCCTTCTCTAATGTGGTACTGGACAAACTTCTTCACTGCACCATCTGAAATACTGATCAGAATTACAGAGGGTCTGCATTTGTTCCTGAGCATGCTGGGTCAGAGGCTGAGCCAAGACATGTGACAAAGGTATTCTGCTCCGAGTTCCATTCATACAGTGATGGGTCTCAGTTGGTTAATCGAAGGCTAGCGGGCAGGGTCACTGATGATATTGGACTTGATGACATCAGTTGGTGAAACCGGGATTGAAGGGTCATCAACACAAGATCTGAATGCGTAGCCATGTCCAGTGGGAAACCAGTAATGACTGAGCAGCCCTCAGAAGCCTGATGCAGCCCATCATCTCTGGCTGAGACCACCTCGTTCTTCAGCCAGCTCTTACTCAAGCCCACACCAAGTGAACCCTTCCTGTCTGAGACTGAGGACCTCCTAGCAGTCTCAGACACCACTGCTCTGGTGAACCAGCCCACACTGTGGGCATTGGGTGGGGGGTCAGGGGAAAGCAGGGGAGAAAGTAAGTCCGAGCGTGAGTGAAGCAAGAATGGTTGTGGCATAGAGAGGAGTTGTCTATGTTCATAAATAAAATAATTGGAACCATATCGGACCCTATTCATGATCTTTGCCCTTCTGACCTTCACATTGTCCTTACAAAAAGCAGCAGAAAATGAACATTCCAGTCTAAATTCATAAATTTCATCATGTCTTTCATCAGCCTTCTGCATTCTGTAATGTTCGTATAAGATGTCAACCACAACTTAGCATTTCTGGAGGAAGACCATTGAAGAAGATTGGATGTTGAGGGACAACTTTGTGTTGTTTTAGGCAAAAAAGGTTTGCTTCAGCCTGCCCCACTTTCAGCTTGGGTTGGTTTATAGCACTGGTTGCAGGCAACAATCATGTGAAGTAACACAAATTTATCCTGCTTCTCCCAGCATTGTGAACAGCCATGGGCTAATTGCATATTATGCCCGTGGATCTGCTTGTAAGCATAAGGCAATTTTGCCTCCTCTATTTCCCTATTCCCAATTAACCAACCACAGAGACCTTGCAAATACATTAGCAATTCCACAAAATGAAATTGACCTTTCTGGAAAAGTTAAAGCTTTGGAATTATTTTGATGATGATAGCAAATGCTTAAAGTGTTCTTTAAACTTCATTTGTTGCTATTTTACCTACAGCCTGAATGTTTAGTATTCATGATCTATAAATAAAATGGCCCATGTGCATATGAAATGTTAAGGTTCATCCATTAGTAACTCCAAGCCCCAAACGTTTCAAGCAATTTGGATAAAGTGCTTTCAACCAGTGATTTTAAGATTTTCTTTTGAAGACTTCACTATTGGATGTAATAACAAAATAAATGTGCCCTCTGCAAAAGGTTGCTGCAGTGTAGACAGTGAGAAATAATATTCGCTGAATGCTGTGGATACCAAGAACATCATGACAAATAAGAGTCATAATTCATCTCTTGGATATAGGGATAGAAAGCTTGATAGCCAAATTTGCGGTGACACAGAAATAGGCATGATGAAATAAGGACCTTACAAATGTATATAGATAGGATAGGAGAGTGGGCCAAATGGAAATGGAGCTTAACATGGATAAGTGTGAGGTCATGCATTTCGGTTGAAAAAATGCAAAGTTGACCTGTTATTTAATCAGCGAGACTTCGGCATGCTCCAGTGCAGAGGGATCTAGGTGTACTCAGTCATGAGTCACAGAAAACTAGCATGCAGGTACAGCAGTTAATAAAGAAAGCAAATGGAATGTTGGCTTTTATCGCTAAAGGAATAGAATGTACAGGCAAGAAAGTCTTGTTGCAACTGTACAAGGCATTGGTGAGACCCTACCTGGAATATTGTGTGCAGTTTTGGTCCCCTTATTTGAGGAAAGATGTAGTGGCATTGGAGGCAGTTCAGAGGAGGCTCACTAGATTGATCCCAGAGATGAGGGGTTTGTCATATGAGGAGAGATTGAACAGGCTAGGCCTACACTCTCTGGAATTTAGAAGAATGACGGGAGATCAAATTGAGATATTCAAGATGATGAAAGGTGTGGATAAAACAGACATGGAGTGGATGCTTCCTCTTGTGGGGCATTCTGGGACAAGAGGTCATAGTCTCAGGCTGAAGGGTAGCAAATTTAAAACAGAGTTGAGGGGAAACTACTTCTCCTAAAGGGTTGAGAATCTGTGAAATTTGCTCCCTCAAAGTGTGGTGGAGGCTGGGGCAGTGAGTAAATTTAAGGAGGAGGTAGACAGATTTTTAATTGGTCATGGGTTGAAGGGGTATGGAGAGAAGGCAGGGGTGAGGAGCATATCAGCCATGATCGAATGGCAGAGCAGACTCGATGGGCCGAATAGCTTAATTCTGCTCCTACAACTTATGAACTTAGAAATTCTTGCATTCGATGTGATATCAAAGCTGTTCCCGAAGTCTTGGAATTTTTACTTAAGCAGAGATTTTTGTCAAGTGTATATGGACCACAACACAGGTTGAATACACGTTAATGTTTTGTTAATGTTTTTGTTAAATTTGTCTGTAGTTATGCAAAAGTCTAATCAACAGTAGCATGTTCAATAAAAAAAAAATCATTTGTAGTCAGGTTACTGGGACAACTATCTTAAGAGAATCAGAATGAAATAAATGTCTCAACAAAATGACACAGTATGAATAATACAGCAACTTTGTCAAAGTACAAAGGGATTTTGGGGTCAATCTATATGAAGCACTATGATTGTTCAGAGGTAACCGATTTAAAATTCTGCATGCACAGGTATCCAAGATTCAAACATTTCCTAATCAGGGTCTATGCAAGTCTCATTTCTTGCATTGCCTGAATACTGATCAGAGCAGAATTTATTTGCTTTGGTTCATTATCTGCTTTGGCTCCCGCTATCTGCTTCAGATTTTCTATTATCTTATTTCATGAATCTTTTGTTTTTTTTGTGACGTATCGCAGACCTTTCAACATGAAAGCAGCACTGCAGATTTTCAATTTATTCAGAAGGCAGCGTACACTGGAGAGATTACCATAGATCACCGGAAAATTAGGAGATTACCATTTCAGTTAGAGAGGCTGCGTAAATATTGAATACTGCAGAAGAAAGTAACAAATGCTGTTTTAACAACAAAGCCAATCTTTGCAAACCTGCTTTATGGCCTTCTTGGGGAGCTCTACTTTACTTTTGAGTGCAAATGACATAGATAATATGGAATTATATATTCAAAAAAAGTATTTGTTTCTCAACAAAAGTATTCTCGATCATTATTATATTGTTATATTACAAGGCTGGCCTAATTTGCAAGATTTATAAAGTCTAATAAAAGGGAAGTTTGTTTGCAATAAAGAAAAAACATGAACTAAAGAAACCCAAAGACTTTCAGTTCTGTTTGTGAACCAGAGTTATAAATGGAACACTGGAGGAGTGGTAGGACTGATATTTGTTTAAGTTAGAGTCTGATTGGACTGCATTTTTTTAAATGCATACTACAATGTCTGTCTAGTTTCCATGGTACCATTCCCATTGAGTGTGTACACTGCCCAGGGGAAGTGCAGCAGTCCCCCTGGACAGTTACATGCTACTTTCAGGAAGTTGTACAGAGCGTCCATTCATGGGCCATGGCAGATTTTCCTCATCATTATGCCTCCGTGCTCCCTCGCTCCCTTCTCGTTTGTAAGGGAGGAATTGCTTGCCGCTGCTAGCACCTTCTGGTGTGGATGCCATAGGTGCTCCATTTAAACCTCAGCAGTGCTCCAGTTCAAGTGCTGCAACCTGGAAACTGCTATTTGAAGTCTGCCGGTCATTATAGAGGAGATGTTGGAGAAAGGGAAGTTGGCGTGTTGGGTCATGGCCAAGGATACAGAGGTGTTGCTGGCCAGGGCTTGGGCAGAAGAGAACTATCCTCTGGACTAGAAAGTGAGGTCTGCAGATGCTGGATATCAAAGTTGAAACTTTATTGCTGGAACAGCACAGCAGGTCAGGCAGCATCCAGGGAACAGGAGATTCGACGTTTCGGGCACAGGCCCTTCTTCAGGAATGAAGAATTCCTGAAGAAGGGCCTGTGCCCGAAACGTCAAATCTCCTGTTCCCTGGATGCTGCCTGACCTGCTGTGCTGTTCCAGCAATAAAGTTTCAACTATCCTCTGGACTACCAAAGGAGGCCATGGCAATAGACATTGCCAGCTTGGATTGAGATAGTCACCTAGGTCAGTAGTTTGTGTTTGATGGGAAGGAGTATTCATCAATGTCAAAAAAAGGTCAATGACTATCTGTACTCTGTGAAGGAAACTGACACCATCTTGTCTCTGCTGCTTTGCCCCCTGTAACTTGGTGGGAGGTGTGTGCAAAGGCAATGATGTTACCCCTCACTATTGCATGCAGTACGTACACCCAACAGCTTGTGCCTATCTCATCTTCCCAAACTATTCAGCCTTCTCAGTGTCCACACTTCCTATCACTCACTCAGGATGCCTCAACACCTCTCTTGCCCCTGCATTAGCACTTCCCTGTATTCCTGATGAAGGGCTTTTGCCCAAAACGTCGATTTTCCTGCTCCTCGGATGCTGCCTGAACTGCTGTGCTTTTCCAGCACCACTCTAATCCAGGATCTGGTTTCCAGCATCTGCAGTCATTGTTTTTACCTGCATTAGCACAGTCAGTCCTTCCAGTCATTTTCATCTCACTCTGTTCCTTTCTTTCTGCGAGTGCTGTGGTAATTTGCAAAAGCCCGCTGCAACAACACCCAATTAGAGCCCACCCTTGTGTTTAGAGTTGCCCTCTTCATAGTCATTATCCAGTCTCCTTTCTAGTCTGATGGCTGAAAACCCCATCCTTCCTGATACAACCATGAACTCTTCCCACCCTTCAACAACCCATCCTGGACACCTACTGCAGAAACCTCCAAATCCCTGGCCTGAGATCCCACTGTGGCTTTGACTGAATATGGAAGCACCCACTGACTGACCCAAAGTCCCCTTGACTGGGCTAGGAAATAGTGTCCTTTGGCTTCAACCAACTGGCCACCATGTCCCATTCAGTCTGTTCACTGCAGAAGATGCTGGTAAATGATGTAGATGACACCATGGTGTAGCACAGTGTCACACAGCAACATGTTCATCCCTTGAGTGTTCAGTGATGGCTACCATGACCAGCTGCCTGGTTTTCTAAGAAGCAAGGCAAGCCAGAGATGTCGAGCTTTTCTAAGCACGTGCCAAGTGAGTGAGCACTAGGAAAGCAAACTAAGAGACCTGAGCTGCATCCTGCGTAGATGCACGAAATGGGTGTGTCTCTCCACACATGTGACCTAGTGGGAGTGCTGCAGGGGACAGGGGACTGTGTGATGACCTCCCCCCCCAAGTGCTGACGTGCCACTTTCCAACTTGAAAGTGGTTGTCTGGCAAATGAAACTTGCCAGTTGCTTCTCTGGGCTTCCCTGTTCACTTTCATTTGCCAACCTCCCCTGTAAGAGGGGGAAGTGTGCCAGCGAGGGCAGTCCCATCCCAGCTGTATGATGTCCCTGTCATAGCTGAAGAGAAGGAGGCTGGAAGAACACAGCATACCAGGAAGCATCAGGAGGTGAAGAAGTCAATGCTTTGGGTGTAATCCTTCTTCAGCACTTGGAGGGGGGGCGGGGGTGGGTGGGTTGTAGAGGGAGGTGCAGATGGGGGTGGCACAGATGGAGGAGGGTATAGGGTGGGGTATAGGTTTGGAAGAACAGTGAACTACACACAAGAGGTGATATTAGCTGTTACTAAGATGCAAATACAAGAAACAAAATGCCTTCCCGCTTATTAGTGAATTCTCATCCAGCTGTTGAAATCTTTAGGAGAATACCTAAGACTTTTTTTCTCAATAATGAAGATTCTCACCATGTTCTCTGAAATTTCTCACCATTACCTACATTGCACAGGTTCTGCCATCCATTTATAGAAGTGATAGCATCCTCAAAACGAAACTGCCAGCAGGATGTAGAACTGGAGGTTCTCAGCATTAGAGTGCAGCATTGATTTGATGCCAACACCCTCCAGTTTGTATCCTCTCGTAACGTCCTCTCGTGTTACCTTGGTGAATTGGTACCTGCACTATCCATTCCTTTCCCCTTAACCTGGTTGTAGGGCATGTTTGGTAATTCAGCACCTGCAGATTCTGTTTCAATCTTATAGAATTGCATAAAATACCAGCATATGTAACTGTGAAATGGAGTGATGCATCTTCGTTGTCAGAGTCATAGAGTCATAGAGATGTACAGCATGGGAACAGACCCTTCGGTCCAACCCGTCCATGCCGACCATATATCCCAACCCAATCTAGTCTGACTGGGAAGCTTGCAATTCTTCAGTATCTAGAAGAAAAGTAGTTACAAGGGGTGAGTCGTGATGAGGGGAGAGAGGGATTAAAAAGTATGTGGTTTATTACCATCAGGTTAGAAGTTAGAACTTGTGGAATGAGAGAAGCAGTGTTGAGTGTCAATGCTTTAGGCCCACTGATGAGCCCAACCTCTGGAATGACTCTCCCAAATAAAGGCAAATTCACTCTTTCCCACTGGTGGTTTAGATCAGGCTGGTAGGCCTCTCTTTCCTTCTGCTTCATTCCTATTGTTTCGGAGTATGCACCTCCCCTGTAAGAGGGGGAAGTGTGTCAGAGAGGGCTGTCCCAGGCTGTCTGTATGATGTCACTGTCATAGCTGAAGAGCAGGAAGCTGGAAGAACACAGCGAGCCAGGCAGCATCAAGAGGTGGAGAAGTCAACAATTCGGGTGTAACCCTTCTTCAGGACTGGGGGTGGGTGTAAGGGGAGCTACAGATAAAAGGGGGTGGGGCAATGGAGGAGGGTAAAAGGTGGGGAGAGGAATGGGATGGTGAGATAGGGATAGGTGAGCACAGGTAATGGGTTAGACCTGGTTGCTCCCATCGACCAATCAGGTTGCACCCTCTACCTGTGTTTACCTGTCCCCATCCCGCCACCCTGCTCCCCCCACCGCCTTTATTTGCAGTTTCCCTTACACCCATCCCCAGTCCTGAAGAAGGGTTACACATGAAATATTGACTTCTTTACCTCCTGATGCTGCCTGGCTTGCTGTGTTCTTCCAGCCTCCTGCCTGTCGACTTTGGATTCCAGCATCTGCAGGTTTTTTAAATCTCTAACAGAGTTGAAGAGCTGGCATTTGTACCAATTACCATCTGTGAGTGTTTTGTTTTAGGTAAGCAACATCGATTTTTGTTTCATTCATTCATGCGGTCTATGGGTCACTGGTGTTAAAATTAGAGTTCAAAATGCACACAGAAATCATGATAATGCGTAAAATTGGCACCATTCATCTACTTCAATTAAATACAGGTTAAAAATGCCAATATATATTTTCAGAGAATATCCAATTAATCCCTGCATCTCTATTAAATATCCTCAGGTTTCTTATAAATTCTTGGATTAATGGAACAATATTCCTCCTCCATTATATTGGATGAGGTTGAATTTTAAAAGCTCTGCCACCATTTCACCCATAAATCCAAATGCCAGGACAAAGCAAGTGTTCAAGTTATGAGTAGATTATTTATGTTAAGTTAGTTTGCCATTAGAATGGGCAGAAGATGGTTGAATGCAAGTTGAAAATTTAGATTCTGAACATGATATGGAGTCTCAGCCTGTGACCGTTCTGTTCATAGAATCCCTACAGTGTGGAAGCAGGCCATTCAGCCTGTCAAGTCCATACCAATCTTCCTAAGAGCATCCCACCCAGATCCACCCTCTATCCTATAACTTTGCATCGCCCATGGTTGCTCCAGCTAGCCTGCACACTAAGGCCAATTTAGCATGGTCAATCCATCTCACCTCCTTATCTTTGGACTGTGGGAGGAAACCAGAGCACCCAGAGGAAGTCCACGCAGACACGGGGAGAATGTGCAACTCCACGCAGAAAGTCTCCCGAGGGTGGAATCGAACTTGGTTCCCTAGAGCTATTAGGCAGCAGTATTAACCACTGAGCTACCGTGCCTTAATGTTATTGCTGAGTTTCAGCTGCATCTAAACATTGGAAATACTAATGATTACACAAGATTATAGAAATCAAGACTCAGAAGACCATTTAACACATTGTGTCTGTGCTTGCTTATTTGAAGGATATTTGAAGATGTGCTTGGAACCACATCTGTGTGTTTTTGTTTGTAACCCTATAAACTCCAGTACTTACCCAACTCCCTTTTAAAATTTATTTTTCAATCAATTTCTACCACCACCTCAATATTCCAGACCTTAGTGACATTCTCAGTGGGAAAGATAATCATAGAACATAGAACAGTACAGCACATTTCAGACCCTTTGGCTCGCAATATTGTGCCAAACATTTATCTTAATCTAAGATCAATCTAACCTACACACCCCTCAATTTAGTGCCATCCATGTGCTTGTCCAGCATTCGCTAAAAATGTCCCTAATGTATCTGACCGCTGGCAATGCATTCCACGCACCCACCACTCTCTGTATAAAGAACCGACCTCGGCATCTCCTCTACACCTTCCTCCAATCACCTTTAAATTATGACCCTTGTGATAGCCAATTCTGCCCTGGGGAAAGGTCTCTGGCTATCTATCCATGCCTCTCATCATGTACACCTCTATCGAGTCACCCTCTTCCTTTTTCTCTCCAGTGTATAAAACCCTAGCTCATTCAACCTCTCTTCATAAGACATGTCCTCCAATCCAGGCAGCATCCTGGTAAATCTCCTCTGTACCCACTCTAAAGCATCTACATCCTTCATAATAATGAGGCAACCAGAGTTGGGCACAATATTCCAAGTGTGGTCTAACCAGGGTTTTATAGAGCTGCAGCAAAACCTTGCAGTTCTTAAACTCAATCCCTTGTTAATAAAAGCCAAAACACCATACACCTTCTTAATAATCCTGTCATCTTGAGTGGCATCTTTGAGGGATCTATGTACGTGGATTCTAAGATCCCACTGTTACCCCACACCACCAAGAATCTTGTCTTTAACCCATATTCAACATTCCAATTTCACTTTCCAAAATGAATCACTTCACATTTATCAAGGTTGAACTCCATCTGCCACTTGTCAGCCCAGCTCTCCATCCTGCTGTAGCCTGCAGCAGCCATCGACACTATCTACAACATCACTGACCTTTGTATCATTGGTAAACTTACTAACCCATGCTTCCACTTCTTCATCCAAGTCATTTATTGAAAACCACAAAGAGCAGAGGCCCAAGAACCGATCCCTCTGGGACACCACTGGTCACCGACCTCCAGGCGGAAAATTTTCGATCCACTACCACTCACTGTGTTCTTTCAGCCAGCCAATTCTGTATCCAGACAGCCACATTTCCCTGTATCCCATACTTTCTAACTTTCTAAACGAGCCTACTGTGGAGAACCTTACTGAAATCCATATTCACCACATCCACTGCTTGATCTTCATCAACTTGTCTCGTCACATTCTCAAATAACTTAATAGGGCTTGTGGGGCATAGCCTGCCCCTCGCAAAGCCATGTTGATTATCTTTAATCAAACTACATGTTTTTCCAAATAATCATAAATCCTATCTCTCAGAATCCTTTCCCATATCTTCCATACCACAGACATATGACCGACTGGTCTGTAATTCCCAGGGATTTCACTATTCCCTTTCTTGAACAGAAAGCACAACATTTGCCTCCCTCCAATTATCTTCCCTATAATTTGTTTTTTTACAATGATTTTAAATCTATGACCTTCAATGAATTAACCAGTCATGAGGGAATTTCTTTTTTTCTGCATTTAGCTCGTGAAAACCTTGCTTTCTTAAAAGCTGTATTTGACTTCTTGACATTATGGTCCATGGACAATAGTCCTAAATTTTCCAACTTCTCACAAAGTCACTCATCTTAATAAATTAAATATCCTCTACAATCTTTCTGATGCCTTTAAAACCTTCTTGGAGTGTGAACATAGAACAGTATAGCACAGGGTCAGACCCTTCGGTCCACCATGGCTGTGTTAACCATTCTAAACTACACATCTGCCTTCACATGACCCATTGCTCTCTATTCTCTGCCTGTTTATCTAAATGTCTCTAAAACAATGTTATTGTTTCTACCTCTAATATCTCCCCTGGCACCTACCACTTTCTGGGTAACAATACTTTCCTTGTACATTTCCTTTAAGCCTTTCCCCTCTCATCTTAAACTCATGCTCCTAATATTTGACAATTCCACCCTGGGAAAACACACTGATCATCCTCCGTACCCATGCTTCTCAATTTTATGCACATCTCTCAGATTGGCCCTCAGCCTCCAACACTGTAGCAAAATCAATTCAAATTTATCCAGCCTCTCCTTATAACTAATATATTTCAATCCAGGGCAACATCCTGATAAACCACTTTTGCACCCACTCCAAATCTTTCCTGTAATGTGGTGAGCTCCCTATAGTGTGAACATAGAACATAGAACATAGAAGAATACAGCGCAGTACAGGCTCTTCGGCCCTCGATGTTGCGCCGATCCAAGCCCACCTAACCTACACTAGCCCACTATCCTCCATATGCCTATCCAATGCCCGCTTAAATGCCCATAATGAGGAAGAGTCCACCACTGCTACTGGCAGGGAATTCCATGAACTCACGACTCGCTGAATAAAGAACCTACCACTCCAGATGTGGCCGCACCAGAGTCTTATACAACTGCAACATGACCTCAGTACTCCGGAACTCAATTCCTCTACCAATAAAAGCCAGTACGCCATATGCCTTCTTCACCGCACTATTTACCTGGTGCTGGATTTGTCGATAACACTCTAGCTGAGATTCAACCAATGATTTGTGAAGTTCAAATATAATCTATATGCTTTTATAATTTATTTGTTAATTTATGTGTCCACATATTACAGGCTTTTGAAGTATTGTCTCCTGTCACTTGTTAAGGATTTTTGGATGCAGCTACACAGTTGAGGTTTCCTCAAACTTTTCAGAATTCAATCATCGACAGTGCACTCTCTCGGAAATGCAACTCTTCGCACTTACCTGCATTATTTTCCATTTTGATATCTGTCTGCCTACTTCAGTTTTCAATCATCTTGAAGTCTACAACTATGCTTATCACTACTACTTTGCCAACATCTGCGTTGCTGCAAACTTCATCGTGTTTAGATTGAAAGGTTAGAAAAAATATTTTCAAAGTTGTTACTTTTCACTTTGTATTGTGAATGATTTTATTTGCATTCCATCTCCTGCTTTTAAACTATTTTCACTTCACTAAACATCTTGTAAAGAAACAGTGTCATAGAAAGGTGATGGCTAAAATCCTCAGAAATTCAGGCATATACAAGAAAGAAAATATGAGTCAGATCCTTGTAGGAATGTGGGAATTACCAGTGAGCATAAACTTCCCTGAACCCAAACTAGAGTTGGGGCTGGTTAAGTGCAAATGACTTTAACAGTTGACCAGGGAATGCTTGAACAGATTAACATCTGGTGTAACATCTTGTGGGTAATAACTCCATAAGTAACTTCAATAATGACTACTCCCAACTCCTCTCCGCCTCCACCCTACTCCGACCTATCACCCTCACCTTGACCTCTTTCTACCTATCACATTTCCAACTCCCCTCCTCCAAGTCCCTCCTCCCTACCTTTTATCTTCTCCTGCTGAACACTCTCTGCTCATTCCTGAAGAAGGGCCTGTGCCCGAAACGTCGAATCTCCTGTTCCCTGGATGCTGCCTGACCTGCTGTGCTGTTCCAGCAATAAAGTTTCAACTTTGATCTCCAGCATCTGCAGACCTCACTTTCTACTCCCAATTCTCACCCACTGTTACCCTGCTCTGACCCCCAACCCAGATCAAACATAATCCACACCTTTCTTTTCTTGAGATCAGACGAAATGGGCAGTAGTGTCAGGTCAGGAAATTCTTTGCTGAAGTGTTTTGCAACTGACCAGAAGTTTAGGGTTAATTTTTCTTATCACCTGAACTCCCAATGAACTTTCGTCTCTTGATGTGATGTTTAGGCCCTATCAAGAAGTAGTTGGTCCTCTATGCAATGTGTAATCTTCTAAAGGGAACCCAATAGACCACAATATCAATTCCCCAAATACTTCAACCTCATCCTGAGTTTCCCTTACACTCTTTCCTCCAATGTGTACCCCGGTCACAGCTCTCTTGAGCGATCATTTGGTTTCTGCTGCATCTTCAGCAAAGTCCAAGTCAGCACTGAAAATTGTTTGACCTTCCCAACAGCCAGACTCCAATAGATTTTCATCGTAGATAAACTTTGTGAGTTCCCCTCCAACCCCCACAGCTCACTCACAACGCTTTCATTAATCCCGAAGGAAATGTTTGGCGAAGTTCTTCGTTTCAGTTTCTCCATTTGATTGTGTACCAGAATTGTAAAGTCACGAACAGGTGTTATCTCCATCATATATGCTTTACTCTGACTGAAAGTCTCGTTGTCTTGTTAACACAGTGGTGTTTTTGGTAGCAGAATTTGAGGGTCTTCCAGTCGGTAAATCTAATCACAGTTGCTGGGTTTCTGGCAGCATTGTTTATCTGGTTCCAGGCTTTGAATGATGAACCTGCTCAGAAAGAGCAGCAATGCAATTATCAGCTCATTACTAAATAATTTCCAAATTCAAACCTTCAACATAAATCTTTTCATTTATTTTTCAGACGACCTTTAGTTTCAACAGCGTACATAATGCATTTTGGAAGGATTAGAAAGTGTGTAATTTATTTAAGTGTCTCCCACATTGTTCTGTTATTATGTGCTTGAGAGAGTAATATTTACCACTGCTATATGGGGATGCAGCTGCATCAAATAATTGCTGTGGAGATTCAGCAGAGATGGTGTAGTGATTGCAATGAAGTCAGCCAGGTGAACCTCACAGAATATGAGTTCCCTTCTTGGGGCTGTGATCTGGGCCAATCAGGGAGCCCTAGTTGTCAGATATAGACAGGAGTGTCAGAGGTTCTGTTCACTCTGAGAGCTAGCTCTGAGGGAGCTGGATCAGTGTCAAGGACTCGCCATGTGTAATTAAAGGATGACTTGGTAATGGAATACCGGCCTATGTAGAGTTATTTCAGATGAAGCTAATGGCCCACACTGCAGTTGGTACCAGAGGAATGTGAATAACAAGCAACAAATCTATCAATTTCCAGTGTCTCAGGGGTCCTGGAAGTACACCTATCAGAGGGCCGACCTAACACTCCATTCAGTTCAGAAAAATCACCAAGCCCAACTTGGGAGAAACTTTTTCAGAAAAGTGGGATATTTGCTGGGGGCTGAGGGGGACAGAAGGTTTGACTCCAACTGTCCAATGGACACAGTTTGAAGTCAGTTGCAGGGACTGCTGGGAACAGAGGCAAGCTTTTCAAATTCTTTGTATTGTCTGGGACTTTGGCCCAGTTGAACAATTAAGACAGTTCCACACTCCTTTCTTTGCCCATCTCCCACAAAATTTCCCATTACCTCTCTGTGTCACTTCCTGATATCTCATGCCCCTCTGCACACTCCCAATTACTGCTCATGGCCTCCATGACAACTTAGAGATGATACGTGCCCACCCCGTGTATGCACACATTACCCTTTGCCAACTCAACCAGCGTCCACCATGCTCAGACCTTAAAATCCATACTGAGATGCAATAACAACTTTAATTACAGTACAACCTCGATTATCTGAACATCAATTATCCAAATTTTGGATTATTCAAACAAGGGCATTAGGCAACTCAGCATTCTCTTATCAGTTAAATGGCATTATAAAGTGCATTGCCGATAACCAAGAAATGATTGGATAACTGGCACTCAATAAATTTCCTCTTGTTTATGACCAAATCGATTATCTGAACAATCAATTATCCAAATAATATACTCCCTGCCCATCTCGTTCAGATAATTGAGGTTCTGCTGTATCTCTTATAAGCTTCTCTACTTCAAGAAAATCTCTCAATGAGAAATACTAATTTGAATGCTTATAGGTATTTTATTTACAAAGTAAATATCTATACTCATAGCTCACATCAAAACCAGAAATTAATTTACAGCTGTCAATCAAACTGAACTTAAACCTCCACCATCACCCCACTGTGATAATGATGAGTTATGAAAGCCCTCTGCATTAGCCCTGTAATGATAATCTTACGTGAATGACAATGTATTGAAAATGTAAGCATGGATGTTTTTCCAATTGACTCCAGCAAGAGTTTTTCAAAGTTTATGGCATAGTGTACTTAAATGATCAAAAGTATCACAGACCTTATCTACCGTTTAAAAGCATCCATGTCTGTGAGCAATAAAGCTATGTGATTCTCTCTGAAGAGCTCCAGTAGGTTTCCCTCAAATTTATCCTGCCTGCAACACCCTCTTTTCACATAACCAGTCCACATACCACCCCTCAACCCTACTCTCAAAACTTTATAAGCAGAGCTCCTACATTATTAACTAAGGTGCACAAACCCTTCAGTCTCTGTGGAAATCAAGGCTAGAAAGTCAAGTGCAGTTTGAATTCCATCATCGATTATGTTATGACTTCCTGGGGTTGTGCACTGGAAATGAAGCCCCTGTATTCCCAGGGTTGGCATAAATATGAAAATTTGATTAGACTATTGAATCGCCCAACTTTTTCTAACTGTCTAATTCATATTAAAAGAACATGCCTACCAGGTTTATTTTGCATTAACAAGAAAATACCAATGGTAAAACATAGATCAGTTGAATTGCTGATCTTAGCTCCACAACTTAAATTCTAACCCTTTCTTAAACTTACCATACAGATGCACAAGGAGACCTGACACACATCACAGGTTGGAAAGAATTAATGTCAAACACAGTTTTGGACCCAATCCAAATCACTCATGTCAATGAGTTGTTTCCTTTTGCGTCCTCTCAGTTCATTTTTGACTATTTGCTGTTCAAGCAAAGGATATACTGATTCTCTATCTCTCTTTCTCCAGCTGAGGATTTGCCCTTTCAACAGTTTTGAATGTGTTTTTTCCCTAAGCAAATCTCCAGCTGCAAGAGAGACTTACAGAAAAAAATGACAGAGAGGAACTTGCTACTGAGAAACCTTTTACTTCTGCAGACAGATGAGAGAGAGCAAGAGAAAGGGAGAGCGAAAGAGAGAGAGAAAGAGAGAGAGAGAGTTACTTTGTTTTTGAAGGCTGGATATTTCTGCTCCATTACCTACATACATTTGAAAATATTGTTGTTGCAAAAAAAACCACCTGGTTCACTAATATCTTCTAGGTAGGGAAACTGGTATCCTTGGAGCAGGAAAATCAATGTTTCAGGCTGGACTCCTTCATCAGGAATCCTCATAAAAGGTTCCGGCCCAAAACATAATTTTCCTGCTCCTCAGATGCTGCCTAACCTGCTGTGCTTTTCCAGCAACACACTCAACTTTGATCTCCAGCATCTGCAGACCTCACTGTCTCCAAATTGGTATCCTTAGCTGGTCTGGTCCACATCTGACCCAAAGCAATCAGGTTTACTGCCCTCTGGCTAATTAGGCAATAACTGCTGGCCAAGCTAACAATGCCATATCCTATGAATGAATGGAAAAAATCATTTATACCTCTGTTCAAGACAAAAGTGAAGGGGAAGATGAAGAAGGGAGAGTGAAGAAAAGATTATCATAATGGTGATCATAAGGATCATTCCAACTTATCTAATGGCCTGGGGCCCGTGTTCTGCTAGCCTAGTTTATTTTTTTCCCTCTAACCATACCACCAACATTTTGTTTTGTTGCGGGTGTACATATGGAGCTTAAAAGATGGATCATAGTTTAAACAGCTGGTCAGAACTGGAGCATAAAGTTCATGGATTCAAAGCACGTATAAATAACTATTTTTAATAAGTAGTATTTCTAGCTAAGTACACAAACTTGGTCCAAGTTTTCCATTATCCAGAGTGTACCTTGCAGGTAAACTGGGACTCTGCATAATTTAAATTTGTAATGAACCCAGAAATAACAGGTGGCATGGTGGCTCAGTGGTTAGCATTGCTGTCTCACAGTGCCAGAGACCCTGGTTCAATTCCCGCCTCGGGCAACTGTCTGTGTGGAGTTTGCCTGTTCTCCCTGTGTCTGTGCGGGTTTGCTCCGGTTTCCTCCAACAGTCCAAAGATGTGCAGGTTAGGTGAATTGGTCATGTTAAATTGCCTGTAGTGTTAGATGGATTAGCTAGCAGTAAATGTAGAGGGGTGAGTTGCTTTTTGGAGGGTAGGAAATCTAATCTAAAAAAAGAGCCTTGATTACCAGCATTATGTAGTTAATTTACTTCCCTCACTGGAAATTTAGTTCTATTATTCGGCAAGTCATCACAAAACTTAGATTTGTAAATGAAAGAATATAAATCAAGGACCAACTTTCTATATTTAACAAAAATGAATCTTTATTCCAAGTAATTAAAATCTAGCAGCAGTTCTTTACTGTTTACATACAACTCAACTGATCAAAACTCTAATCCTCTTATACACTTCCTTACACATACATCGGGAAACAAATTGGTGTTATGGTGGAAGGAAAGACTCAGAAATGTTACAGTGGTTCCTGAGATGATTCTCATGCTAGTCAGAATGCTACTTCTCAGTTGTCCTTTTCCAGATATATACACTGCTTTGCAAATTGCACAGGGTGGCTGTTTCAATTAGAAACATTCTCTGACTTATCAGTTGAAAGTAACAGCTTACAACCAACTGCTGAAGGAAAGATAAATTGATGTTCTTCAGTTTAAAATTACTTTTACTGAAAGGAATCAAGACAGCTTCTGAGCTGGTTGGGATCTAAAGACATATCTGTATAGTATTGACAACTCCAATATGTTCAGCTAACCCCCAGAAATTATTGACTGGAACTTGTGTTTCTATCAAATTTAGTGCCTAACTGTTCAATACCTTTCAGCAGAACTTTACTTCCAGTCCTACCAATGTCATTGGTATCAACATGGACAATGACAATGTGATCCCTCCCTTCTTATTTTCTTCTCCAGTCGTAAGGAGATGTGCTTAACCCAGGAATGGGGCTAGGAGAAAGTGAGGACTGCAAATGCTGGAGATCAGAGCTTAAAAATGTGTTGCTGGAAAAGTGCAGCAGGTCAGGCAGCATCAAAGGAACAGGAGAATCGACGTTTCGGGCATAAGCCCTTCTTAGGGGAAATGAGAAAGCTGGAGAAATCTGCATTCATCCCTTGTGGTTGGAGGAATTCCTAGGTGGCAGATGAGGCGCTCTTCCTCCAGGCATCGTGTTGCCATGGTCAGGCGATGGAGGAGTCCAAGGACCTGCATGTCCTTGGCGGAGTGGGATGGGGAGTTAAAGTGTTCAGCCACGGGGCGACAACATAGCATTTGTGACTATGCTCATGGCTATAGACAACAGTAGCTATTCCCTTAATTAGTCTGTTCACCACCACTAGAATGATCTAATTTCCTCATCCCACGAGAATGGTTTCCTACACCATAATGCTATAGTCCGTTTACTTATTGTCCCTGCAGTCTCTGCTCTCATGCATACAGTTTGCATGAACCTTGCAACTGTCGGACAATTTGAGGGTCCAAGACTCCTGGAATGCTACCATGGAATCCAATACCTGCCTTACCTGCAGTTAGATGCTTCTGTGCTTGATCGGATCAAACTACAATTAACTAAGCTGAGAATTGCAACTGCCTCCTGGAGCACAGCGGTCAGGTAATATTCCACCCCCCCCACCCCGATGTGATGCAATGTAGTGTTGACTCCAGCTCCTCAACTCGAACACTGAAGTCTTTGAACTTCATTTAGCGACTGGCACGTTTACCCTGGTTTACCTTAGTGTCCAGCAGCTCCTACATAATGCATTTACCCTGCTCTACCAACACTGCCAACATTATTTTATTTAATGTATCATTAACAAATAATATAAATTAATTACTGTGGAAACTTTGTTCTTTACACTTTATTGTAATTAATTGTGGTGAGTCACTTGCTAGCTTCACTTCATACATTTCATTTAGACGAGATATTTAAATTAGCCTTGTCATTTTTAAAAAAAATAACCTTTGAGTTAGTTAAATAACCTATTGGTTCAAAATCTGAATTTGACTTTTCCTTTAAAATTGAACTTGGAAACGTTTTATTAGTTAGAGAGTCATAGAGTCATACAACAGGGAAACAGACCATTCGGTTCAACTCATCCATGCTGACCAAGTATCCCAAATTTAACTCGACCAACTTGCCTTCATTTGGCTCATATCTCTCCAAACCTTTCCTATTCATGTACTTTTCCAAGCGTCTTTTAAATATTGCAATTGTACCTGCATCTATCACTGCTTCTCTGTTTATTTCACATACGAACCATTCTCTGTGAAAGAGTTGCCCCTTAGGTCCGTTTTAAATCTTTCTGCTCTCACGTGAGATGCTGCTATTAGTATAACAGTGGAGAAATCGAATCCTTGGAAAATCCATGCTAGACATTTTCATTTCATGAAAATGGTCAGTTTCTATTGGCCTTGAAGTATTTGCAGTAAAACAGATTTTAAATTTAGATTGAAAGATGCTTCAGAAAATTGAATGTTTGTTTCTGGCGTGTTGGATTGAGTTGAGCTTGGGGAAATCTGTGTTTTTGGATGAGGATGAAGATGCTGAGAAACATTGGGTTAAATTTAGACTGAGTTTAGACCTTTGGTGGAATTTCAATCTCATGATATAAATACAACATAGCTGGCCAAATTAAAAAATCAAGTTTTAACACTTTAAGTAGACCATTGATCATTTTAGATTCACCCAGTTTAAGCTGGCAGAGACAAGCGCTGATTTACCAGATGGATTGCACTGTTGTTAATGAATGCATTCAATGCATAGAACAAGACTGACATTTTTCTCAACTAGATATTCTTCCATTATCATTGCACTAAGGTGCACCCAAGCAACTTGTTCTCAGAATGGGGAACATATTGTGAAGCATGTTCCTCTCTAGAACTCTGTTACCTATTTGTAGAACTTTGAATAAATTTAACTGTTACTAATGGAATGAGTATTCAGCCTGTAAGAAAACATTGATCAGTTTTTATAGATGCACCATCAAAAGCATTTTATCTGGATGTATCATGACTTGGCATGGCAACTGCTCTGCCCAGGACCATAAGAAACTACAGAGAGTTGTGAACATAGCTGATTCCATCACATAAGCCAACCTTCCATTCATTCGCTCCATCTATAGTTCTCAATGTCTTGGGAAGGCAGCCAACATAATCAAAGAGCTCTTCCACCCCGGTTATAATCCCTTCCAACTTTTTCCATCAGCCAGAAGATATAAAAGCTTAAACACTGGTACCAACAGATTCAAGAACAGCTTCTTCCTTGCTGTTGATAGACTTCTGACTGGACCTCTCAAATTTTAAATTTAAAATCTACCTCATTCTTTGTGTACCTTCTCTGCAGCCGTAACATTGTATTCCTCGCTCTGTTCTGTTACCCTAGTGCACTTTGTATGGTATTATCTGCCTGTACTGTACGCAAAACAAAACTTTCCACTGTACTTAGGTACATGTGACAATAATAAATCAAATCAATTCAAATCATGTCCGTTGGCTGTCTGGCATACTTTTTGAATGCCTCGATATTACTGACATCTACCACTCAGTTTCTTGAGGTCTTCCTTTAGTTTGTTGGGAGGTATATATTGTTGTCACCTAACATTCAGAATGCAATCATCAAATTGTTGCAGTTTGTCCTAAAAACATGATTCTCGGATAATTACATGGGAGTTATGATTTGGAGATGCCGGTGTTGGACTGGGGAGTCCAAAGTTAAAAAATCACACAGTACCAGGTTATAATCCAACAGATTTAATTGAAAACACTAGTTCAGAGCGCTGATCCTTCATCAGGTGGTTGTGGAGTACACGATTGTAAGACACAGAATTTATAGCAAAAATTTATTTCCTATAAATTCTGTGTTTTACAATAGTGTACTCCACAACCACCTGATGAAGGAGCAGGACTCCAAAAGCTAGTGCTTCCAAATAAACCTGTTGGACTATAACCTGGTGTGATTTTTTTAACTTTGTACATGGGAGTTAGCATTCTAAGGGTATCTGTAAAATGTTTTCCACTTGTTCCCTTCATTGTATGCTTTGATATGGGTTCTCCTGCCTGCAATCTAAGTTATTCCATAGTGCTTTGCAAAGCCACTGTGTTTAGCAATAGAATTACATTGACATTCTTAGCTAGATTTTTGCAGTAATTATCAGTTTCTGATTGATGCTCACACAGAGTTTATAAATCGGTTCAATCACATCTCAAGTGGCGTAGGCAGCAAATGGTTACAATTGCCACTTAATGTCTCAGCTCAGGTCCAACCAATACAACTATACTATTAGTAAACAACATGATAACATTAAAAGAGAGTTTGCACAGCACTAAAGGAATGTAAGGGAGTTTCAAGCAAGAGCAGTTACACTGTAAACTGAATGAAAGCTGGAGCCAACAATATACAGAGATCCAATACCTTTGCAGCTTTACATCAGTCAAAAGATCTATCAAAGTAGAATTAGACAGAAATATGATGGTGATAGATTAGTAAATCAATCTCCACACAAACATTTAAGATTTCACATAAAAGTGATAACATGTTAGATATTACAATATTCCTAGAAAACATCAAAGTTGCCAATAAATGGTACCAACAATATCTTATTCGTGCAAAATGATATCGCATCAATCTGTATCTGTCATATTTTCAGATATCTCCACCACCACCACCAAGTGACATTGTAGTCTCACTTCTTTACTGCTACTCCCCTTCCTTTCTCGCTAGTGGGCCTAGGGCCTATTTAATTATTAGTGGTAGTGTGGAAACAGAAAAGGCACTTGTCTCACATAATAAGATCGTATTTTGCACAATACCAATATGTTCAGTTTATATTAACTTGTTTGGCATAATTACTAAGGATTCTCAGCAGTTGTGCAAAACACAAGGTGGAATGGAATAATTCCTATTCCCTTCAGGAATTCAGACAGAATGCGACCGTCACTGCTTGAAGCCTGAGCTCTGCCTAATCTGAGATCATACAATGAAACATGAACAGTGACTTCTCCAGCATTGATTATCTCGTACAATATTTCTCCAAGACTTTTCCTGTGATAGTTAACCCATCACACATAAGCTTATTACACTTGTTAGATATCTGTAGTCACCCTCTGTGGTTGTTTGACAGGTAAACGAGATCAGTTCATATCCTCAGCAATGTTCCTGGAAAATTGCTGCTCAATCAGAATTATCATTATCACCCTCACAGACTGGTCTGTTTTAGAACATAGAGGGTTGAAGATTTCCACCAGTCCTGTGTAACCTATTGAGAGTAAGAAGCAATTCTCTTGCGTCTCAATAGGTTGGGTCTCTAGATCTTCTGCTCAGATTCTACCGTTAGTCTTGGAAGCCCAGTGCAAACCACTACCAGCTGCTTCTTGAAAGATTGGCCAACAATGGTTTAGTTCTAAACCAATTTTCTTTTGACTCCAGTTGAACTCCTTCTGATGCTGGAAGGATGCTGAGGCCAAGACATTCTTGTGGGCTCAAAAATGAAAAATCATTGTGAACAATGTTTTATGCTGATCATGTCGCAGTGTCCCTGTAACATATCTTTATTCTTGAGTTCTTCCATCTAGACCATGCAGTTTAATTTTGTGCAACATGATACCTGATCCAACAAGTAGTGAGAACTGTTCCTGTATCAAATATAAAATTGACAAAAATTTCCATTAATGAGCTCTGATGCTGAGCTGATTTAAATTGCTATTTTTGTTTTAAGCAGTAATTTCTCCTTGGAGTGCCTCTGGCATTTTTTCTAATGGAGGCCTATTATCTCATGAGGATACATTTTTATAGCGGTGGTGGCTGCTGTATTTTATGGAGCTCTTTGAATGTGTGACCAGCAATATTTCCATGGTTTTGAACCTTTGTCTTATTTCTGCACATCTTCTGGAAGTGACCTATAGTTTTGCAAATATGATATTCCTGTATCAATAGGTGGACATTGTCTGTGCCTGTGAGGTTTTATTGTCACACAACACTGTCACAAACTCTTTGCATCTGCTGTATAGCTTACTCTGTGTTAACTTGACACATGCGTCTTTAGAATGTCCACAATATATAAAGTGAATAGATTCTTGCTTTCCTGAGATTGGGTTGTTGACCTCTCAAGGTCATTCTGGTTTCTATTTAAAACACAATTTGAACACTTTCCTCCAAAGTGACACCCTCCTGGACTGCAAGAAAACTGACACTGCCTCAATTAAGCATTCCAAGATTAATTCTATCTTATGAACACTGATTCCAGAGCTGCATAGTCACAATTTTCCAATAATCTGGAGAGGCCATAAATAAAATTACCTACGGATTCTGCTAAAAGCTGAACTGCTTTCCTAGCTTTTTCTCATTGAAAAATTTATTTGTCCTTTACTGGATGATCTATTAACATCTTCATCCGTTATTTCACTTACCATGTGGTCACTTGCACATATGCCACAGAGTGACACAATTCTGACAACCTTAGGAATTTATTTCTGGACAATAACCTTATCACATTTAACAATGAAGGAAAAATAATTATGTAGATCATGGAATGAAGGTTGATGTGAGGTGGAATGGGCTAATTCCTATTCTCTCTACCTCAATTTCCATTGCTTTGTGCTCCATACAGGCCTTTCCAAGCCAGATGTGACTATTTCATGAAAGGTAAATAACAGCAAGCAACACTCAATCATCTAGAAAAGGGCACAATAGCATTTGATATCCTGAGGTAGAATGTCTCCTGAAACATCAGAGACTAGAATTGCATTATCTGAGTGCATACACATTGCAGTAAACCAGCTTTTCCACTTCCAACGCCATCTGACACTCGATGATGTGGTGCATAGTTCATCAGCTCATACACTAACCTCTCCTTTATTAGCACTATCTCTTATTCTGCTTTGAATGAAAACACTACAGATGCTACAAAATCAGAAACACTCTTCAGACAAAACAGCGTTGTGGAGAAAGAAACAAAATTGTTTATTTCAGTTTTTAAGGTCTTTCATCTGGACTTGCCCTGCACTATTTTCTTCCTGCCATAGAAATTAAGGGAACCTGAAATATATCAGTCTTTCTGTTTTTAGGAGTATTTAGTTTGGGATTAGTATGTAATCTTCAGATTTGATGACAGTGACAGAGGGCTAACACTGAAAATATCATTAGGCAGCATGATGGTGTTGCCAATTAAGTAATTTCTTGCAATGGTACCTGTGCACATGAACATTGGTGTTTTGCATTTTCCAATAAACCGTATAACCCATCGATAATAATCCGCTACAAGACCTTTTAAATGCTGTAGTAGTACGAGCCTCCACCACTTACTCTGGCAGCTCATTCCATACACTCACCACCCAATGTTTGAAAAAGTTGCCCCTTAGGTCTCTTTTATATCTTTCCCCTCTCACCCTAAACCTACGACCTCTAGTTCTGGACTCCTTTCACCCCAGTGAAAAGACCTTGTCTATTTAACCTATCCATGCCCCTTATGATTTCATAAACCTCTATAAGGTCACCCCTCAGCCTCTGACACTCCACAGAAAACAGCCCCAGCCTATTCAGCTTCTCCCTATAGCTCAAACCCTCCAACCCTGTGCTAGCAAATGGGACTAGATTAGGTTAGGATGTCTGGTCAGTATGGATGGGTTGGACCAAAGGATCTGTTTCCGTGCTGTACATCTCTATGACTCTGTAACAGAGTGGAGACAGCAAGATGGTTAGTAATGAATGATACAGTCAATTCTTCTAAAATGTGATGGTTACATTCTTGTAAAACCCCATTTTATAGAAAAATCACACTTTAGAAACAGTACTTAAAATGTTGGCGGTGTAATCTTGTTTTAAAAGTTTGCGCTTTAGAAACAATGTCCCTAATTTGTCAATTATGTTACAGTGAATTTGTAGGAGAAAGTGAAGACTGCAGATGCTGGAGTTGAGAGTCAAGAGTGTGGTGCTGGAAAAGCACAGCAGGTCAGGCAGCATCCGAGGAGCAGGAGAATCGATGTTTCAGGCAAAAGCCCTTCATCAGGAATGAGGCTGTGAGCCAAGGAGGTGGAGAGAGAAATGGGAGGGGAATGGGGCTGGGGGGAAGGTGGCTGAGAGTGCAATAGGTGGATGAAGGTAGGGGTAATGGTGATAGGTCGGAGAGGAGGTGGAGCAAATAGGTTGGAAGGAAGATGGACAGGTAGGACAGGTCATGAGGGCGGTGCCGAGTTGGAAGGTTGGATCTGGGATAAGGTGGGGGGAGGGAGGAGAAATGAGGAAATTGGTGAAATCCACATTGATCCCGTGTAGTTGGAGAGTCCCAAGGTGGAAGATAAGTTGTTCTTCCACCAGGCGAAAGTGAGGACTACAGATGCTGGAGATCAGAGTGAAGATTAGAGTGGTGGTGGAAAAGCAGCATCCGAGGAACAGGGAAATCGACATTTCGGGCAGGAGCCCTTCATCAGGAAGGATGCTGCCTAACCTGCTGTGCTTTTCCAGCACCATTCTAATCTTGGTTCTTCCTCCAGGCATCAGGTAGTTAGGGAGTGTTGATGGAGAAGGCCCAAGACCTGCATCTCCTTGGCAGGGTTCGGCCACAGGGTGGTGACGTTGATTGGTGTGGGTGTCCCAGAGATGTCTCTGAAGCGCTCTGCAAGTAGATGTCCTATCTCCCCAGTGTAGAGGAGACCGCATTGGGAGCTACAGATACAGGGAATGGCATGTGTGGAAGTGCAGGTAAAACTCTGGATGAAGAAGGCTCCTTTGGGGCCTGGACAGAGGTGAGGGGGGAGATGTGGCGCAGATTTTGCAATTCCTGTGGTGGCAGGGGAAGGTGCCGGGAGAGGAGGGTGGGTTGGTGAAGGTGCATGGCCCTGACAAGACAGTCACAGAGGGAATGGACTTTACGGAACGCAGATAGAGGTGGGGAGGGAAATATATCTCTGGTGATGGGGTCTGTTTGTAGGTGGAGGAAATAGCAGAGGATGGATTTGTGAATTTGTGGTGGTGAAACAAGCGTTCTAAAGGAATGACCTGTTCATTTACATTGGTAATTTCACTCAAGTCATAAAACTTTTGCTGCATCAGTATACCAGTCATGAGGCTGTCGAAGTGATGTCAAAACTTTATTTACATCATTTGTCTGTATCTTCACTTGAGCACAAAACAATTAAATAGTTCCAAATGATTGTGTCCAGTACGTGGTAATCGCTTCCATAGATATCTCTATCTGACAATTTATAGGTCCTGTTTCTGGAATCTGACTTTCATCTCTACCCTGCTGCTCCAATTGTTGTAACTTATAATAGAATGTTAATTTCTGTGACAGCATGTCAATTTTTATTCTCCTAGTCAAATCTGAATAATCACTGGTGGGTCTCCAGTGGGTCCACCAAATGCACAGACTCTTGGGATACCTCGAATTAGTGTTCTGGCCAATGAACATGGATGTGCATTTCCACTGCATATTCACTGGCTCAAAGAAAGAGCTGTCCTGTTCTGCACTGTTCCCAGTTCCTTGACAAGACGCACAGTGGTAAAACCCAATGATCTATTTTGTTCATGTATCTTGGTTTATAGAATAATAGAATCCTTGCACCAATACTTCAGCTGCCCTTAATATCCATTTGAATAAATACATTTTCAAGCAACATTTTTAGTTTTCTAGTGCCTTGAATTCCTTTATCATTTTCCCTGCTCCATTCATCTTATTCTAATGGCACTAAAACTTTATTGCTTTACTCAAGTCAAATTGCCAAAACCATTGTGATCACTGTGTGCTGTTTATCATCGTATGGATTGGGATATTTACGAAAAACATTGTTGTTAATGATTAATACTAATCAGATGATATCACTTGAACCAATTTGGGACCATTGACTGGCAGGAAGGTTGAATGGGATGGTTGCAAAGACTTTCAACTAACAAATTGGGAGGAGGGCTTAGGAGAATATCCTTTTAAAATTAAGTAACATGACAGAGGAACACTCAGGAATTCTACTTCAGCTATGGCAGGGGATGACAAAACTTTAAGAAGTGTGTTGATTGAACTGATAAAGAAATAATAAACAGGAGAATAGAGCATTAGTGCTGAAGGTCAGCTTATGGTTCAAGTAAGAGTTTTATTAATGAATGCATGGAATGTAAGGAATAAATTAAATGAATTGCAGGCCCCAAATTCAAAATAAAGATTATTATAGAGTGGCCACTATTGAGATGTGGTTGCTGGATGCTTGCAATTAGAAACGAAATATGCCAGTTTATAATGTTTACAGGACAGAGAGGGAAATGGCAGTGGGTGGAATAGTCTGACAGATCAGAAACAAAATTACGTCTGTTGTGAGGGAGGATGTGATAAGGGGAAAGCATTCAGTGGAGACTGTATGTGTGGAACTGAGGTACAGTAGAGTCTAAACTGTAACAATCGATGTATTGTACATACCCCCTGGTAGCAGCTCTAAAGTGCTAGATTGTATAAATGCAGAAATTAGGCAAGTGTGTAGCAAAAGCCAGAAAGTGGTGGTAGTGGAAGATTTTAACCTTAACATTAATCAAGAGACAAGCACCTGTCAAAAAAGTAGCAAATTTCTGGAGTGTGTTCAGAATAGTTTCCAAATGCAATAGATCCTGCAAGCAACAAAGCAATACTGGATTTATTAATGAGTTAGATTTAATGTATAACCTTATCAAATAGTCAAACTTATCAAATGGTGATCATAACATGATTGAATTTAATGTAGCATTTGAAAGTGAAAAGCACGAATCAATTACTAGAGTTTTATATTTAGTTAAGTCCGACTTTAACAAGTTGAGACAGAGGTTATCCAGAGTAAACTTGGAATATCTATGAGTGGATAAAATGACGGCAGAGCAGTGGAGGATGTTTGCAGAGACAGTGAACACAACACAAAGCCAATTTATACCCGTGAGAGGGAAAAGCTCCACTTGACAGGGATAAACAATCATGGACAGCTCAACAGATAAGGGATAGCATAAAATGTTGGTACAGTAACAAATCGGGTGTCAACAACATAAGGAAACAGGTTTTGAGTTTGGGATTTCGGTGTCCGTATATCTCTCTAAGCTATAAATTTTTTGTCTCTTGTTAAAAGTCATGATTATGAGTGACTGGGCCTCCCTTAAATAAAAACTAAAACATACGACTTGCAAATACAAAACTCAGCACAGATCAAGGAGTCAGAAATACAAACCCTTCAGTTCAGTTCGTCCATGCCGATCATGTTCCCAAATCTGCCTGCGTATGGCCCATATCGCTCCAAACATTTCTTATACACGAACATATCCAAATGTTTTGCAAATGTTGTAACTGTACCTGCATCCACCACCTCCTGTAATAGTTCATTCACTGTTGTATGAAAAAATTTCCCCTCATGTCCTTTTAAAACATTCTCCTCTCGCCTTAAAAATATGTCCCCCTTTTTTAAACTCCACCACCGAGGGAGAAGAACCTTTATACCCCTCATGATTTTATAAACCTCAATAAGGTCACCCATTAACCTCCTACATTCCAGTGAAAAAGATTTATAACTCAAACCCTCCAATCCCTGCAACATCCCAATAAATCTTTCTGAACTCTTTCCATAGAGTCATGGAGTCACAAAAACAGACCCTTTGGTCCAACCAGTCTATGCCAAACATTATCCCAAACTAAACTTGTCCCAGCTGCCTGGTCCTACATTATATCCCTCCAAACCTTTCCTATTCATGTATCCATCCAAATGTCTTTTAAATGTTGTCATTGTACCCACATCCACCACTTCCTCAGGAAGTTCATTCCACACGCAAAGCACCCTCTGTGTAAAAGATTTGCCACTTAAGTCTTTTTTAAAAATCTCTCATCTTAAAAATGTGCCCCCTAGTCTTGAAATTCCCCATCTTAGGGAAAAGATAACTACCATCAACTCTATCTATACTTCTCATTATTTTATAAACTTCTATTATGTCACCTTCCTATAACAGGGCAACCAGAACTGCACCCTGTACTTCAGAAGAGTGCTGAATAGGAAAGATACAAAGGCTAGCAAAGCAGCTTATAAGTGCTACTAAAAAGGATTCTGAAAGAACACTCACAAGAGACATCAAAATCAATAAGAAGAAATGTGATAGCTGGATAAAGGAGAAAGCGGGTGGTCAGGAAGAGTGTTGGCACAGTAAAAACTGAAAGTGGAGATATTATTGATGGATTAGATTAGATTAGATTAGATTACAGTGTGGAAACAGGCCCTTCGGCCCAACAAGTCCACACCGACCCGCCGAAGCGCAACCCACCCATACCCCTATATTTACCTCATACCTAACACTACGGACAATTTAGCGTGGCCAATTCACCTGACCTGCACATCTTTGGACTGTGGGAGGAAACCGGAGCACCCGGAGGAAACCCACGCAGACACGGGGAGAACGTGCAAACTCCACACAGTCAGTCGCCTGAGGCGGGAATTGAACCTGGGTCTCTGGCGCTGTGAGGCAGCAGTGCTAACCACTGTGCCACCGTGCCGCCATTTATTGGTAAATGGCAGGCATGTTGAATGAATACTTTGCCTCAGTATTTCCAACAGAAAAGCAGGATAACTTGCCAGCAATCTTAAGGAAATTAACAGTGGTTTGGGACTGGGACTGAATAAATTTAACATAACATTGATAATGAGGTAATTAATGGAACTAAAATGTCCCAAATTCCCAAATCTGACCATTTCCATCTGAGGATGTTAAAGGAGGTAGGGGAGATAATGCTAGATACTCTAACTATAATTTTTCAGAGTTCTGTAGATATATTATTAGTCCCTCTGGATTGGAAAGTTGCACATTTCATTTTACTTTTTTAAGAAGGGTGAAAGAGGGAAACCAGGCAATTACCACTAATTAGCCTAACATCAGTGGTGGGGAAATTGTTTGGAGTCTATAATCAAGGATAGAGTAACTTGAAAATTTTCAGTTAAGCAGGGAGTACCAGCATGGGTTCATGATGGGTAGGTCAAGCTTGATAAACCTCAGTGGATTTTTTGGAAAGGTGTTTCATGTAGTTAAAAGGGGAATGTCTACAGATGTTGTTTATATGGGCTTTCACAAGGCATTTGACAAAGTTCCACACAAGAGATAGAAGCTGACGAAATTGCGGACAGGTTACTGAGATGGCTGGGAATTTGGTTGAGTGGTAAGTGACAGAAAGTAGAGATAATGGGTAAGTACTCAAATTGGCAGGATATGACACATGGTGTTCCACATGGAACTGTGTTAGAACTTCAGTTATTCACAATATTTATTAACAACTTAGATAATGGCATAGAATGTCATATCTCCAAATTAACTTTTGACACAAAGTCAGCCAGCAGTGTAGGCAGTGTAGAGATAGCAGGAGAAAGTGAGGGCTGCAGATGCTGGAGATCCGAGCTGACAATGTGTTGCTGGAAAAGCGCAGCAGGTCAGGCAGCATCCAAGGAACAGGAGAATCGACATTTCAGGCATAAGCCCTTCTTCAGGAAACCTGAAGAAGGGCTTATGCCCGAAACATTGATTCTCCTGATCCTTGGATGCTGCCTGACCTGCTGCGCTTTTCCAGTGTAGAGATAGCATAAAATAACGAAGGTACGTTTGACAGATGAAGTGAATGGACAGTGTAGCAGATGGAGTTCAATGTAAGCAAGCATGAGGCTATCCATTTTGGATCAAAAAGGGATAGATCAGAGTACTTTCTCAATATGTTAAATACAATGGATGGCCAAAGTGGGTTCAAGTGCATAGATCTTTAAAATGTCACAAACAGTTGCAGAAAATAATCAAGAAAGCTAATGGAATGTTGGTCTTTATAGATTAGATTCCCTACAGTGTGGAAACAGGTCCTTCGGCCCTACCAATCCACACTGACCTTTGAAGAGTAACCCCACCCAGACCCATTTCCCTCTGACTAATGCCCCTAACTCTATGGGCAATTTAGCATGGCCAATTCATCTGACCTTCACATCTTTGGATTGTGGGAGAAAACCAGATCAGCCGGAGGAAACCCATGCAGACACGGGGAGAATGTGCAAACTCCACACAGTTGCCTGAGGTGGGAATTGAACCTGGGACCCTTTATATCTATAGAACGGGAGTACAAGGATGCAGATGTTATGTTGCATTATACAACACCCTGATTAGACTCCACATGGTGAACTGTGAGCAGATTTAGCAGCTACACCCTAGGGAGAATATATTGGCCTTGGAGGGAGTCCAACATTATTTACAGGAATGATGCCTGGACTCCAGGGGTTAATTATGAGGTGAATTTGTACAAATTGGGCTTGTTTTCTCTAGAATTTAGAAGGTTAGGAGGTGATCTGATCAAAGTTTTCAAGATATTAACAGAAAAAATCAGGGTAGATAAAAATAAACTGGTTTGAGACAGAACTAGAGGTCATAGTTGGAGAATTAAGGCCACACCATTCAGAAGAGATGTTAGGAAGCATTTCTACACATAAAAGGTTGTGGAGGTTTGGAACTCTCTTCCACAAATGGCAGTAGATATTGGATCAGCTGTTAATTTGTCTCTGATACAGTTTTGATTTGTTAACCAAAGCTATGAAGAGATATGGGCCAAAGGCAGGTCTTTAGAGTTAGGTCACAGATGACCAATGAATTTATTGAATGGTGGAACAGGCTTAAAGGGTTGAATTGTCTACTCCTGTTCCTATGTTCCCATCTGGCTAGAGTTTTATAGCAGAAATAAGACATAGCAAACTTATCTCAGTCTTTGTAAGCAATGCAAGCTGTTGTGTTTAATCTTGATGCTCAAGTCTCCTTAAATTGGATAATAATGTAAAAGATGAGAATAATGAAAATGAAGATCTCTTCTGTTGCTTCAAATAGTCCAAATGAGGAAGATCAGTCATTCTCTCAATGCACCAGAAATGAATGTTTCAGCTAATCTGTATTAAAGAATGTGCAATATTTATATAAGAGGCATAACTGATATTTATGAATATTTCAGGGGTGGCACTGCTGCCTCACTGCGCCAGAGACCCGGGTTCAATTCCCGCCTTGGGCAACTGCCTGTGTGGAGTTTGCACATTCTCCCTGTGTCTGTGTGGGTTTCCTCTGGGTGCCCTGCTTTCCTCCCACAATCTGAAGATGTGCAGGTTAGGTGAATTGGCCATGCTAAATTGCCTGTAGTGTTAGGTGAAGCGGTAAATGTAGGGGAATGGGTCTGGATAGGTTGCTTTTCGGAGGGTCAGTGTGGACTTGTTGGGCCGAAGGGCCTGTTTCCACACTGTAAGTAATCTCATCTAATGATTTATTTCCAGATGGTTATTGCCAAGTTTGATTATTTTCTTTTGAGGTGCAGGCACCATCAAGATCATTCATCTTGATTTTCCTTGTTTACCTCACCTACCATCTATGCTGATTATTATCTTTGTATTGAGCTGGCACTATCATAGTTACCTCAAAACTGAGAGTTGAAAAGTGTGGCGCTGGAAATGCACAGCAGGTCAGGCAGCCTCTGAGGAGCAGGAGAGTCGACATTTCAAGCTTAAGCCCTTCCTGAAGGGTTTATCCCCAAAACATCAACTCTTCTGCTCCTTGGATGCTGCCTGACCTGCTGTGCTTTTGCAGAGTCACACTTTTCAACTCTGACTGTCCAAAAATCTGCAGTCCTCAATTTCTCTCACCCCAAAATTGACACCAGCCAATCTGTTATAATGGGTGAAGGGTGGCTGTATCAATTGATAAGAAAGTTGAGATCTGGACAAGGCCCCAGCTTCTAATAAGAAACCCACCTCCAGAGCTACATAAAATCCCAGCAATCACTGCTGTACCAGACTGGAAAAGGTTGGGTCTTTGATTCTGTAGGCTCAGTTAGAGACCCAGGGAGGAACTTTAGCAAGCCCTTCCTTCATTCAGAAAACCTGAATGTATAATTTCATCATGGATAATGGAACAAAGCTGGTAGTATGCAGCTTCCTTTTATATGTAGTATCTGATATTTAATCCTCTTGAATGAGGTAGAGGTTAACTTTAATAATGCAGGCTGACTTCAAGTAACGCGAGCAATAGTGAATTTGTATTCCCTGATGACACAAGTCGCTAATCAAAGGTACATTTAGCACTGGTTGCACACTTTGATCATGATAATGACCAGACAGTACCAGAGTGGTAGCATGCCTTCATCACATCCAACTGATGTAGGGGTTAATTGCACTTTCTGATTCCCTCAATCCAATTTACTCCTGCCCTGCCCCAGACTTTAAATTAAAGCAGGAGACATTATAATATGTTCCAGTCAGACAAGTGACATTTTAAGGTTTTATTTGTTCAATTTCCAGTAAGTTATTCTAACTGCTCCTGAATGCTAATATCATGTTTCAGACTTTGATTAATCATTGTTGAACAGTTTCAATGCCTTTGGAGATTGCACCCTTAGAAGCGACAGTTTTGATCATCCTCATATCCATTTCAGGAACTTTACAACGAGCTGGCCTTCTCTGCATTATACTTTCTAGAGGGAACAGTGTTCAAGATGCAGAAATGCCTCCTGGCAAAGATTGTCCTTTTCTCATTTTTTAAGAGATGGTGAATTTCCTCCCTTTCTGCCAAAGGGGACAAGACAATTCTGAATTGAACTTTCAGTTTTGCATGTCGTTAAACTTCTGCAAACTTTTCACACTGGATTTTTTTGATGTGGAGGTGCCGGTATTGGACTGGGGTGGACAAAGTCATTATTGAGGCCTGTGTTACATGGAATATGTATACTTCACCTGACGAAGGATTTGAAAGCTTGCGATTTCAAATAAACCTGTTGGGCTATAAAATGGTGTCATGTGACTTCTGACTGGATTTTCTGAGTGCTAATAATGAAGCACATGGTATCAGGCTGACTATGTTGGCCATCCTGCCACTAAAATAGATACTTGACCCTTGCTAAGGTTCCAGTTCCTGGATAGTTTTTACATTGAAGGTGGACATTCAGTATCTGTTAATTTGGGTAATGCTGAAACTGAGCTGGAAAATTCCAGTGATAGACCTCAGTGGATTCCGAGTTATATAACCGTTCAAAAAGTGTTAAATATTATTAACAAGATCTCAAGAGGTGACGGTGGCTCAGTGATTAGCACTGTTATCTCACAGTGCCAGGGACTCAAGTTTGAGTCCAGCCTCTGGCAACTATCCATGTGAAGTTTGCATATTTTCCTCGTGTCTGTGTGGGTTTCCTCCGGGTGCTCTAGTTTCCTCCCACAATCCAAAGATGTGCAGGTTAGGGTGAAGTGGCCATGCTAAATTGCCCATAGTTTTAGGAGGTGTGTAGGTTAGGTGTATTAGTCAGGGGTAAATGTAGAGTAATAGAGTAGGGGAATGGGTGGATTACTCTTCAGAGGGTCGGTGTGGACTTGTTGGGCCAAAGGCCCTGTTTCCACACTGTAAGGATTCTATGGGAATAAACTCTGGTTCCATGAGGAAAAAAGAGGAATAAAGTGAGCCCAAGCAATTACCACCCATCATTGTACTTTCAGTCACCAGCAAGCGATGGAGGGTGGCACAGTGACTCAGTGGTTAGCACTGCTGTCTCACAGCGCTGGGGACTTGGGTTCAATTCTAGCCTTGGATGACTGTCTGTGTGGAGTTTGCACAATCTCTCTGTGTCTCTGCATCTTCTGATTTCTTTCCATAGTCCAAAGATGTACAGATTAGATGGATTGCCCATGCTTAAATTGTCCATAGAGTCCAGGGATATGTAGACTAGGTGGGTTAGTTGTGGGAAATGTGGGGTTATGGGATATTATAGAGGGCTAGGTCTGGATGGGATGCTCTTCAAAGGGTCAGTGTAAGCTGAGTGGCCCCTTTCTGCACTTTAGGGATATTAGGATTTAAAACAAATTGAAAATGTGATACACTTGAGATCAAGTTTGTTCATCCATCCAAAGTGACCCTTATTCTTCTCCCTCTGAGCACACCATTCCTTTAAAAATTAAACCAAGGATTTCACTGCCATTCTCTTAACTTGGTTTTTGGTGTGAACCAGAATTCTCCAGTATCATTTCACAAATCACCTGTTTTACTAAATTGAATTGTTCCACTTCTGTTGTTTCGTTAGTTGTATTAGAAGAGTGTCATATTACTCTCAAGTATCTGTAAGGTCACACTGTAGATGCATGATTTTTTATTTAGGCTTATGCAATTTGTAGATGTGAATCTGCAAAATGAATGCATGAAATAACCCAAGCTCATCATTCCAAATGTTTGTGCTTCAGATTTGAAAGTTACTGCTTCATGAACCATCTACAGAAGCCAACAAGACAATGATGGAGGTTTCCAAGCAACATTTCTACCTTACTTGAGACTAAGGTTTTGTTGAATAAAGAGGGATTTCATGACTCTGCAAATTGTTCTTTCTCAGTGATGTTTACAATGGCTTTCAGAAGGTCATTATTAAATCTGTCTCCAACACCCTTTCATGGACAGCATTCCAGTCAGAAATTATTTAAGAAAGTAAGTATCAAACAATTTAAATACGGATCAAATAAAATGTAGCAGTTTTATAGTTTTCACATTTCCAAAAGCACAAGGAGCAGTTTTAGTTCATCAATTAAAGTGCAAGTGGAATAAATATTTATACAGTTTGGTTTGGATCCTCATTAAAATTCAGATAGGAAAAATAAACAAATCTTGTTCATTGGTATGAATCATAGCAAGTGTGTTATTTCCATAATGATGCAAGCTCAAACCATCACTCTGGGCATGTATTCTAAGCTTTTAGAGAATTAAAATGTTTGGACCAAATGGACCAAGACTGTACTAAGGTCTTGCAGAGCCCGATTTGAGCGGTAGTTGAAGAACTAATGTTTGATAGCACTTTCAACACCTGCCAGCACTTGCTGGTGATTGAAGGTATAATGATGGGGTGGTAATTGGCTGTGTTCAGTTTGTTCAATTTTTTTCAGGTAGAGATATATTTGGATAATTTTCCACATTGCCAGGTGAATGCCAGTTTTATAACTGTATTGTAAATACTTGGCTGGGGGTGGAGCAAATTCTGTTATTAGATTAGATTCCCTACAGTGTGGAAACAGGTTCTTCGGACAACCAAGTCCACACCGGCCCTCTGAAGAGTAAACCACCTAGACCCATTTCCCTCTGACTAATCCACCTAATACTATGAGCAATTTAACGTGCCAATTTACCCTAACCTGCACATCTTTGGATTGTAGGAGGAAACCCACACAAACAAGGGGAGAACGTGCAAACTCCACACAGACAGTCGCCCAGGGCTGGAATCAAACCTGGGTCCCTGGCACTGTGAGGCAGCAGTGTTAGTCACTGTGCCGCCCCAAACGTGTGTTTTGTTAATGTGTATTTGCTACAGCACGATTGACGAATTGGAGGCACTGTTCTAAAGAGCAAACTTTTAAAGCGTGCTTGTTTATATTGCAATCCTGGTCCTATTAGTTCTTTCGTTTCTGCTATCACGTGATTTTCTTTTAACATGCTGTTGCATGAGAACTGAACTACTGCCTTATAGCAGAACCAACTGGAGGAGAAAGTGAGGTCTGCAGATGCTGGAGATCAGAGCTGAAAATGTGTTGCTGGAAAAGCGCAGCAGGTCAGGCAGCATCCAAGGAACAGGAGAATCGACGTTTCGGGCATAAGCCTGAAGAATTCCTGAAGAAGGGCTTATGCCCGAAACGTCGATTCTCCTGTTCCTTGGATGCTGCCTGACCTGCTGCGCTTTTCCAGCAACACATTTTCAGAGCAGAACCAACTGTACTACTGTAGAAATATTGTCAGCATTCAATGTCTTTACAGTATCCAGTGCCTTCAGCTGTTCCTTGGTGTGATGTGGAGTGAACCTAATTGGCTGAGGTGCTGCCGAATGGTTGTGGAGCCAAAGATATTTGTGGAGTCTCCTCCTCCAGTAAGTTGTTTAATTGCCCACCATCATTCACGACTGAATGTAGCAATATTGCAGCTCTTGAATAGGATGCATCAAATGTGAGACTACTTGGCTCTCTCTATCACATGAAACTCGGGCTGTTCGGTAGGTAGCTAATCCCATGTAGCAGTTTCACCAGTATGACACCCCATTTTTAGGTATGCCTGCACCTGACATGCCCGTTCACAGGTTATTAAAGCGGTGTTAATGGCAGAGTGAGGGAAATGTTGTGCCATGAGGTTACAGATTGTGATTTAATAAAATTTTATTGCTGTTAATGGCACATAGTGCCTCATAAATACCCACTCAATACGGTGGTAATGTCAAACAACATAATGGATGACATCCTCAATGTGAAGGTAGGACTTTGACTCCAAAGGAGTGGAGTGGACAAATAACATCATGGAGGTTTGTAAGGACAAAGTCAAGTGCATTTTTATTTCCCTGGTTGGTCTCCCCATTATTTGGGCCCACATTATGTCCTTTAGAACTCTCTTGATCAGTTGTAATTTGGTAATGGACCTTGATATCCCCCACAATGCCATTTGGCCTGTTCTGTTTCATTTATTGAATCACCATTAGTAGCAGTTAGATGCAACAGGGTGAATTTGCCAGGCTATTTTGGAGGCCAGGTCGAGGTCTGCAGCCACAAGTTGGCTAGACCAATTAACAACAGCAGAGTTCTCTTACCTAAAACATATAAAATTCTAATAGGACTAGATAGAGTAAACACAGGAAGGATGCTCCCAATGGACAAGGAGTCCAGAACCAGGGGTTACAGTTTAAGGGTATGGGGTAAAGCTGAGATGAGGAGAAATTTCTTCTCCACCCATCTCTGAGTGAAATTTTCTGCCACAGAAATTGGTTGAGGTCAAAACATTGACTGTCTCAAGAAGGAGTTAGGTATGGTTCATAGGGCTAACAGGATCAAAGGAGAGAAAGTGGGGACAGAGTACTGAGTTAAACGATCAGTTGTGATAAAATGTAAAGGTGGAGCAGGTTTAAAGGTCAATGGTCTACTCCAGCTCCTTGATTCTGCGTTTCAATTCATGAACCAGATGGATTTTAAGACAATGTTTACATGGTCACCATTAATTCCAGATTTATTAATTGAATTCAAAGCTCACCATCTGTTGTGGTTGGATTCAAGCTGAGTACATTAGCCTGGGTCTCTGGAATACTAGTGACAATGCCATTGTGTCAACACCTCCTCCAACTGTTATTAAGTTTCATCATTTTGCCAGTCATGCCACCCATAAGATTAAAACTTTTTTTTTGAAATGGAATTTGCTGGCACTCACATCGACTAACATGCTATGGAATTTGATTTTCGTTTCCAAGGAGCTGTTGGAAACAATCAGATAACCTTCATTGGAAAACAATAAACATAACCTGGCAGTCCTGTGGCTCAGCTTTTATGACATGGTATGTTGATAATTGAGTGCGGATTTGTGCTTGTGATCGACTAGAGAGATGTGCTAAGTGTAGCTGCAGGTCTTACATTATTGGAGAAAGGAAAACTATGTTCAAATCACTGTGCGTTGTTCAGACATGCACCTTATGTTTCCAATTCAATAGCAGTCAGTCCATAGAGGATTACCTCCATATCTACATGGAATGTAATAGAATGGGTTGAATAAAGATTTGTGGAGGGTGTGGGTCAGATATAGAACAAAGGTTTGGATCTCATGGCAGGATATGCTAATGAGAAAAACACATCATCACAGGAAATGATGCAGGGTCACATGATCTTGCATTCTCAGACAACTGTTGGAAAAGAGTAAAGTTAATATTGTATATACTCATGTATAAGTTGAATTTTGAAGGCAATTTTTAAAGTTGAAATTAGGGAGTCGACTAATACATGGGCACAAGTTTTGAGGGGCTGAAATTAATGATAAAAGACTGCATTATTAGCAAAAGTCGATTTAATCACACAACTAATCCTGGGTAAAGAAGAAAAAGACAACAAAAGGTAATTACTGGATAAAAGCAAGAGACCAGTAAGAAAATTGAACATGTCAAAGATTAATTGAAATTCTGAAAAATCATGTTGTTCAACATTGTCATGGCCTGGTATCATGGCAAACTTAAATGAAACGTTTATTAAATTCTGAATGTGAAAATGTCTTGAACTCTCCCACCAAATTCCTCTGTTTCCCTCCCATTTACTCTCGTATGTTATGAACCTCAGCAACACTAACACATTTATCAAAGAAGGAAAGATATACCGCTATGTAGTTAATATATCTCACTTTTATTCAGATATAATGGCACAATTAAAATGATTAACTTGTTAACGATATTGGCTTTTGGATGTATAGTGAACAAAGTGCAATAAGTACTGATAGACTTAGTAGCAGTCCGAATGAATAAATGAATCAAAATGTGTTGTAGTAAACCAAGTGTGGGAAGTAGAGTTATGAATGAATGAATAGAGATGGGATATAGTAAATAAAGAGCCATGAGTAGAGTTACCAGTATGAATGAATGCGATTTAATGTGATATAGTAAGGATAACTTATCCATGAGATATATGAAAATACAAGATTTCTTTGGCCAAAAATAAGAGTTGACTTATACATGAGTATTAGATTAGATTCCCTACAGTGTAGAAACAGGCCCTTTGGCCCAACAAGTCCACACCGACCCTCCGAAGAGTAACCCACCCCCCTCTGATTAATGCACCTAACACTATAGACAATTTAGCATGGCCAATTCACCTGACCTGCACATCTTTGTGATTGTGGGAGGAAACCAGAGCACCCGGAGGAAACCCACACAGACACGGGGAGAATGTGCAAACTCCACATAGACAGTCGCCCAAGGTTGGAATTGAACCTGGAACCCTGGTGCTGTGAGGCAGCAGTGCTAACCACTGAGCCATCATGTGGTATTTTTTCTTAACTCAGCAAGCTGTAAATATTATTACACATAACTAGGTATTCTGCCTAAATTAGTGAAAATTTGATGGAAGAGGTGGATTTTAAAGAGTCATTAGCAAGGTTTTGTATTCCATTATGAAGGACGAGACTGTGGAGTACATGAAAGTTTTTGGTAAAATAGGGTTGAGTCAGCACGGCTTTGATTAGATTAGATTAGATTGCTTACAGTGTGGAAACAGACCCTTCGGCCCAACAAGTCCACACCGACCCACCAAAGCGCAACCCACACAGACCCATTCCCCTACACCTAACACTAGGGGCAATTTAGCATGGCCAATTCACCTGACCTGCACATCTTTGGACTGTGGGAGGAAACCAGAGCACCCGGAGGAAACCCACGCAGACACAGGGAGAACGTGCAAACTCCACACAGACACTCACCTCAGGCAGCTTTGTCAAGGGGAAGTCATGTTTGACAAATTTGTTAGATTTCTTTGAGAGGGTAATGAGAAAATTAGATAAAATAAAGCCAGTGGACGTGATTCATTTGAATTTCCAAGCAGCCTTTGATAGTTACTGCCCAAAACGTCAATTCTCCTGCTCCTCGGGATGCTGTGCTTTTCCAGTGACTCACTTTTGACTCTAAATAAGATAAGAGCCTATGGTGTTAGGGGCAAGCCATTGGCATGTATTGAGATAGGCTGAGTGGCAGAAGGAAGGCAGTGGGGATGATGGGTCTTTTACAGGATGACAGGAGATTAGTGGAGTTCTGTAGGGATTAGTGCTGGGACCAAAACTATTCATGTTATACATAATAATCTGGACAAAGGAACTGAGGATGTCGTTGCTCTATTTGCAGATGACACAAAGATAGGTGGAGGGACATGCAGCATTAAGGAAGTGGGGAAGTTGCAGAAGGACTTGGGCAGGCTAGGAGAGTGGGCAAAGAAGTGGCAGATGGAGTACATTGTGGGGAATTGTTAAGTTTTGCACTTTGTTGGGAAGAATAGAGATGTAGACTAAGTTTTAAATCAGAAAAGGTTTCAGGAATCTGAAGCGCAAAAGCACTTCAGAGTTATATTAGATTCGATTCCCTACAGTGTGGAAACAGGCCCTTTTCCCCAACCAGTCCACACTAACCCTCTGAAGAGTAACCCACCTAGACCCATTTCCCTCTGACTAATGCACCTAACACTATGGACAATTTAACATGGCCAATTCACCTGACCTGCACATCCTTGGAGTGTGGGAGGAAACCCACGCAGACACAGGGACAATATGCAAACTCCTCACAGACAGTCACCCGAGGCTGGAATCGAACTGAGGACCCAAGTGCTGTGAGATAGCAGTGCTAACCACTGAGCCACTGTGCCACCCATTTTCATATACTTCAGATTTCTCTTAATGTGAATGTGCAGGTTCACTTGGAAGTTAGGAAGGCAAAGGCAATGATAGCATTCACTTTAAAAGGACTAGAATACAAGAGCGGAGTTGTACTGCTGCGGCTGTATAAGACTCTGGTCAGACCCATTTGGAATATTATGAGCAGTTTTGGGACCCGTAACTAAGGAAGTAACCAAGAGAGGTTTTCAAGAGTGATCCTGGTGATGAAGGGCATGTCATATGAGGATTGGTTGAGGACTCTGGATCTGTAGTCGATGGAGTTTAGAAGGATGATGGAGAAATCTGATTGAAACTTCCTGAAAGACCTGGATAGAGTGGATGTGGAGAACAATATTACTACTTACTACTAATGGGACAGACTGTAACTAGAGGGCACAAACTCAGAGTCAAGTGATGGCACTTCCGAACTGAGATGAGGAGGAATTTCCTCATGGTGAATCTGTGGAACTCATTGCCATAGAAGGGTATGCATGCCAAACCATTGAGTGCAATTAGAGTCATAAAGTCATAGAGGTGTGCAGCATGGAAACAGACCCTTCAGTCCAACCCGTCCATACCGACCAGATAGCCCAACCCAATCTAGTCCCCCGTGCCAACACTGAGCCCATATCCCTCCAAATCCTTCCTATTCATTTACGCGTCCACTGCCTCTTAAATGTTGCAATTGTACCAGCCTCCACCACATCCTCTGGCAGCTCATTCCATACATGTACCATCCTCTGCATGAAAAGGTTGCCCCTTAGCTCTCTTTTATATCTTTCCCCTCTCACCCTAAACCTATGCCCTCTAGTTCTGGATTCCCCGACCCCAGGGAAAAGACTTTGCCTATCTATGCCCCTCATAATTTTGTAAACCTCTATAAGGTCACTCCTCAGCCTCCAACGCTCCATGGAAAACAGTCCCAGCCTGTTCAACCTCTCCCTGTAGCTCAGATCCTCCAACCCTGGCAGCATCCTTGTAAATATTTTCTGAGCCCTTTCAAGTATCACAACATCTTTCCGATAGGAAGGAGACCAGATTTGCACACAATATTCCAAAAGTGGCTTAACCAATGTCCTGTACAACCGCAACATGACCTCCTAACTTCTGTACTCAATACTCTGACCAACAAAGGAAAGCATACCAAACGCCTTCTTCACTAACCTATCTACCTGCAACTCCACTTTCAAGGAGCTATGAACCTGCACTCCAAGGTCTCTTTGTTCAGCAACACTCCCTAGGCCCTTACCATTAAGTGTATAAGTCCTGCTAAGATTTGCTTTCCCAAAATGCAGCACCTCGCATTTATTTGAATTAACCTCCATCTGCCACTTCTCAGTCCACTGGCCCATCTGATCAAGATCCTGTTGTAATCTGAGGTAGCCTTCTTCGCTGTCCACTACACCTCCAATTTTGGTGTCATCTGCAAACTTACTAACTATACCCCCTATGTTCACATCCAAATCATTTATATAAATGAAATTAAGACAGAAATAGGTTCTTGATTTGTGAGGGGATCAAGGTTTATGGGAAAAAGTTGAAACTTTATTGCTGGAACAGCACAGCAGGTCAGGCAGCATCCAGGGAACAGGAGATTCGACGTTTCGGGCACAGGCTCTTCTTCAGGAGTCCTGAAGAAGGGCCTGTGCCCGAAACGTCGAATCTCCTGTTCCCTGGATGCTGCCTGACCTGCTGTGCTGTTCCAGCAATAAAGTTTCAACTTTGATCTCCAGCATCTGCAGACCTCACTTTCTCCTTTATGGGAAAAAGGCAGGCCAAAGGGGTTGAGAAACAGACCAGCCGTGATAAAATGGTGGAGCAGGCTCGATGGGAGAATAATTCTGTTCCAACATCTTTTGGTCTTAAACAGTCAATAAATTTGCCAAAGTAGCAGTAAAAGTGTTCAATTAGTCATTACCAGTAATACACAAAACTTTTCTGTAAATTACTGTCTAATCAATAATTTAACAACACAATTGCCATCCTGTACAATCGTTCTGAGGAAGGGTTACTTGAAATGTTAACTCTCTTTTCTCTCCACAAATGCTACCAGACCTGCTGAGTTCCTCCAGCAACTTTTGTTTTTGTTTAAAATTTAATTTCCCCGTTCTAGCCGCATCCTAATTTACCCATTTCAAATTAAGATGCGTTTCACTGTTGATTCTGTGTTGTTGAAATTATTTGAGGCAGGTCTATTCAGCCCAGAGTTTTCAGGTTTAGACTAAGTATTAGTAAAGGAATTATTTTATCACATACTTGATGTCATTCATAACTAACGTGCACCATGTGGAACTTTTTTAACTCTGCAAGAAGGTTTAAGCACTTTAGTTATTTCTTATTTGGCAAATCATCTGTCACTGGGGATGTAAATGGTAGTGAGGTTGAGTCATCCCAAATACTATTATTCGATCAGTCTGATTAAATGCTATTTCTTAACTATACCTATGATTAATAGTTTCTGTACATGGAAGATGACAAATGACAAATACAAATCTTCCTTATGAAATAAAACTGCCTGTTAAAGTATCCAATTAAATGACTATTCATTACAATAGTGTCTTTGCCATTTTTCGCATACAGTAACTCCTGAGCTTATGGAGTCCCAGCTGGAGACACTACGTTTTTTTGCAAGGAATTCATTGCCTCAATGCCTTCACATTTTCCTGGCTCTCAGTTTGGTGAGCATTCCCTACTCTCCCTCATGACCTCTCTCAACATCATGCAACCTTTCTTCCTGCGCAGCCTTTCTCCCGATCCACTGCCACTCCCGCAGCTGGCAGGCAGCCTCTTACTTGCCGCGTCTCCTCCCCTGCAATTTCTCCTTCAGTTCTTTGCCTCTTCCACCAGACCCCCATCCCCCACACTGCTGTAGGCCGCACTCTGTCCGCTCATGGCCTTCCATTTGCCAGCTCTCTTTCACCCTGTAGCTGCTCCCTTGCTGCCTCTCCACGTCCCAGCACTCCCAACTCCCCAGTGCACAGGCTTTAGGCCTCATGCTGAGCATTACCACTCATCTTCAATTTGCCCCTCTCCCTGCAGTCTCTCTCCTACAATTACTGATGGTAGCCTCATTAATGAGCTGGAAACAAATGATTTATGATCAGAAGAGCAACTCTTACAGAATCTATCACTTCCACATTCATGGAATGTTTTTTTTTCTGATGGGATTGGAAAGATTTCCTGATTGAACTTTCTAAACATTTCAAAGGTTGAATGGGCAAGTTTCACCCTCATATTTTGAACACTACATTATTACCCTTAAGCTCTTTGACCTGCAGTGCTCCTGATCAAGCAACCCCTCCAAAGTAAAATCTCAGGCTTGTTTTTAAATATTCGATGGCCTTGTGCTTTGCAACGAGCATAATCATTTCCAGCCTGTCAAACTCTCAGCTTCTCTGTCCTCATGTCAATCCGACATATTAGGTTAGATTACTTACAGTGTGGAAACAGGCCCTTCGGCCCAACAAGTCCACACAGACCTGCCGAAGCGCACCCACCCAGACCCATTCCCCTACATTTACCCCTGCACCTAACACTACAGGCAATTTAGCATGGCCAATTCACCTAACCTGCACATTTTTGGACTGTGGGAGGAAACCGGAGCACCCGGAGGAAACCCACGCAGACACGGGGAGAATGTGCAAACTCCACACAGTCAGTCGCCTGAGTCGGGAATTGAACCCGGGTCTCTAGCGCTGTGAGGCAGCAGTGCTAACCACTGTGCCACCGTGCCGCCCACAGAGCATTTGGAGCATTTCCAGTTATAATTGCTGCACCATTAATAACCATACCCTCAGCTGCTTTGGCCATCCATTCTCGAGTCCCCTCCCACAACATCTTCAGCTCTCCATTCTTTTCCTCTTTGCAGATTCTCTGAAAAATCTACCACTTTGATGAAATTCCCTTTGCATCTCATTTTGCATCTCACGTCAAATTTTGCTTTGTAATATTGCTATGGAGATCTTGAGAGATTGTTTTTATTAAAGTGACAGATCGACACAAGCTGGTTTTGTTGTAACCATTAGTTTGTTCAGATGTGTAACTGATTCCAATACCATGTGTCTAGCTAACTCTCGTGTCATGACTGCTCCCTTTAGTTTAATGTCACTTGTACATTTAACAAGCTTACATTTCTATTCTACGTCTAGCCCACTTTATTGATGGGAATAAGCAATGACCCAAGCACTGTTGGTTGGAATCAAACCTGTTCAAGTGCATTTGGTTTCTCACAGCATTATTTTGTAGTTTGACCTTTTCCTGTTCAATTTCAAAGAAGGAGGATACACTGTACTGAATTTCATAAACACTGCTTACTCTCTACAATATGGAAGCCAGGGCAAGCAATGAGCTTCTGTTTACAAGTAGGAGATTTGCTTCTGCCTTAGTTGTGCTGGAACCGCAGCCAATTATCGGGATTCCACCCACACTCCACTTATTAACTGCTGAGAGGGTCCTGATCATAAACTTTTTAATGGAAATAATCTGAAAATGAGCCTTGAAGATTACAAATGATAAAGCTGTGACTGTTTCCTTTGACAGCTTGTTTCACTCCATGATTGTCTTGGGAAGAAAGGTTATTGGTATGTTGTCTCAGAAATCAATGGTCTTCCTGCAAAAAGCAGAATAAATGAAAACCTGGATATTTTCCAACATTAGACTATTTGCAATCACCAGCAAAGTGTTGTCAATAGAGCTTTCAAGCGGCATTATTACAGCAACCAACTGACATTTAGTTCCACTGCAACTCAGCTCTTGACCTCATCACTAGGCTTGGACCACACATAGACAAAAAAAGAGCTGAGCTTCAGAGGAAAGATGCTACAAAGATCCTTAGGACAGTGTGATCCTAGGGGTGAAGGGCTTGTCATATGAGGAGCAGTTTCTGGTTTCTGGGTCTGTACTCAGTGGAGTTCAGAAGGATGACAGAGGATCTGATTGAACCTTACAGAATACTGAATCCTTAGACCCAACCATCTTCGGCGATTTCATCAATGACCGTTCCTGCATCATAAGGTAAAAAATTGGGGATATTTGCTGGTGATTACACAATGTTCAAAACTATTTGTGACTCCTTAGCTAATGAAGCAGTCCATATCCAAATGTAGCAAGAAGTGAGATTAACTTTTCTTTCTGTAATGAAAATAACACTTCTGTAGAGGTGATTCATGTCAATGATTAAGAACCTAAATCTGGATTATCTCCAGGTTTGGGCTGATAAATGGCAAATAACATTTGTGCCCTTCATGTGCCATGGAATGACTATTTCCAACAAAAGAGTCTACCCATCTCTCCTTAACATTCAATAGCACTACCACCACCAAATTGTCCCCTATCAACATCCTGGAAATCACCATTGACTAGAAGCTTAGTTAAACTAGCCATGTAAAGAATGCAGCAACGGGGGTGGGGGAGTGGGTGGGAATTGCAGAGGCCATAAGACATAGGAGCAGAATGAGGGCATTTAGCCCATTGAGTCTGTTCCACCATTCGAGCATGGCTGATATGATTCTCAATCCTATTATCATGTCTTCTCCCTCTAACCCTTGACCCCTTACTAATACAGAACTGATCTATCTCTGTCTTAAGTACACTTAATGACTAGGCCTTCACAGTCCTCTGTGGCAAGGAGTTCCACAGGCTAACCACCCTCTGGCTGAAGAAATTCCTCCTCATTTCAGTTCTAAAGAGCCAACCCTCGACTCTGAGGCCATGCCCTCAGGTCCTAGTCTGTCCTAGTAGTGGAAACATCTTCTCCACGTCCACTCTATCCAGCCCTCTCAGTATTCTGTAAGTTTCAATCAGATCCTCTGCCATCCTTCTGAACTCCACTGAGTACAGACCAGAATCCAGAAACTGCTCCTTAAATGACAAGCACTTCATCCCTGGGATCACACTTGAAAATCTCTCTGGGCCTCTTCAAAGACCAGTATTTCCTTAGAAACAGGGCCCAAAAATGATCACAATTTTTCAAATGTGATCTGACCACAGCCTTATCCAGCCTCAGCAGTACATCTCTGCTCTTGTATTCTCACTCTCTTGAAATGAATACCAATATCGCATTTGCCTCTTAACTGCCAATTGAATGTGCATGTTAACCTTAAGAGGATCCTGAACTAAGACTCCTAAATTCCTTTTTTGCTTCAGATTATTGAACCTTTCCTGATTTAGAAATTATTCAAACCTATATTCTTCCTACCAAATTCATGTGTTCCCACAGAGTATTTCATCTGCCACTTCTTTGCCCACTCTCCTAGCCTGTCCAAATCCTTCTAAAGCCTCCCCACTTCCTCAACACTACGTATCCCTCCTCCTATCTTTGTGTCATCTACAAACAGCAACAATGCCATCAGTTCCATCATCCAGATCATTAATGTATAACATGAATAGTTGTATTCCCGAAACGGACCCCTGGAAAACTCCACAAGTTACTGGCTGCCATCCTGAAAAAATCCCTTTATTCCCACTCTCTGTCTTCTGCCATTCATGATGTGTGGATGCCGGTGTTGGACTGGGTTAGATAAGGTCAAAAATCACACGACACCAGGTTATAGCCCAATGCGTTTATTTGAAAACACTAGCTTTTGCAGTGCTGCTCCTTCATCAGGTGCTGGTGAGAGAGGAAGATCATAGACCTATAATTTCTTATAAGTCCTTCCTCTCTCACTAGCATCTGATGAAGGAGCAGCACTCCAAATGCTAGTGTTTTCAAATAAATCCATTGGATTATAACCTGATGTCATGTGATTTTTGATCTTCTGCCAGTCAGTCAAAGCTCTATCCATACCATGTCTTGTCCTGAACACCATGTTCTCTTATCTTATTTAGCAGCTTCCTGTGCAAAGACCTTGTCAAAGGCCTTCTGGAAATCCAAATAAATCACATCCACTGGCTCTCCTTTGTTCAACTTTCTTAATACCTCCTCAAAGAATTCTAACAGATTTGACAGGCATGACCCTCCTTGACAAAACTCTATTTTACCATGCACTACCATGTACTCTGCAATCTCATCCTTAATAATGGACTCTAAAATCTTACCAAAGATTGAGGTCAGGCTAACTGGCTTATAGTTTTCTGTCTCCTGCCTCCATCCCTTCTTAAAGAAGGGTGTCACCTTAGCCATTTTCCAGTCCTCTGGGACCCTCCCTGACTCCAGTGATTCCTGAAAGATCACCACCAATACCTCACAATCCCCTCAGCTATCTCCTTCAGAATTCTGGGACGTATTCCATCTGGTCTGGGTAATTTATTCACCTTAAGATCTTTCAGTTTCCCCAGCACCTGCTTCTCATTGATGGCCACTGCACTCACCTCTGCCCCCTCTCTCTCTTGAAGTCCTGGTATGCTGTGGTGTCTTCCACTGTGAAAACTGATGCAAGGTACCTATTCAGTTCCTCTGCATTTGCTGCTTTATTCTGCATTACTACTTCTCCAGCCTCATTTTCCAGTGGCCCAATGTCCACTCTTACCTCTCTTACCTTTTATATGTCTCAAAAAACTGTTGCAATCTTGTTTTATCTTGCTACTTTACTTACTCTCATATTTCATCTTTTCCCTCATTATTACTTTGTTACATATCTTTGCTGACTTTTAAAGGCTTCCCAATCATCTGGCTTCATACTAATCTTCACCACATTTATACTTTCTCATTCGCTTTTACGTTGTCCCTTACTTCCCTTGTTAGCCACGGTTGCCTCATTCTCCCCTTCATATATTTCTTATTCCTTTGGATGAATTTCTGCTGTGCCTCCTGAATTACGCCAGAAACTCCTGCGATTGCTGCTCCAACATCTTCCCTGTTTGTCTCCCCTTCCTATCAACTAGCAGCTCCATCCTCATCCCTTTGTATTTACCTTGACTCAATTGTAATGCCATTACATCTGATCCCTCTTCCTCTCAAACTGCATGGTGAATTCTATTATATTGTGGTCACTGACCCCTAGGGGGTTCCTTCACCTTAAGCTTCCTAATCAAGTCTGCCTCATTACACATCACCAAATCCAGAATTGGTTGTTCTGCAATGAGTTCTACCACAAGCTGTTCCGAAAACAACCATCTTTTAGATATTCCACAAATTCCTTTACTTGGAATCTGCTATCAACCTGATTTTCCAAGTTTACCTGCATATTGAAGTTCCCCCTATTATTGCAATAGTATCTTTCTTACATGACTATTCTATATCCTGTTTTATTTTCTTTCCTACATCCTGACTACTCCTGGGAGGCCTGCATACAACTCCCTTTGTGATTTGTCAACTCTACCCACACACATTCTACACCTTCCAGATCTTTTTCTGCTTCTTGCTATTGATTTAATTTCAATTCTTATTAATGAGGAAATCTGCCCCCTCTGCCCATCTGCCTGTTAAGAACATAGAACATAGAAAAGTACAGCACAGAGCAGGCCCTTAGGCCCACGATGTCGTGCCGAGACTTAATTCTAATGTAAAATATAGTAACTTAACCGATGCACCCCTCAACTCACTGCTATCCATGTGCATGTCCAGCCGTTGCTTAAATGTCCCCAATGACTTTGCTTCCACCACCTCTGTTGATAGAATCTGTATCCTTGAATATTTAACCTCCAGTCTCATCTCTGTGATACCCACAACCTGCCAATTTCAATCTGTGATAGAAGTTCATGCACCTTGTTTCCTATCTTGCATGCATTTAAGGCCAGGAATTATGCAGTGAGTAACTCACCTCTTCTCTCCTCAGTACTTATCCAACTTAGCACAATTCAGGAGTGTGAAGGGATACTCTTTGCTTGCCTGGATATGTGCAGCTCCCTGAACATTCAAGAACTTTTACAGCATTCAGAACACTGCAGCCCACTTGATTAGAACTCAAACTGAGATTCACTCAGCAGGTTATTGCAGTAATAATGCACCATTATAGCTCTATTGGCAACCACTTTACTGATGGTCACAAATGGATTAATGATGATAATTATCCAGGTTTGACTTATCCTGTTTCATGTGGGCAGGATGTACCTAGACAATCTTTCACCTTGTCAGATAGATACCAGCATTGCAACTGTACTGTTCATTCCTGATGAAGGGCTTTTGCCGGAAATGTCGATTCTCCTGCTCCTCAGATACTGCCTGACCTGCTGTGCTTTTCCAGCACCATACGTTTCAACTAGAGAAGCTTGTTCACTGGTAAGGATTGTCCCACTACCAAATGGTTGTCAGGGTTCGAAATTGTTGCTGTCCAATGCCTTCTGCTGTTTCTTAACATTGTGTTGAGGGAGTTGAATTTACTGTAGACTGGCACCTGTGATACTGGGCACCTCAGGAGGAGGTGGCATTGGAATCCTAATCCAGAATTCAGAATTAATATTCTGGGGACATGGGTTTGAATCCCTCCAACGTAGATAGTGAAATCTGATTTAGTTTTAAAAATCTGAAAGGGAAAGCTCTGCCTTCAGTGAGCATACACACAAATACGATTGTTGTAAAATCTACTTGGTCCACTAATGTTGTTTAGGTGCTGCTCTGGCCCACATGTGACTCCAGTCCACACTGTGGACTCTTAACTACCCTCTGAACAATTAGAGATGTGTAGTAAATGCTGTCATTCCCTATTCTGGCCAAAGATGCAAAGTCTTTAGCTGTGTCTTTTGCACTGTTATGCTGGGCTCCCCTGTGACTAATGGAGATATCGGTGGACATTTCTCCTCTAGGTAGTTCATTAATTGTCCATCATTATTCATAAATGGATGAGCAGGACTGCAGAGCTTGGATTATTTTGGAATTTCTTAACGCTGATTTCTCTGCTTGGCATGCAAGTAGTCCTGTGTTGTAGCTTCACCAGATTGACACCTCATTTTTAATAAAACCTGATTCTGCTTTTGGTATTCTTCTTTAAACATGAACCGATTCCTTTGCTTGATGGTGATGGTACAGTGGGGAATATACTGGACCGTCAGAATATAGATTGTAAAGTTCTGCTGTTGCTAATGGCCCACAACACCTCAGGGAGGCTCAGTTCTGGGCTGATACAAACCTACCCCATTTATCACAGTGGTAATGCTGCACAGCACAATGGAGAGTATCCTCAGTGTGAAAACAGTGTTTTGTCTCCACTAGGACAGTGTCCTCACTCCTACCAATATAGTCATGGACACTGTATCTATGATAGGTAGATTGTTGAGGTTGAAGTCTGGGATGGCTTTCCTCTCTTGTTGGTTCCCTCACCATATACTCTGGTGTGGCAGAAATGTCCTTCAGAATCAACTGAATTAGTCAGTAGTATTGCTACTATAAGATTGTTGGTGATGAATGTTGAAATTCTCTACCCAGGACATACTCAGCTTCCTTAACAACGTTTCTTTTGAAGTGGTGTTTAACATGGAGTTGTACTGGTTCATCAGGTGAGGTAGGATTATGATGGTAATCAGGAAGTTTCCATGCCCTTGTTGGATCTGATGCCATGCTATTTCATGGAATTTAGAATCAATGCAGTGAACTTCCTGGCCAACTCCCCCTCGATTGTATACACGTTATCATTTCTGCTGGGTTCATCCTGCTCGTGGATAGGGTGTTCCGAGTGACGATGGTATCTAGGATATTGTCTTCACAGTAAGACTCGGTGAGAATGTTTGCATCAGGATGTTGCTCGTCTTGTCTGTGGGTGCACACTCCCAATTTTGGCACTGGTCACAATATTATTAAAGAGGGCTTTGGAGCATTAATGGATCTGTCTCTGAACTCAATGCCAGGTACTCCATCCAGTTTTATTCCTTTCCAACAGTTCTTGCTTATTTGGCACCACTGAGTAACTTGCTACGTCATTCCAAGGGACAACTAATGGTCACGCACATTGTTGTGGTTCAGGAATCACATGTAGGCTGAACCAGGTAAGGACTACAGCTTATTTACTCTGAAGGCATTAATGAACCAGATGAGTTTTTACATCAATATTAATTTATTGAATTTCATTAATTAAGTTCAAATTCCAACTGCTGCATAGGATTTGATCCTGTGTCTCAAGGGTATTAACATGGGCCTTAGGATTACTATTCCAGTGATGCTGCCACAGTATGCAAAATATAGAATCCCTACTGATGTGGAGGCAAGCAATTCAGCCTAACAAGTCCACACTAGCCCTCCAAAGAGCATTCCCACCACCGTATCCCTGCATTTCCCATGGTTAATCCACTTGGCCTACACATCATGGCAATTTAGCATGGCCAAACCACCTAACCTTCACGTCTTTGGACTGTGACAAGAAAGCTACACATACACAGGGAGAATGTGCAAACTCCACACAGAAGGTCACCTGAGTCTGGAATTGAACTCACATTCCTGGTGCTATGAGGCAATAATGCTAACCACGAAGCCGCCTGATTGATCATTGTGACTCCCGTTCTGCTGTCTAAGTGGCTTAAGAAAATACATTCTGAAGTATTTTCCAAATATCCAAACCTCGAAACATTTCAATATCTACATACAAAGTACAATGACTTGGATATACACAATTTTTGACCAGTAAGTTCTTTCCCCTAACTTGTTCCATTTAAATCCATTGCAATACTCATCTGCTTTGAATGATTAATTTATCTCTTCTTCTCTTCTGTTGTACTTTCAGAAAAACTATTAGATTATTTTTATAAAGAGAGATCATTAGACTAACTGCTTAAATCTTAGGCAAATTATTTAGTTGCAAATACAACTGTGTATTACTTAATTGGATTTTGTCCAAGACAAATGGATTCCACTTCCTAGTTCCCAACAAGTCACACATTAAATACTAAACCTAGATTAATTAATGGAAAGGAAAGACTTAAGTGGGAATACATGTTTGAACTTATTATCGGTATTAAAATTGTTAGCTGAATTAGCTGGTGTTTTTTAATTCTATGAAGTATAAGAGGCTAATCATCTTGCAGACAAGTTATTTTGAATGCTACATAAGCCTTGTCATATATGCTACACAACACAGAACACGGGAAACACAAATTAAAAAATCAAATCTGAGGGAAACAAAGCATGGCAACAAATTAATCTGAAGATTTATATAAACTGTGTTAGCGAGTTTTGAAAAGATTTGTAGCTCAGGTTGACGTTCTGGATGTAGGTTTGCTCGCAGAGCTGGAAGGTTCACTTCCAGATGTTTCGTCGAAGTTATGAGGTAACTTTGCTCAGAGGCTCACTGAAGATGTTACCTAGTATGGTAACAAAACGTCTGGAAATGAACCTTCCAGCTCAGCGAGCAAACCTACATCCATAAACTGTGTTTGTAATAGACATTGTTTACAATATTTGTGGTTTCTAATATAGCCCAGTAAAGTGTAAAATATTTCGACTTTCCCCATAAGATGAAAATAATGAAAATAATTTTACGAAAACAACCATAGCTGTAGGCATTAGAAATCCTTACTCTAAATATCATGCAGACATAATAGAGGAAAGCCAGTTGATTGACATATTGGAAACTAATTTGCTAATCGATGCCAGGTGACCTTTATACATCAGAGACAATTTTGATAATGCACACAATGAAATCTCTTTTAGGTTTCAGTGCTTCATGACATTACGTAGCACAGTTTCAATAAAACAAGTAAGTTTTCATTTTAATACCACTTTTAATATCTAACAATAGCTTTATTAAACAAAAGGGAGGGAAAGAAAGGCAGCAGGTGAAAAAAATAAGACAGCTCATTTGAAAGCAATGAAGGATTTAAAAAGTTAATAAAAACCTGAATTTGAGAAATAATCCATAAAAATGGAAATCAATCATTTTGGGCATTTCATATCATGGTCAGCTGATCTAATATGTCTTATTTTCCTTATGAACATATGACTTAGGAGCAACAGTCGACCCTTTGGGCTCTTGAACCGGCTCTGTTATTCAATATGATCATGGCTGATCTGTTAGTGTTTTGAATTCTACATTCCTATTTACTCCTGAAAATCTTTGATTCCATTCTTAATAAGAATCTAGGCAAAAGTGAGGACTGCAGACGCTGCAAATCTCCCTTCCCACCTATCCGCTCCACCCTCCTCTCTGACCTATCACCTATCTCTCCACCTTGGAGGCTTCCTGCCTGTATTCCTGATGATAGGTTTTTGCCTGAAACGTCGATTTGCCTGCTCCTCGGATGCTGCCTGACTTGCCTGAAACGTCGATTTGCCTGTTCTTCGGATGCTGCCTGACCTGCTGTACTTTTCCAGCACCACTCTGATCTAAACTCTTAATAAAAATCTGTCTACCTCTGCCTTGTTAATATTCACTAACCCTGCACCCACCATCATCTGAGGCAGTGTTTCATTGTCATCATCCCCAGTAAAATATCCCCCCTAATACCAATCACTCTGTCCTGAAACTTCCCAAGATAACTCTCATGAGACCACTGTTTACCTGTGCATTTCCCCAAAGACTTTTCCAATGGAAAACTAAACTGGGAGTCATTCTAAAACTCAGTTACTAAATGAACACTAAAACAAAAACAAAATACTGCCGAAGAAATAAAAACAGAAGGTCTTTTTTTGAGAAAACTCGGCACAACTAACAGAATCAGAGGAGAGAGAAACAGAGTTAATGTTTTGGGTCCAATATGATTCTTCGATTCCAAGATCTTTCCTTTGTCTGCGCCATTTGGTGCTGGACAATGCTGAGAGTATATTTAGAAATCTACTTAGCATATGGCATGGTGGCTCAGTGGTTAGCTCTGTTGCCTCACTGTGCTGTGGACTCAGGTTCTATCCCAGCCTCAGGTGACTGTCTGTGTGGAGTTTGCAAAATGTCCCTCTGCCTGTCTGATTTCCTCCCATAGTCCAAAGATGTACAGGTTAGATGGATTGGACACTAAAGTGTCTAAGAATGTCCATGGGAAATGCAGGGTTACAGTTGGGGGAATGGATCTGAATGGGATACTCTTCGGAGGGTCAGTGTAGACTCAATGGGTTGAATGGCCTGCCTCCACACTGTAGGATATCCATGAAATATGAAGATGATCCAAAATAGGAGACAGTCATACCGATATAGCTCATTTCCAAAACTTATCAATATATCAATTAATGCAATAAATCAAATAATTATCTTATTACATTTTAATTGGATTTGATGTATAATTCCATTAATAAGGCCTACACAATTTGAGGAGCATTTGTGCAGTTGCCTTTCTGCTGTTATTGAGGTAATCATCATTATTGAAAAAGTGCAAAATGTCACGGAAATTTGTATAACCCTCACTTTAGAACATAGAACAATACAACGCAGAACAGGACCTTCGGCCCTCGATGTTGCGTCGACCTGTGAACTAATCTAAGCCCATTCCCCTACACTACCCTATGCATATCCAAGGACTGTTTAAATGTCCCAAACTACATTGGCAGGCTGGGCATTCCACACCCTTAACACACTCTAAGTAAAGAATTTGCCTCTGATGCCTGTCTTAAATCTATTATCACTCAATTTGCAGTGTGCCCCCTTCTACAAGGAGACTTCATTATCCTAGGAAAAAGACTCTCACTGTCCACCCTATCTAATCCTCTGATCATCTTGTATGTCTCAATTAAATCCCCTCTTAGCCTTCTTCTCTTCAATGAGAACAGATCCAAGTCTCTCAACTTTCCTCATTAGACCTTTCCTCCCGACCAGGCAACATCCTGGTAAATCTCCTCTGCACCTTTTCCATCGCTTCCACATCCTTTCTGTAATGGGGTGATCAGAACTGTACACAATATTCCAAGTGAGGCCGCACTAGCGTTTTATACAGTTGCAGTATGACATCACAACTCTGGAACTCAATCGCTCCACCAATAAAACCTAACACACCGTATGCCTTCTTAACAGCACTATCAACCTGGATGGCAACTCTTAGGGATCTATGTACATGGACACCAAGATCTCTCTGCACATCCACACTATCCATTGACCCGATATTCAGCTTTCTTATTATTCTCCCCAAAATAAATCACTTCACATGTATCTGCATTGAACTCCATTTGCCACCTTTCAGCCTAATTCTGCAATTTATCCAAGTCCCCCTGCAACCTGCAACATTCTTCCACACTGTCCACCACTCCATTGACTTTAGTGTCATTTGTAAACATACTAACCCATCCACCTATGCCTGCATCCAAGTCATTTATAAAAATGACAATCAGCAGTGGTCCCAAAACAGATCTTTGTGGCACACCAATAGTAACCGGACTCCAGGCTGAATATTTTCCATCAACCACCACTCGCTGCCTTCTTTCAGAAAGCCAATTTCTAATCCAAACTGCTAAATCACCCTCAATTCCATGCCTCTGCATTTTCTCCAAAAGCCTGCCATGTGGAACCTTTACTGAAGTCCATGTACACCACGTCAACTACCTTACCCTCATCCACACGCTTGTTCACCTTCTCAAAAAACTCAGTGAGGTTTGTAAGACATGACCTACCCTTGACGAAACCTTGTTGACTGTCTGAAATCAAATTGTTGCTTGCTAGATGATTATAAACCCTATCTCTTATAATCCTTTCCAAACTTTTCCTCCAACAAATATAAGGCTCACTGGTCTATAATTACTTGGGTCATCTCTTCTGCCCTTCTTGAACAAGGGCACAACATTTTCAATCCTCCAATCCTCAGGTACTAAACCTGTAGACAATGACAACTCAAAGATCAAGGCCAAAGGCTCCACCATCTCCTCCCTAACTTTCCAGACAATCCTCAGAAAAATCCTATCCAGCGCAGGGAATTTATCTACTTTCACACCTTCTAGAATTGATAACACCTCCTCCTTACTAATCTCAATCCTTTCAAGTTTAATATCCTGTATCTCAGTCTTCTCCTCTACAATGTTCTCCTTTTCCTGAGTGAAAACAGATGAGAAATATTCATTTCACACCTCTCTACTCTCCACAGGGTCCACACATAACTTCCCACTTATATCTTTGACAGGCCCTATTCCTATCCGAGTCATCCTTTTATTCCTCACATACCTATAGAAAGCTCTAGGGTTCTCCTTTATTCTACCTGCTAAAGAATGCTCATGCTCCCCCCCCCCCCCCCCCCCCCCCCTCTTCTTAACTCTTGAGCTAATCTGTAACTCTCCATTGCATCATCTGAACCATCTTGTCTCAAGGTAGGTATAAACAATGACTGCTGATGCTGGAAACCAGAGTCTAGATTAGAGTGGTGTTGGAAAAACACAGCAGTTTAGGCAGCAACCGAGGGGCAGTAAAATTGATGTTTCGGGCAAAAGCCCTTCATCAGGAATACAGGCAGAGTGCCTGAAGGGTGGAGAGATAAATGAGAGGAGGGTGGGGGTGGGGAGAAAGTAGCATAGAGTACAATAGGTGAGTGGGGGAGGGGATGAAGGTGATAGGCCAGGGAGGAGAGTGGAGTGTATAGGTGGAAAAGAAGATAGACAGGTAGGATAAGTCATGGGGACAGTGCTGAGCTGGAAGTTTGGAACTAGGGTGAGGTGGGGGAAGGGGAAATGAGGAAACTGGTGAAGTCCACATTGATGCCCTGGGGTTGAAGTGTTCCAAGGCAGAAGATGAGGCGTTCTTCCTCCAGGCTTCTGGTGGTGAGAGAGCAGTGGTGAAGGAGGCCCAGGACCTCCATGTCCTCGGCAGAGTGGGAGGGGGAATTAAAATGTTGGGGCACAGGGCGGTGTGATTGATTGGTGTGGGTGTCCCAGAGATGTTCCCTAAAGAGCTCCGCGAGGAGGTGTCCAGTCTCCCTAATGTAGAGGAGACTGCATCGGGAGCAACGGATACAGTAAATAATATTGGTGGATGTGGAAGGCTCCTTTAAGGCCTTGGATGGAGGTGAGGGAGGAGGTATGGGCGCACGATTTGCAATTCCTGCGGTGGCAGGGGAAGGTGCCAGGACGGGAGGGTGGGTTATAGGAGGGCGTGGACCTGAACAGGTAGTCACAACGTCACATAAGCCTCCCTCTTCCGCTTAACAAGAGATACAATTTCTTTAGTAAATCATGGTTCCCTTCCTTATCACTTCATTCCTGCCTGACAGGGACATACCTATCAAGGACATGCAATATCTGTTCCTTTAGCCAGCTCCATATTTTGATTGTCCCCATCCTCTGCATTTTGGAACCCTATTCTATGCCTCCTAAGTCTTGCCTAATTGCAATATAATTGCCCTTCCCCCAACTATAACTCTTGCCCTGTGGCATGTACCTATCCCTTTCCATTGCTAAAATAAACGTAACCAAATTATGGTATTCTCTCCAAAGTGCTAACCTACCACTACATCAAACACCTGGCCTGGTTCATTACCAAGTACCAGATCCAGTGTGGCCTGCCCTCTTGTTGGCCCTTTGACATATAGTGTTAGGAAACCCTCATATACACATTGGACAAAAATTGATCCATCCGACATACCAGAGTTATAGCATTTCCAGTCAATGTTGGGGAAGTTGAAAGTCCCCTATAATGACCACCCTGTTCCTTTCACTCTTTCCTGGAATCGTTTTGCCAATCCTCTCCTCCACATCCCTGGAACTTCATGGTGGCCTATAAACAAACTCCCAGCAGTGTGGTCTCTCCTCTCCTGTTTCTAATCTCAGCCTATACTACCTAAGTAGATGAGTCCTCGTCAAAAGTTCTTTCAGCCACCATTATACTGTCCTTGACTAACAAGGCCACACCTCCCCCCTTTTACCAACTTCCCTGGTCTTAATGAAAGATCTAAACCCAGGAACCTGCAACATCCATTCCTGTCCCTGCTCTATCCATGTCTCTGAAATGGCCATAGCATTGAAGTCTCAGGTACCTATCCATGCTGCAAGCTCACCTACCTTATTCCAGATACTCCTGGTTTTGAAGTAGACACACTTCAAACCAGCTTACTGTCTGCCAGCACACTCCTGTGACTGTAAGATCCTGTCCCTGTCCTCCCTACTCTCATCCTCCTGTGCTCTGGAACTGCACCTCAGGTTCCCACCCCCCTGCTGAGTTAGCTTAAACCCACCCGAATAGCACTAGCAAATTTCCCACCCAAATATTAGTACCCCTCTGGTTCAGGTGGAGACCATGCTGTTTGTAGAGGTCCCACCTTCCCCGGAATGAGCCCCAATAATCCAAAAACCTGAAACCTTCCTTCTTGCACCATCTCTGCAGCCATGTGTTTAGCTGATATCTCTCTCTGTTCCTCGCCTCACTATCACATGGTACAGTAACAAACCAGAGATAACAACTCTGTTCTGGCTCTCAGCTTCCACCCTAGCTCCGTGAAATCTGGCCTTACATCCCTATCCCTCTTTCTGCCTGTGTCGTTGGTACCTACATGGCCCATGACTTGGGGCTGGTCACCCTCTCCTTTCAGGACCCCAAAGACATGATCCGAGACATCACAGACCCTGGCACCTGGGCGGCAACACACCAACCGTAAGTCTCTTTAAATCCCAACAAACCTTCTATCTGACCCTCTAACTATTGAGTTCCAATGAGTAACACTTTCCTCCTTTCCCCTCTTCCCTTCTGCGCAACAGGAACAGACTCTGTGCTAGAGACCTGCACCCCAATGCATGCCCCTGGTAAATCGTCCCCTACAACAGTATCCAAAGCAGTATACTTGTTTTTCAGGGGAACAACCACAAGGGATTCTGACACTGACTGTTTTTCCCCCTTCTCACAATTACCCAGTTTTCTTTGTGCCAAGGAATAACTGTTTCCCTGTAACTCATATCTATCACAGAATCTGCCTCCCAAATGATCCGAAGTTCATCCAGTTCCTGCTCCAGTTCCTTAACATGGTCTTGGAGGAGCAAGAGTTGGGTGCACTTCCTGCAGATGTACTTGGATGGGGCACTAATGGTGTTCCTCATCTCAAACATCATGTAGGAGGAACATTCCTCTCCTTGCATTGCCATTCCCGCCAGTCCCCTTATCAGAAAGTTAAAAAGAAGCAAAGCTTACCTGGTGTTTAAGGTTAGAGGAGGTGGATGGGTGGAAGGCCCTATAAGGGTAGGGTCTCAGGTTTAGAAAACACGCACTTATATAGCTGAAGGGGGTAAAAAATGTCCTTCCTTTCCCAGAAACTTCTGCTCTCCGATACCAGATGTGAAGTTTTAAATCAGTGACTCACCTTTCCCAACAGGCCCTTGGTCCAAACTCCCACTCTTCCTGCTGCTGAAAACAGAAAAAAAAAATGGAACACGTTAAGTTTTATCTGAAACAGTTGTCATTATACTGATTTTTAAAAGTCTGTCATCATCACTTCTTTCAGCAAATATCAACTCAGAAAGCTATGAAGGGGCTCTTACCCAAATGCCATTTTCATTGAGCTTTATGGAGAGTTTCTTTCCATGATACCAAGTGCCTTTTCTCCTATGATCATCCCAAACTCATCTCATTAACTAGTACCTCATTTCTACGGCAACCCTCTGATCCAATTCCCACCTGATTCATCTACTTTTTGTAGCCGGTAACTCATTACTGTCAGGATATCTCAGAATACCCCAGGAATCTTGGCACTGAGACCATCTTGAGCAAGACCACTGTCCACCTGAAGCCCAGAGCTGCTCTGCATGGGTGGAGCATTCACCTCAAACATTGCCAACAAGGTGAAATAAAGCTAGGGACTGGAGGGCACGGTGGATGGAGTAGTGCAGAGAGGGCTGTCCTATTCCTATCGTGCCAACAGCGAAGGTGACAACAACAGATCCTGACAGCCTGCTGAAAGGTTCACACCTGAGGTCCCAGCCATGGGGAGGAGCAGCCAACCATGTAAGAAGAAGCTCAATGACCTTCTCTATCAGGATTAGATCATATCTTCTATGTCACACTCACTCGATCTCATATTACTGCACCTATAGTAGTTCAAGGCTGAAGGTCCACTGGTCTCGCCAATGCATGCAGCATCTTCTGTCACTCACTCCCACCTACACAATCCTGCTATGTCCCAAATCCAATCTGGCTTCTGCACTGCCTGCTTTCTCACCCAGGGCACCTCATGGGCACCTCACCCCATCTACACAACTTATGCCAGACACCTTAATGTCACTCCACCTCTACCCTTTCTCTCAGTTCAGGAGTAAGTGGCCCACACCAGGGCTGCAAGAGGTAGGACAGATGATGGAGTTATAGAGCCATAGAGTCATAGAGATGTACAGTCCTAACAATGGGCTCCTCACTATCTCGGGGGGGGTTTAAGACCCTAACTGCCCAAAGCAGCTAACTGAACATGCCCAAGCCCTTGGACTGCAGGCAGAAGCGGCCCTTGACGTATTGTGTGGTGATCCTCTGTCAGGTGAGCATCTTCCTGCCCTCTATTGAGGACTATTCCCTTTTGAGAAATGATCAAACACCAGGTTATAGTCCACCAGATTTATTTAAAATCACAAGCTTTTGGGGTGCTGCTCCTTCATTAAATGAAGTGAAGAGAAGCACTCAGCCACAGAATTTATAATCAGAGAGATCAAAAGATCACATAAATGCTGCGAATGGAGCAACAATTGGCCAAATAATAGGTTTTCGCATGTGATCAAGAAAGTCAGACAGTGTGAGTAAAGTATCAACGGCTGACTGGCAGGTGAAGAGGTGACCTATAATCCAATTACTTCAGGCAGAGAGATAATTACAAAACATTAAAACTAAGGTAGTACTGGAGACAAATCAAATAACTGGAATAATGTGGCAGGTATAAGAATTGCATGCTGAGGGTCTAACCAAAGTAACAGGTAATCCAAAACTGTACAAACTAATTAAGATAGAGAGATCATAACAAGTTATCAAGGTGATTGTGTTAAAACAGGACAATAGGGAAGATTTTACACATACAGAACAATGTGGTGGGGGTCACCTTTTGAGAAATGGCTATTTGCTTGCAGCTCCTGAATTTAGTATGCTGCTGGTACATAATGCAGGTGTGTGACTGATGTAGCAATGTGCTGTACAGCAACAACAGAAACATGCACATCCCGTCTGACCAATGACAGCTGATGAGCATGACAGACTGCCTGGCTTTGTCTGTGTTGCACAATAAGACAATGCAGAAATGCAGTGGGCATCCCAGTTGATGCTGGATGAGTGGGTGCGAGGAGACCAAACAAACCGGCCAGAGATGCAGCCTGGTCCAGTGCATGAGCTGGGTGCCTGTGTCTGTGCAGCAACATAACAGTAAGAGGTGCCAGTATGCTCAAGTGCAGCATTAAAGTGCATACATACACTATAAGTTGATTGGCAATGTGTCATGAAGGTACAGAGAGGCTGGCACATGTTGGATGCCAGTATCTGTAGATGTGGGTGCATCCAGTAATTGCCAATAGGGAACGCCCTGAGATTCTGGTGCCGGGTGGCCAAGATAGATGCCTAAAGGAGCAAGTGGTGAACTGGAGTTGCTAGGCAACCATGCTGGCTTCCAAACTGGGAGCACTCAATGTCTAGTTTCTTTCTGGTGGAGGTAGAATAGGAATCGGCACATAATGAGGCAAAAACGTTTGAGGGTTTTATCAAGTGATAATCCTTGCTAATGGACATTTCACTGCTAAATAGTGAAAATTGTGTATCATTGACCAGAACGGTGGTGGAAAATATGGTGTTGATCCCAACTTCAGTGTTGACCTTACTCAGTGTCTCATGTGATTCTCATAAATTTCTCACCACAACTCACATTATTTAGGGCCTGGGAAGATTCCACCCAATTGAATGGGTGTCAGGTTTGCCATGGTCCTCACATTCTCTACCAAAGAATCATTGGTCACAAAGCTGATCCTTTTTACTAAAAGCTGTTCCTTTTCTCAGGAGCACTGTGTCCTTGATTTTTTTTCCAGAAGGGTTGTAAAACACTTCGGGCTCTGAATTAGCTGGGTGGGTAAAGAGATTAAAGGGTATTGGGAGGCCTTTTGGTTTATACGTAAAGAGATGAGACTTTAGGCCAAAGCTTTTATGTTTCAGAAATAAACTGTATAATGAAAGGGGAGTGGTGAATCCTAAAAGCTGAATTCTTGTTGTTAGTCAGTTCAGCAGTGGGTTGTGTGGAAACCAGCTGCTAGACTCTCTCTCCTTCTGCCCTTCTAACTTCAACCTATGATCCTCTGTTTCATTTTTACTCTGTGTTTAAGGGGTTTGTTTATTGGGACAGTTGCACGTATTTTTAATTAAGATAGACTGAGTACTGTGGGTATTCTATATTCTATATTCTGTTCTTTGTGTTTCATTCCATAACCTTGTGAATAAATTTTTAAAACTTGGTAGTCAACCTAGCTGGCCTACTCTGGGCAATTTTTATTGTACACTTACCAAAACAAATTGCAAAGTTACAGTCTGGGCTGTCAGCTTAAGAATGTTTTGAGTAGTCTGGCCTAGTCGATAACACATTCCAAGTAAGAACACTCATGACATCAATGACATTATTTAATATGGTGCACACCGCTCTATTAACAATGACATGAACTCTCACTACATAAACCAAGCTGGGATTAATGCTTATGTAATGAACTGTGGGGAAGATTTTAAATAAAAAGAGGAAGGGAAGGAGCCAGGTGAAAGGGAATTTTAAAAAGTAAAAGAAAAGCCAAGGATATGCAACAGTGTTTTGGAATTAACAAGAAACAAAACTGTTTGAGATCTAGTATTGTGCAATAAGGTAGAATTAATCAGTGAAGTCATAATAAAAGGTGCTCTTGCAAAGATTTTATCATTATATTCAAAGGTTGGAGAGTGAGATACTTAAATACAGAAAAAGGGGGTCGTCAAGATACTAATAAGAGTGAGGAACCTAAAGTAATTATTATCGACAATGAAAAATCTGTAAAATGTCAAACATGAGGTTAATATGTGATGTAAAGGTCCAAGGAGTTGGGATACTATGTGAGTATGGAGTAAGGATTGGCTAATGGACAGGAAATAGAGAGTAGGAATGTTCATCATTTTCAAGATGGCAGACTGTAGCTGGTGGAGGGCCAGAAAGATCAGTGTTGAGGTCTTAGCGATTTGCAATATATGTTAATAACTTGGACAAAGGGACTGAAAGTAATGTGTCTAAGTTTATTTTCAATACAAAATAATGTAGGAACGTAAGCTGGAAGCAAGATGCAGAGGCTATTCAGAGACACAATAATTAGAGTGGGCAGTAAAGTGGCACTTAGGTATAATGTGGGAATATAAGTTAGTTAATTTAGATTTACATTCTTTACTATGTAAAGGGATAAAACTTCAAAAAGTTGATGTGTTGTGATAATTGAGTGTATTTGTTCAAAAAACAGAACAAAGCTAGTGTGCATGTACAACAACCAATGAGGAAGGCAAATGGTAGGTTTATCTCAATTACAAGAGAACTGAGATACAATATTACTTATACAAGGTTTTTGTGAGGCCACATGTGTAAAACAGTGTTAAATTTTGGTTTCCATATCTGAGAGAAGGTAAACCTGTCTTGGTAATGTAGTGGGAAGGTGGGATGAGAATAGTTAGGTCCTTGTTTTTTACCAGCCCAGAGTCGATGCGCTGTAGACCCCTATGGCTTTAACATGAGATCTCTCCAACCCAAACATAAAAAAAATTATGAACATTCATTGCAAAACCAACAATTGTTTTTTGTAAATTTGAGTCCTATCACTTTTAACTTGTTTCCAATGAACACAGTTTTAATTGGCATTGTCAATAATTGCTCAATAAGGTCTGCCAATAGCCCAAATAAATTATTTTACATTAAATTATATTCAATGTTACATTAAGAATGTTCTCAAGAAATGTAATTTAAAATTTAATAAGAGAGTTCAAAAGAGATTTACTAGAATGTTGCTGGGAATGGAGGGTCTGAGTAATAAGGAGAGGCTGGACAGGCTGGGATTTTATTCAGTGGTGCATAGGACATTGAGGGGTGACCTTTTGGAGTTTGTAAATTCATGAGGGGATAGCTCAGGTGAATAGTAAAGGTCTTTTCCCTCGGGTGAGGAATTTCAAGACTAGGGGGGCACATTTTTAAGGTGAGAGGAGAAAGATTTTTAAAAGACACAAGGAGCTTTATTTTTATGCAGAGTGGTTCATGTGTGGAATGAACTGCCAGAGAAAGTGGTGGTTGCATGTTCAGTTATGACATTCAAAAGATATTTGAATAAGTTCATGAATAGGAAATGTTTGGAGGGTATGGGCCAGGCAGGTAGGACTAGTTTAGTTTGGGACTATGGTCAACATGAACTGGTTGGACAGAAGAGTCAATCTCCATGCTGCATATCTCTATAAAACATCCACAATGAATGTTGAAAATGGATTCTTATCACTGGTTGATATCATAATGACAATGAATTTCCTAAAAATAATGTTAATATATGAAAGAATTGGGTATAATAGGGATATGTTTTAATAAAGGAAGAAATAGTCTTTGGCACAATATAGCTCCAAAGTTGATGTGATCATGTAAACCAGGAAGTTAACTGTGAGTTAAGTCTTCTTGTGATTTTTCAATTTCCAGGCGATCAAGTGAATTAACAAATTGGAAGAAGGCCATGACAATGTGTAGTAGAGTATTTGCAATGTTCACGAAATCTCTCCTCTCCCAATGGATGGTGGCAGTCTCATTGCTGCTCATAGAAATGCAGGTCTCCATTTATAGTTGGCTCTTAAGATGCTCAATTAAGCTGAGATTTGGCAAGTTACCACACATAGAGGCAAATAAAAATGTTTACAGTTTTAGTGACACCAAATCCCAAGCACGTACATTTTTCAAAAAGTGATGTAAGTCAATGGTACAAAATGTCGTCATTTTTGATTGGTCTGATAATTGGAATATAGGAATTTAATGGAGTAGGCCATTCAGCTCCTCGAGCCTGCTCTGCCTTTCAATAAGATCATGGCTGATCTGTAGCCGAACTCCATATGCCTTCCCTGGGATATCCTTGCTTAATAAATCCAAATTATGGACTGTATGGGAATATAGCTTTCCTGAAGCTGGAATTTTCTTGACATAATCTTTGGGATATATAGGAAGCAATGCAGCTGAATATGATTAAAACCTATTTTTATGCTACTTTTTCAACTTTTCCATGTCACGTCTGCTGGCAGTATTGCCTGTTCAATTTGGATACACAGCATTGTGAACTTTGCACTCTGATAGTATGACAATAGACAGTTAATTAGATTTCACCTGGGAATAGATTATTCTATCTACAGTTGCTCCATTTTTTTTGCTGTATAAAATATAAAGCTCAGATGAAGGTCCTTCACATTATATTAGTACAACTTGATGACTAACTCTCACAAGAGAGAGTATAATCACCTCCTCCCGTATTCAGACTCTTTATCCTCATTGAATTCAGCCCATTGATCAGAAAATTAACTGAGCTAGCTGCATAAATACTGTAGCGGCAAGAATAATTTAGAATCTAGTGTTCTGTAGTGAATGATTGATTTACAGACTGCTCAAATCCTTTCCATAAGCCCTAAGTATGATGGAATGCTACCCACTTGTCTGAATGGGAGAGGTTCCAACAACACTCAAAGAAGCTGAGATCATTGAGAACAAAGCAGCTCTTTCAATTGGTATTTCATCCATTTCTTACAATGCTGCTGCACTGTGTATGCCATCTCTAACTTACCACGGTTTCCTGAATAACAGCTTCCAAACTGTCAGCCTCACCACCAAGAAGAACAAAGGCAGCAGGCAGATGGAACACTAACGCCTCTAGTTTCCTCTCCAAGTCACGCAACATCCTGATTTTGGGCTATACTGACATTCCTTCATTGTTGCTGGGTCAAAGGGTGTACCAATATGATATGTATTTCCAAATTGAAGAAGAATTCTCATCGCCAATTTCTTAAGGGCAATGGAGGATTGACCATAAATGCTGACTTTTGCAGTAAATGAGTGAAAATAATCACGCCGGAATGATATTTAGATGCATTTTCATCCAGGTCAAAATTGATTACAAAATGCTAGTGGGTGGAAATTCATTAGCATAGAGTCCCTGCTCTGTCAATTCAACTGGGCCAGGTAGTACCATGGGCTGCTATCAACACTACAACCATGCCATTCTTCAATGATATCACTGCTGAGTGACTCCGAAGAATTGGTGCATGCTGTTGAGCGGCTTCTGAAGTAATTTAAAAAAAAATGTTTTATGGGATTGGCAAATCCAAATGAACATTCACCCTCTATGCTTTAGTGGTGTGAATATTAGAATAGAATAATATTATTCTTTTGTTATATTTTAATGGAGGCCTTTAGCAATTTAAAATAAAGGGATTTAAAGATTCATCTGCTTGGGAAAGGATTCACGGGGCATAAACATTTAGTATTATTTTTTACAATGCTAATAGTAGTTGATGTTTATTGCATATATGCTTCAACATTGCATTTCTCAATTTAAATGGCTGTTACTATTTATTTGTGTTCAATACGAACCTAAGAAACTGCCTCAAAAGTATTAGACTGACATTTGTTACAAAGTAGCACCTCAGAAAATTACAATGGATTTAATCAGATGTATTACCTTCCCATTTAGTAGATGCAGATGCAATGCAGAAATTGGGTATTCAGAGTTTTATTATGAACACAACAATAAATGTTTACCAAACCTGAAAACATTTGCTTCAACGAATCTTGGATTCCATCAAATTTACTTGATACCCAAATAGAAAAAGACATTCTTCAGAAATGAAATTAAAAATGCAATGGGTCAGAATTAGACGTCAAATATCTATAAAGCTAATATCATTCACCCATTATCTCAGAGAAACTATGAAGCAATCCAGGTAAGGTTACAAATGAATATCCAAAATATATTATCCATGTTGTGCTTCTCCTCTGTTAGTTTTACAAATACGGCATGTTACCCTTACCCTCCACTTTATAGATATTTTCTCATCGATCAGTTTGGCAATGTTATCACACACCTCTGGAGCAGGTGGAACTTGAGCTTCTAGATTCAGAGATAGGCACACTACCACTGTGCCACAAGAACTCCCTCCTCTTTCCTACATCTGCCTACTGAAAGCATCACAGGAAGTCAAATCTTATCATTAACAAATAAGTATTCCTTGAACAATGTGATGAACATTAACAACTGCCACTCGACGTCTATAGTGATGAAAATCAACTATTACAAGTGTGGAATCCTTTTTATCAAGTTTTGCATTATTCATGACTACTTTAAAATGTTAAATTTCAATATTATTTTTCCTTGATTTTCTTTTCTGTCCCTGTTCTCCCCTTGTCGTAATTTAATCTTTCTTTATTTTTATTTAAATTTTTAGTACCTGATTTCACATTTCATTCTTCCAGTTTAATTTATGTTTCCCCTTCAGTTCTTGTTTATTTCTCAGTTGCCTAATCTGATGTTAGGTCCCTTATATCTAACATAGGATGTTTGAAACTGAATGGGACTGGGAATTGGCAGTTGTTGTTCTGTTTTTCCTGATATACTTCAGGCAGTAAACAACATTGCCGGTGAGCTGCAAGATGGGACTCAGAAACCCAGACATTTGTATCTATATCCAACTGAGCCTGCTAATGAAATAAAAACTGAAAATGCTGGAAATAGACAGCAAGTCTATTTATAGAAACACCGTTGATGTTTCAATTCAATGTTTTTCTTTCCATGCATCTGCCTCACCTGTGGAATTCCTCAAGTATTCTCTGTTTTTTTTTGAATGCTGGATTTCTAGCATCTACAGTTTTTTTTAAATTGATTTTATAAGCCTATTGAGGGAGTTTTTGTTGGTAGGTGCAGCATACACTTTGCATCAGGAAATGCCAAGTAGAAAAAGGTGCAAACATAATGGAGAGGCTTGTGGGATTCAAAGAGGTGGGCTTCTATGAGGACAGTTAGCAGAACAAGTAGTCTGTGCATCCTTGTCAATGGAGGACTTATTATTTCCATGGATCAT
>NC_057712.1:12014198-12026984 GCF_004010195.1 Chiloscyllium plagiosum | reverse complement strand
TGTGACAGCATGGCATCAATAGGAAGGATGTGAAAGCTTTGGAGATGGTACAAAACAGGGGTTGCTGTCTGGATTGGAGTGTATTAGCTATAAGGAGAGTTTTGACAAATCTAGATTGTTTTCACTCAAGCATTGGAGACTGAGGGCCAACCTGGTAGATGTATGTAAAATGACGAGAGGCAAGGATAGGGTGCATAGTCAGAGTGTCTTTTCCTTAGCAATGTCAAATATGAGAGGGCATAGGTTTAAGGTGAAACATATAAAATTTAAACAAGATGTGCAACAAAAGATTTTTATAGAGAATGGCAGGTGGAAGGATGGAGCATGCTGCTAAGGGAGGTGATAGAAGCAGATGCCAGAGCAAAGGTTAAGAGGCATTTAAGCAAACATAACAACAGATGGAGGATAAAGGGATACAGACCATGTGCAGGCAGATAGAATAGTCCAGAACAGCATCATGGTCAACACAGACATGGTGGGCTGCTCTATGTTCTATCGTTAAAATACACTTTAAAAATTACAAATGATTATCTGGTAAAGCAGTATGGCTTAATCAGTTGTTGAATATTACATTCAATTTGAATTGGGTGATAGGCTAAAATAACTCAAGGGATAGTAATTTGTCCATCACTATCCTCATCAATGTCAAAATCTTTCTCAAAAACTTTTAATTGGTAAAGTATTTTTCATTTGAGAATTGCTTACGCTATACATTTGTCCGTTAAATGATTGAAAGAAATAATTTGTACAATAAATAATTATTTTAATGTTTAAATCCAATTGCTTTCAATTATAACGGAAAGCAATTTGATAAACTACTCCTGTTCAGAATTACACTTACCCTCAAAGGTGGGACCTGTCTTTGGAAGGGAATTAATCAAGAACCAAATTTTTAAAAACTCGATAATGATCGGTTTGTTAAGTTGATTTTGAAGCTGAAATAACATTCTTCAAGGGCTCCTTGGGAACATACAGCGGTATAGTTTCAACCTCTCAGTAATGAGGCACATGTTTTGAAAAGAAGCAGTGAATCCTGGGTTGTGTGGACAGAACCAGCTGTAGGTGAATTGCTTTGAAGAGAATTAAGCACAACGCTTGAAGCCTTGAATCCAAAAGGATCGGGATAGTTTTGATTAGGGTCAGGTTAGAGAGCTTCATGCTCATTAGTTTCACATCCATGTGTGCAGTCCCTCTGTCTGCTTTCGGCTAGATTGCTCCTCCACCAGCAATAGTGGGTCATCATAGTCGGACAGAAAGTGTGCTGGATGACCCATGCAACAATCCAACCCAGACCTCCCCCTTTTACAGTTGAAGAACTGGGTTAACTATTGCCTGCTTCAATGTGGCAGGAACATAATTCCAACAATGGACAATCTGCCAACGCGTTTGTTTCCCCAATGATGGAACATTTTGGACTAAGCATTAGTTTAAGAAGTGAGTTCTAGAGGAACAGGTAGTGTGACTTCACAGAGGTGTTTTTCTGATAAATACCCAGTGCTACTTACTTTATATTCTCTAGAAATAACATCCTAATTGCGGAATTGCTAATGGCCATGAAAAGTATTTCTATCTTAGGCTGATTCATTTTGATGGAAATTTCGTAAATGAAAAAAATAATTGATTTGTCCCAGCATTGCATAATTGAGTGGCTAAATGTTACATGTCTCATCTTTTATCAACATTTCGTCAATTGTATCCAATATGAACAAATTAGGATTACCAATGTGACCTTTTAAAAAAATGTGCTAAATTATGCTTTTGAAGGAATGACAGGACGTATTTCCACATACCATTTAATCAAACTATGTGAGTTAACATTTTTGCATCAACGATGACCACAACCTGTCAAGCACAACGACCTACCACAACAGAGAACAGGCAGCTGGCTAGCGCTTTCACCGACAGGATAACAAAGTGCCATTCTGTAAATGTCAAGGGTGGCACTGCAGTAGAAGACTTGCTGTGAGTGAAGAATGCAAGATTGAGTACAGCCGCAGTTTGGACACCACTGATGTCAAGAATGCAAAGACGTGTCAGCAGGTGGCTCAGTTATTTGGTAAGAATGTTAATAATGATATGTTCACCAACATTAGTCATAAATTATTTCCTTAGCTTGAAAGAGCAGGATGGAAATGAATCATTTATTTGAGCTGAGTGTAATTGATGAACTTACTGTCAAACACAGAGCACATTGACAAAAAAATATGAATTCTGTCAGTAATGATTAGTGAGTTAAATTATTGCAATATTATTTTATTCATTGTTCACCTATGACAACATAGACTGACCAGCCTGTTGCTGTTAAATGTGGGTTGCTTCAGATTATGGAGAGACACACGTTCTTTTCAAGTCATGAATCACTGAATTTACTATGTTTGAGTTTTCTTCCTAGATGAAGTCTCACATTCAGTTTTAGGAGCTAGGGAAAAGAAATACCCAGGAGGACCTCAAAGCTAGTAATCTTACTCCACATGCTTGTACAGAATATAGAAATATAGAAATAGGAGAAGGGAGCAGATACATAGAGGAGACTGGGGAGATGAAACAGGAGGAAGGATTGTAGATTACTTGGACTGTAAGATTAAATCTGGGGGAGATGGCACCCGTACACATCAGTTGGATTGCATCTAACTAGAGCTGGGATGACTGTCATATATTACCATAGAATCCTTACAGTGTGGAAATAGGCCATTAGACCCAAAAAGTCCATACCGACCCCCGAAGAGTAACCCACCCAGACCAATTCTCCAATCCTATTACTCTACATTTCCCCTGACTAATGCACCTAACTTACACCTCCCTGAACACTGTGAGCAATTTAACATGGCCAAGTCACCTGATCTGCACATCTTTGGATTGTGGGGGGAAACCAGAGCAAGGAAGGAAACCCACGCAGACACAGGAAGAGCATGCAAACTCCACAAGGATAGTCACCCGAGGCTGGAATTGAACCCTGGTCCCTGGCACTGTGAAGTTAACCACAGAGCCACCATGTCCTTACCAGCTATTTTATGGTACCTTTGTGAGGGGTTTCCAAGAACAGTGCAGTACAGAACAGTGCCACTGAGACTGCACTGACACATGATGGCTTTCTAAACTGACTACCTTTTGGCTCTATGCAGTCTGTATCCCTCTATTCCCTGCCTATTCATATATCTGTCAAGATACCTCTTAAACATGGTTATATTGTATCTGCCTCCACCATCTCCTCTGGTAGCACACTCCAGGCACTTCCCACCCTCTGTGTAAAAATCTTGCCTCTCACATTTCCTTTAAATGTACCCCCTTTTTCCTTAAACATATGTCCCCTAGTAATTGACTTTTCGACCCTGGGAAAAAAGCTCCAAGTATCAATTCTATCCATAAGTTTCATAATTTTGTAAACTTGTGTCGGATCTCCCCTCATCAATTGAAGTTCAAGCGAAAACAAACCAAGATTCTCCAAAGCAGGCAAAGTCCTGGCAAACTGTTTCTATGCCCTCTCCAAAGCCTCCACATCCTTCTTGTAGTGTGCTGACTAGAACTGTACACAATGTTCCAAATGTGGCTTAACTAAAATTTTACACAGCTGCAACATGAGTTGCCAGTTGTTATACTCTATGTCCCAACTAATGAAGGCAAGCATGCTAAATGCTTTCCTGACCATGTTACCCACTTGTGTTGACATTACAGGGAACAATGGACCTGTGCATCTGAATCCCACTGTATGTCAATGCTACTAAAGGTTTTGCTATTTGCTGTATACTTCCCTCCTATATTAGACCTTCCAAAATGCATCACCTCTCATTTGTCCAGATTAAACTCCATCTGCCATTTCTCTGCCCACATCTCTACTAGATCTTGTTATAAAGAGATAATGCATGAGCAAATTAACAGAATTATATTCATGATAAATCATAAATTAATTCACTATCAATTCTTGTTACAAAAAGAAAGAACATCATACTCTCTCTTTTCTGGTGCTCTTTTCTGATCCTGATTGTTTCCAACTTAAGGAGTAGCAGTTCCCTTCCTTTCTATATGAAGAAATGTCCTAGAATATCCTGTAACATATTCTTTCACTTAGCATAGCTTGAGAGGGCTATGGCCTTTGGTCACCCTTCACATTACCATTACTTCACCCAGAATCCTCAGCAATCCTTATGTCCAAATCTTTCAATAAATTATAAATAGCAAATTGTCTCATCTCCAACCCTGCCACACGACCTACTCAGATACCATACAGACAATTATACAATTTTACAATTTCTGCTTATCTCAACCTGGTGTGGATGCAATAAAAAACTATCCAGCCATAATGAGTAATGAGGACGCAAGTAGAGGCTGAATCGACTTATATTAGCTCTGATTTAAGTATATGTGGCATTACTTTATGAATTGTTTCATGTCAAATTCAAAGCTTCCAGCATTCAATGAATCTAACCTCAAGGGCTTAATTTAACTAAATAGCAGCACCTAAATATAAATTACGACAAGATCTTTTTTCTGGTAAAATAATAGAAAATCTCAAAACATAGGAATCGGTCCTTGCCTAAAATGTCATTCCCATTTTAGAGAGTGGAGTATTGAATCCCCAGGCAGAATGTAATGATCATGGTAGATTCATCCACATGCTATCAGCTTGAGTTGGCCATTCCAACAAACCCTCTCCAATCTGATTTATTCAGGCATTTCCCTGTGTAACAATGTGAGATCTTGTGAGGGACAGCAACAAGCTTTATTGAAGCTAAGTATTAACAGGAGATGGTAAGAGACCCCAACATCTGAACCTCCAGTTCCATGCAATTTGATGGAACTGCAACATAACACCCTTCATACAATTCAGTACCTATCCTGAAAGTGAAGGTAGAATTCCCTTTTAATCAATATCTTGTTATCCCCCCTAGGATTGCAATAGTGCCTTGGAGTAAGATTGTTTCTGGCGTCCTGGAGTGAAGTCAGTTTAAGCCGGATTACTGGGATCAGCAAGGAGGGAAAGGAAGATCAGATTAAAGAACAATCAGAATCTTATCACACGGAGACCTCTTTCCATTTAGCAAGAGCTGCCAAAATAGAGAAAGTCTTCCTAAGCATGCTGCAGGTCCTCTCGCCAGGCCTGAGCTAGTACTATGTCCATTTGACATGGCTCTACCTGTTGCTGGTCAAATAATAGTATCAGTGGAATGAGTTAGAATGTGACCCAACCCACCTTGGATTAAATTGGGAATGGGATCGGGACTGTGACATGGTCCCCACCCATACCTTCCTGTCCAATTTTATGTCCATACACACCCCTGTCACTCACCCCATCAGGTTGCCTCCAGAGCATCATTAATTTCTGACCCAATTGTGGTGAGTCTCAACTGATCCCAAATTTCCAATTCTTAAGAGAAACTTGTCTTGACCTAACTTGGTGAAGTTGTTTGCAAAGATAACTGGAGGGTTGATGTTGATGTGGGTACATAGATTACCGCAAGGTGTGCCAAAACACACTTGTGAGGAAAGTTACACATCATGGAAAATTTGACAGTGGCAATGTGGATACAAAATTGGCCAAGTAATACAAAATAGGGAGTAATGTTGAATTAATACTTTTTTGGGCTGGAGGAAGGTTTCTGGTATTGTCTCAGGAGCCTGTATTGAGATCCTTGTTTTTCCTGACATACAATAATGATCTAGATCCTGGTATGCAGGGAGTAATTGGAAAGTTTGCCACTGATACCAAGCTGAGGAGCATTGTAAAGTGTGAGGAAGACAGTTTTGAACTTCAAAAGCACACTGACTAGTAGGAGTGGGGAGACAGTAGGGAAATGAAGTTCCATACAGAGAAGTGTGATGTGATTCATCAGGTTGAGAGAACTGTTTATAAAGTGTATGCTTTTTGAGACTTCACTAAAGAGTCATAGATTACAAGAGCAAAAAAGTGATACTGAACTTGTATGAGATACTAGTTAGACCTCAGCTAGAGTATTATGCACAGTTCTAGGCACCATATTTTAAGATGAATGTGAACACATTGGAAACAGTGCATAAAAGGCTGACAGGAATGGTTTCAGGGATGAGGTACATCAGTTACAAAGATATTTTGGAGAAGTTGGGAGTTTTCTCCATGGAGATGAGAAGGCCAATATGAAATTTCATGGAGGTTCTGAAATCAAAAAGGTAATGGACAGTTTAGTGCGGGAGTAACTGTTCCCACTGTTTGAGAATTGTGAACAGGGGACTGATTTATAGTGTTTTTCAGAAGAAGAAAATACAATTAAAGAAAAGGTAGTTTTTTTCCCCCAGAGTGAGTATAGTTAGAGTCTGGAGTGCATTGCATGAAAGTGTGGTGGAAGGATATTCAATTGAGGCACTGAAGAGGGCACTTGATGCTTATTTAGATAGAAACAATGTGCAAGGATACATTAAAAGGCAGAAGAATGGCATTAAGTCAGAATGCTCATTGGAGAGCCAGTATAGACTTAATGGGCTGAATGGCTTTCTTCTGCACTGGGGAGTAATTCTGTGTTCTGGTTAATTTTAAAACAGAACTCATTCAAGATGACTCTCCCAACTTGTTTTCTTTCATTCGATAGTTTGTTTGGGAACTGTTTCAGGTTTATTGAGATTGAAACATGAAAACATCCTTCAGTTCGCATTATCATTTTTACTCTTAATTAAATTAATAATACATTTACTTTTGTTTATCATCCTACATTTTGAAGACATTGATCCTTAGCTGGTTACATTTCAGTAACTTAATGACACCAAGTACCCTTGGCCGTTCTGCAGAAGCAACGATTCAAAGTTCTTGAAATCCTCATGTAGCACCCACAAACAACCAGCCTCACTTGATAACAGCACGAAATTGGCTGATAATTCTCACTCTTTTGAGCGATAACGGAGGTAACTGTAGCCGTCAAACATTTGATCTGTTTAAGATCATCTGACTGGGCTTAAATCTGTAATTTTCAATCTAATTAGCTGATAACTGCCATAAATTTGCCCAACACCAACATTTAAGGATCTGGATTGATTTGTTTTCTAAGTGCTTTAATCAAGGTTCTATTCACAGAAGAAATGGCAGAACAGTGAAAAAAAAATGTTCAACTGAATGTATCAGCTTGGCTCAGACTGGACACAGCTCACCCATCATTACTAATTAGTCAGTAACTTTGGAGATAATTGCTTCCACAAGACACTGCCATTGACAGCAGGCCTGTGTTTACACACAGCTTGCTTCCTGAATGTGACATTTATAATGTAAAAACATATCCAGATTGGGTGGAGACAATATTGCATTCTTGTAGGAGAGTACATGTACTTGGCAAAAAGCTTTAGGAAATTAAATGTAAAATGTCTCAACATTGTAACAGTCAAACTGACAAGTTATGGGGTTATTTTTATCTCTTGTCAATCAAAGCCAGCTTCTTCATCTTAAAACATTTCTTATGTCCCTGAAAAATCAATTAAGTCATTTTAATCGAGCGCATATAGTGCAGTGAGTATCTGGCTCTTCAACTGTGAAGGACAATGCAATTGAGACTAAGCATCATTAGACAACAGACACACAAACACACTTTCTGATAATGGCATCATTGGTCAGGCCAGACAGAAATCTCCTCAGCCCTTTCAAGGCTAGTAGAGATTAAAAATGTGTTGCTGGAAAAGCACAGCAGGTCAGGCAGCATCAAAGGAGAAGGACAATCGACGTTTCGGGCATAAGCCCTTCTTCAGGAATCGTCGATTCTCCTTCTCCTTTGATGCTGCCTGGCCTGCTGCGCTTTTCCAGCAACACATTTTTAAACTCTGATCCCCAGCATCTGCAGTCCTCACTTTCTCCTAAGGCTAGTACAGATGCCAAATGAGTAACAGGAGTATGTCTATGCTGAAGAGGAGATATGTACATATATCGAGAGAGAAAGTCTCCTCTCTTCTACTCCCAGCTGCACATGAAGATATCTTGGACATAGATAACAACTTGCAACACTAAACACCTCCACCCCCACCCCCATGTCCATCTCTAGTACTGCATTGAGTATCATCTCTGAGGTCGCAGAGTTAGCACCTTCATAGGATACACTCTCCACCAGTGCAGAGGCATTTACCTCGGTGGGAAATCTATTTGAAGCAATCTTGAAGTCACAGTTTGATGAGTACAGTGTCTTCTGGAATAAATGTAAAACTCTCACTGTCTCTCAAATCATGGATGTTTTCATTCACTGGTCAGATGAGTGGGTTTCAAAGCATTTTGCCCTCCCTCAATGATGCCAGTCTCTGCTGCCCACTGCGGGGAATGTTAGCTTTGGGAAGTATAACTTGAAGCTCAATGTTTGATTTTGGAGAGATACTCAGCATTCTATAGGGCTCCTATATGTCTCCAATAGATGAGTAACATTCGCTCACTGGTGTTATTGGAATATATGTGCATTCCAGCAAAACCCCAGCCTAGAAACTGAGCTGGAGGTCATTGGAAGAAAGCTAACAAAATTACTTTCATGAGACTCCAAACAAAGGAGCATAAAGTACAAATCAAAGATTCCCTTCAGGGCAGGAACATTTCTTCAGCACAGTTGATTCTTAGAACTGAATGTTCAAATTCATTTGGGACCTGGCAGCAAGTCAGGCTATTATTAGGTTCCCTCAGACATGTTTGCAACATCCCAAAGGAGAAAAAAACACAAGTGCAAATACACTGATATACTCACGAATGAATGATGGCTATAACATCATAAGCTGGAAGAGCAGAAATGGACTATTCTGCTCATTGAGTCTCTCCACCATTCAGTGCGATCATGGCTTATCTCATAATCCTCAAACCCACTTTCCCCTCTTTTCCCATATCTCTTGATTTCCTACTGATTAAAAGTCTGCCTACCTCAGCCTTGGATGTACTGAAAAACCCAAGCTCAATAGTCTTCTGTATTAATGAATTCTAATGATTCCTTGCCTTCTCTGAGAGAAAAAAGTAACCCTCATAATCTCTGTCCTAAATGTGCAATTCCTTACTCTGAGATTATGCTTTCTGGTCCTTGACTCTCCCACAAGGGGAAACAATGTTTCTGCATCTACCGTGTCAAATTCCTGAAGAATCTGGCATGTTTCAATGAGGTCACATCTCACCTTTCTAAATTGCAAGAACCCAATCTGCTCAACCTCTCCTCAAGTCAATGCCTCCGTACCTGGTATGAGTCAAGTGAACCTTCTCGAGACTACCTCTAGTAACAATGTATCTTTGTTGATAAGGGATCACAGCATTCCAGCTGTGGCCTGACAAGTACATTATATAGTTTTACCAAAAACTCCCAACGTTTATATTCTATTCCCTTTTGAAATGAAGGACAGCATTTCATTTGCCTTCTCTGTTAACTGCTGAACATAGATATTATCTTTTTGTGATTCATACACGAGGGCTTCCAAGTCTCTCTATTCTCTAGCTTTCTGCAGTCTTTCTCCATTTAATAATAGTCAGCTCCTCTATTCTTCCTGTCAAAGTACATAACCTCACATTTTCCCATATTATATTTCATCAGTGCAGATTTTACCTGCTTTCTGAACCTGTCTATCATTCCTCTGCTGATGCTTTGTGTCATTCTCACCACATAGCTATCCACCTGTTTTTGTGTAAGAGCATGGGGAACTAGCAGGAGATTGCCACAGAGTGATGATGCTCATTCAATGAAATGGTGCAGGCTAAATGGACCTTTTAGCCTCCTCCTGCACCATTACACTTCTGTGATACTCCTTTGGAGCTGAGGGAACTCAGCGATGACTGCAAATTTGAATAACAAAAGCAGCTTGGTTCACTGAATCCAGGGTTAAATGCATGAACAAGTGTGTTCTCCTGAGAAGGGCACCTGTGAATTCTTGAAAGCACTTGTGGCTGGCACAATCAAAGGTGTCACACAAGTGCCCAGTTAAGGTTTGAAATATGCTGGTGGCAAGGAAGTTCGACGCTGCTTTGATCTTCAGGCATAGCACTTCCTCCTAAGCTGCTTAGTGACATCTTCCTGCAGGAGGTGGCAGATATGAATTTCAGCTTCCCTAGTAATGAGATGACATCTCTGTTCATCTAGCTGCAGATATTGTCTTCAGTGGAGACTTCAATGTTTGACAGTACTGAAGACCCTGGTCCTCCTCTGCAGACACTGCAGCTGGCACTGGGACATTCCTTCAACTTCTCTTCCCCCTTCATGGACACATTTAGCTGGCAAAACATTTTGTGTGAAAGTAAAGATTCGTGAACAAACAGCAGGAAAGAGATGTTCAATTTCCTTCTGAGAACTTGACAACCTGATCTTTAGGCTTTTATCAGGTGCTCCTATCTAACCAATAGCCTACCCAGCAGCCACGGTGAGCTAGTGAGTTTCATCCTACATGACTCTTGATTGCTTGCTCTCTTCACAATTTCATTCCTGTGCAGGGGGTTAGTAACCAGGAGCATTGTGTGTGCATTCCATGCATGTGGCACATTATGGGCAGCATGGTGGCTCAGTGGTTAGCACTGCTGCCTCACAGCACCAGGTTCCCAGGTCCGATTCCAGCCTTGGGCAACTGTCTGTGTGGAGTTTGCATATTCTCCCTGTGTCTGAGTGGGTTTCCTCTGAGGGCTCTGGTTTCCTCCCACAGTCCAAAGATGTGCAGGTCAGGTGAATTGGCCATGCCAAACTGCCCATAGCATTAGGTGCATGAGTCTGGTTGGGTTACTCTTTGGAGGGTCAGTGTGGACTGGTTGGGCTGAAGGGCCTGTTTCCACACTGTAGGGAATCTAATCTAATAACGCATTATGACATTTGGTGGCCTTCATTAGTATCTGCTGCACACTTGTGCAACATCAAAATCCCCAACATGGCTTCATCCTTGTGTCCTGAAGATTCGGGTACCTGAGTAATGAAGCTCTTCCATGACTTCACATGAACTAAGCTCCCATTATCATTACTGTTGAATCTGTGTTGTCCTTCAGATCAGAGTTCAATGTATTCTGGGACCTGGTTGTCATGTTGGTGTTATGAGTGGCTCTAGCCTGTTCACCTTTAAGCTGCAGTGAGTGCATCATTTCAGTGTCTACTCCCTAACTGGGTGCTTCCATAGTCTGTTCTTTTCTTGGGTTTCTATTTCAGTTCACATACATTGCTGTGTTTGAGTTATTCAACTCATGCACATAGGCGTCAGGCTCCAACTGCACATTCTCAGCGAGGGATTCTGTGTAAACCCAACTGAAGAAAGGAATAGTGCAGGTAAATTTTCTTTTAAGCATTTCATCCCAAATCCCTCCTCCTCTAAACCTCACCTTCACCCCCTTCATTATTAGTGGAGATATTTTCTCCCTTTCTCTGTCATGTTTCAATCTCCTTTTGGAACTGTGGCCCCTTTTATGGTTTTGCTTTACTTGACTGAGCTTGCTCCTGAGTGCACACCCATGCATTTCCCTATGTCCAGCATTAGCCTTAGTGTAATAGAGTCATAGAGCCTTACAGCACAGAAACAGGTCCTTCAACCCAACTCATCCAATCCAAGTTTCCTAAACTGAACCAGCCCCATTTGCCTGCATTTGGCCCATATCCCTCTTAACCTTTCCTATCCATCTACCTGTCCAAATATCTTGTAAATTTTGTAATTGTACTCATCTCTACTATCTCCTCTGGCAGCTTGTTCCATACATGCACCACCATCTGTGTGAAAAGGTTTCTCCATCAGTCCCTTTTAAATCTTGCACCTCTCACCTTCAACCTATGCCTGTAGTTTTGGACTCCCCTGTCCTGGGGAAAAGATAATGGCTATTCACCTTATCTATGCCCCTCATGATTTATAAACCTCTATAAGGTCACCCAGTGGTCTCTTAAGCTCCAGGAAAAATAGCCCCAGCCTATCCTGCCTCTCCTTATAATTTGTAACTAGCCTTCCATTACCTCTTATTCAACTCATCTACTCCTTCACCCTCACCAGGACATGTTCTGGCCCCATTGTATTTCCCACTCTCAATATGCAGCTGCCATCCTTCCTTGCCCCTTACACTGTCATTGTCTATCTCACCTTTGCCCCCTTTTTACTTAGTACCCTTCACAGAGATCCTCTGGCACCTTGAACAACCAGTCTCTTTCAAACTCCCTGCTACACCTTCCCATGTTTATCTGTAACTTTTCTATGGAGCCATCTTTGTTTTGAGCTCCTTTTGTACTCAACTGTTCATTCCTGCCCCAATCCTATTTGATGGTATCAGCCAATGTGGTTCTCTCTCGTTTAGGTGAGTTGGGTGGGATAAATTTATTATCTATCAACCTATAATTTCCTTCTGTGACTCTATTATCTTAAGTGACTATTCTCAATTCTGATTGTTAATTGCTTTACATCTGTGTTCCCATCCCTATCTAGGACATAGAAAAGGGGCTTTTGCCAACTTCGCAAATCTCTCTCTGTATTCCCATATCTTGACTCTGTTTTTGTGGAGAGAATGCTCAGAGTTCTAATCGCAGAAGCCACAGAAAGTTGTGTGCACAGTCCAGACCCCCTGTAAAAACATCATCCCATTTTCCCAATTCCTTCGTCTCCGCCGCATCTGCTCCCAGGAAGACCAGTTCCAATACCGAACAATCCAGATGGCCTCCTTCTTCAAAGACCGCAATTTCCCCCCAGACGTGATTGATGATGTTCTCCACCGCATCTCCTCCACTTTCCGCTCCTCCGCCCTTGAGCCACACCCCTCCAATTGCCACCAGGGCAGAACCCCACTGGTCCTCACCTACCATCCCACCAACCTCCATATACATCGTATCATCCGTCGTCATTTCCACCACCTCCAAACGGACCCCACCACCAGGGATATAT
>NC_057712.1:12012701-12014174 GCF_004010195.1 Chiloscyllium plagiosum | reverse complement strand
CCCCTCCCACTCCACCAAGGACATGCAGGTCCTTGGACTCCTCCATCGCCAGACCATAGCAACACGACGGTTGGAGGAAGTGCGCCTCATCTTCCGCCTAGGAACCCTCCAACCACAAGGGATGAACTCAGATTTCTCCAGTTTCCTCATTTCCCCTCCCCCCACCTTGTCTCAGTCAAATCAAGTCGAACTCAGCACTGCCTTCCTAACCTGCAATCTTCTTCCTGACCTCTCCGCCCCCACCCCACTCCGGCCTATCACCCTCACCTTGACCTCCTTCCACCTATCGCATTTCCAACGCCCCTCCCCCAAGTCCCTCCTCCCTACCTTTTATCTTAGCCTGCTAGACACACTTTCCTCATTCCTGAAAAAGGGCTTATGCCCGAAACGTCAATTCTCCTGCTCTTTGGATGCTGCCTGACCTGCTGCGCTTTTCCAGCAACACATTTTCAGCTCTAATCTCCAGCATCTGCAGTCCTCACTTTCTCCTCGAAGACCCTCATAGAAGGCAACCTCCCAGCCATGGACTCCATTTACACTTCTTGTTACCATGGAAAGGTTACCAACATCATCAAAGATCCCTCCCAACCTGGTAATCTCTCTTCCAATCTCTTCCATCAGGAAGAAGATACAAAAGCTTGAACACACATACCAACAGGTCCCATACCAATGGACCTCTCAAATTTCAAATCAAGTATTTATCCTGCTTTTGTGCACCTCTGTGCAGCCGAAACCCTGCATGCCTCACTCTGTCTAAAGTTAAAAAGCACACAACACCAGGTTATATTGCGACAGGTTTATTTGGAAGCACTTGCTTTCGGTGCGCTTCTCCTTCATCAGGGGATGAAGGAGCAGTGCTCTGAAAGCTAGTGCTTCCAAATAAACCTGTTGGACTATAACTTGGTATTGTGTGATTTTTAACTTTGTCCACTCCAGTCCAACACCAGTGCCTTCAAATCATCGCTCTGTCTAAACACCTTTTGATCTGTATGTCTTTATATGTTATGATCTGCCAATATTGCTCGCACAGCAAAACTTTTTGCTGTACTCAGGTACACATGACAATAATAAATCAAATTAAATCCAATAATTATTTATAATGTACATGGAAATACAGCAAACGTTTTATTAACTGGCACCTGTGGGACTAGGGGTGTGATGGTTGATCCAATTTTCCAGATAATCAATAGGTACGCTTGACCAAGCACAACTTCAAGTCATCAACACCCCTTAAAACACCATCACAATTCCTAACACCAATGTATAAACACACAGTAAGTACTGGAATATAATGCAAGGGGTATACATGTCACTGTTATACTTTATTTACAGTGTAACTACTTGGCCATTTCAGTAGATTGCTGTATTTGAGGTATATAATTTTTGTCAGGGAGAAAGTGAGGTCTGCAGATGCTGGAGATCAAAGTTGAAACTTTATTGCTGGAACAGCACAGCAGGTCAGGCAGCATCCGG
>NC_057712.1:11996707-12008320 GCF_004010195.1 Chiloscyllium plagiosum | reverse complement strand
CCCTGGATGCTGCCTGACCTGCTGTGCTGTTCCAGCAATAAAGTTTCAAATATAATTTTTGTCAGCTTATCAAAAGTGCTAGTTGATAAGGTTAAAACAAAGTTTACTGTACCTGGTTACCAATCTTCATGATTTGATAACAATTCCCTGGATGCTGCCTGACCTGCTGTGCTGTTCCAGCAATAAAGTTTCAAATATAATTTTTGTCAGCTTATCAAAAGTGCTAGTTGATAAGGTTAAAACAAAGTTTACTGTACCTGGTTACCAATCTTCATGATTTGATAACAATTAGCTTCTGTTCTTCTGCGCAGAGAAGGTTTACCAGAATCCTAATCAAGCTTGGATCTACTCCAACCTCACATTGTTGCTTGACTCCAATCTGGAGCTTTATCACATCCTGAAGCAATACTGTTCCTTGTAATCCTGCATGCTGCCTGCATTTAACTGACTTTTCCATTGGAACAGACGATGCTATCAAAAGAACTGTCAAAATGTCAAAGAACTGTCAAAACTCTCAAAAACCACAAAGGTGACAGAACTGTCGGAACTCAATGGAACTGTGAAAATTAATTGGAAATTTAAAATTTCATTAGATTCTCAAAGCCATCAACAAATTTTGTTGAGTTGCATTTTTAGTATTTTTTAAAAGTTTATTACTTTGAAAAAAGAGTTGATATTTTCTGATTCACTCTGTGGACATAAGCCCAAGTACTATCATTATAGAATTTGTGCTGCACAATTGATATTACAACATGAGTGTCTGTTATATGAATTGATGGATTACAGAATATAAATATTTTTCTAAGAGAGTAAGTACGAAATGAAATGCTTATTGACAAAAGGAAAGAGGCCAAGTAATTAAGTAAACTAGTTGTTTTCATAAGGGTAGCCATTAGTGTCATAAAGATATACAGCACTGAAACAGACCCTTTGGTCCAACTCGTCCACGCTGACCAGATATTCCCAATTTATGCTCCTGATAGCACTGTAATTCAGTCTTCCCCCAATAAATTAATCGAGTCCTTTTTGTTAGCATTTAGTCCATATCCCTCAAAACCCTTCCTATTTATATACCCATCTATTTGCCTTTTAAATGTTGTAATTGTACCAGCCTCCACCACTTCCTCTGGCTGCTCATTCCATACACGTTCCACCCTCTGTGTGAAAAGGTTGACCCTCAGGTCACTTACAAACCTTTCCACTCTCACCCTAAACTTATGTCCCTCCAGTTCTGGACTCCCCCACCCCGGGGAAAAGACCTTGACTATTTACCCTTTCTATGCCCCTTATGATTTTATAAACCTCTATCAGGTCACCCCTCAGCCTCTGACATGCCAGGGAAAATAACCGCAACCTATTTAGCCTCTCCCTGTAGTCTATATAGTCATGTCCACTGCTCTGCCCTCATCAATCCTCTTCATTACTTCTTCAAAAAACTCAATCAAGTTAGTGAGATATGATTGCCCACACATTAAGCCATATTGACATTCCCTGATCAGTCCTTGCCTTTCCAAATACATTACTTATAAGAGATTTGAAACAGGAGAGGAGCAGGCACTTTATTGGAAGTTTTTTCTATAGACCGCACCCCCCATCCCCAAACAGCAACAGAGACACGGACGAGCAGATTGGGAGGCATATTTTGGAAATGTGCAGAAGTAATAGGGTTGTTGTCATAGGTGACTTCAACTTTAAAATTGATTGGAAGCTCAAATAGTTCAGACAGCATTTTTGTCAGGTATGTCCAGGAAGGGTTCCTGACTCAGTATGTAGACAGGCCAACTAGAGGGGAAGTCAAATTGAATTTGGTATTTGACACTGCTGAAAATGTGTTGCTGGAAAAGCGCAGCAGGTCAGGCAGCATCCAGGGAACAGGAGAATCGACGTTTCGGGCATAAGCCCTTCTTCAGGAATGAGGAAAGTTTGTCCAGCAGGCTAAGATAAAAGGTAGGGAGGAGGGACTTGGGGGAGGGGCGTTGGAAATGCGATAGGTGGAAAGAGGTCAAGGTGAGGGTGATAGGTCAGGGAGGGGGAGTTGCACTCCACCAAGGATATGCAGGTCTTTGGACTCCTCCACAACAACACGACGGTTGGAGGAAGAGCGCCTCATCTTCCGCCTAGGAACCCTCCAACCACCAACATTTCAATTCCCCCTCCCACTCCACCAAGGATATGCAGGTCTTTGGACTCCTCCATCGCCAGACCACAACAAACGACGGTTGGAGGAAGAGCGCCTCATCTTCCGCCTAGGAACCCTCCAATCACAAGGGATGAACACGGATTTCACCAGTTTCCTCATTCCCCATCCTCCCACCTTGTCTCAGTCAATTCCATCGAACTCAGCACCACCTTTCTAACCTGCAATCTTCTTCCTGACCTCTCCGCCCACACCCCAGTCTGACCTATCACCCTCACCTTGACCTCTCGCCACCCATCACATTTCCGACGCCCCTCCCCCAAGCCCCTCCTCCCTACCTTTTATCTTAGCCTGCTGGACAAACTTTCCTCATTCCTGAAGAAGGGCTTATGCCCGAAACGTCGATTCTCCTGTTCCCTGGATGCTGCCTGACCTGCTGCGCTGTTCTAGCAACACATTTTCAGCTCTGATCTCCAGCATCTGCAGACCTCACTTTCTCCATTGGTATTTGACAACAAACCAGGTCAAGTGTCAGATCTCTCAGTGGGAGAGCATTTCATTGATAGTGATCACAACTCCCTGACCTTTACTATACTCATGGAGAGGAATAGGAACAGATGGTATGGGAAAATATTTAATTGGGGAAGGGGGAATTACAATGCTATTAGGAGAATAAATCGGGAACAGATGTTCTCAAGGAAATGCACAACATGAATGTTGTTTAGGAAGCACTTGCTGATAGTGCTAGATAGGTTTGTGCCACTGAGGCAAGGAAGGGATGGTAGGGTGAAAGAACCTTGGATGACAAGATTTGTGGAACATCTTGTCAAGAGGAAGGAAGGAAGCTTATTTACGGTTGATGAGGCAAAGATCAGACAATGCTTTTGAGGGTTACAAGGCAGCCAGGAAGGAACTGAAGAACAGACTTAAGGAGAGCTAGAAGGGAGCATGAAAAAGCTTTAGCAGGTAGGTTTAAGGAAAATCCTAAGGGATTCTACACTTACCTGAGGAACAAGAGGATGGCCAGAGAGAGGGCAGGGCCAATCAGGGATAGTGGAGGGAACTTGTGCTTGGAGTCAGAGGAGGTAGGGGAGGTCCTTAATGAATACTTTACTTCAGTATTAACTAGTGAGAGGGATCTTGATGTTTCTTAGGACAGCGTGAAACAGACTGATATGCTCGAACGGGTTGATGTTAAGAAAAAGGATGTTCTGAAAGTTTTGAAAATCATAAAGATAGATCATTTCCCCTGGGCCAGACAGGATATACCCAAGGTTACTACAGGAAGCGAGGGAAGAGATTGCTGAGCCTTTGCCAATGATCTTTGCATCTTCACTGTCCACTGAAGTAGTGTCAGATGATTGGAGGGCAGCAAATGTTATTCCCTTGTTCAAGAAAGGGAATAGGGATAATCCTGGGAATTATAGACCAGTTAGTCTCATGTCTGTAGTGGATAAAGTATAGGAGAGGATTCTGAGAGACAGGATTAATGATTACTTGGAAAATCATAGTTTGAATAGAGATAGTCAGCATGGCTTGGTGAGGGGCAGGTCATGCCTCACAAACCTTATTGAGTTCTTTGAGAATGTGACAAAACACATTGATGAAGTTAGAGCAGTGGATGTGGTGTATGTGGATTTTAGCAAGGCATTTATTAAGGTTCCCCATGGTAGGCTCATTCAGAAAATAAATAGGTATGGGATACAGGGAAATCTGGCTGTCTGGATACAGAATTAGCTGGCCCATAGAAGACATACGATGGTGGCGGATGGAAAGTATTCAGCCTGGAGCTTGGTGACCAGTGGTGTACTGCAGGGACCTTTGCTCTTTTTGACTTTTATAAATGCTTTTGATGAGGAAGTGGAAGGGTGAGTTAGTAAGTTTGCCAATGACACGAAGGTTGGTGGAGTGGTGGATAGCATGGAGGGCAATTGTAGGTTGCAACAGGACATTGACAGGATGCAGAACTGAGCTGATAAGTGACAGATGTAGTTTAACCTAGAACAGTGTGAAATGATTCACTTTAGAAGGTTGAATTTGAATGGAGAATACAGCGTTAAAGGCAGGATTCTTGGCAGTGTGGAGGAACAGAGGGATCTTGGAGTCCATGTCCATTGATCCCTCAAAGTTGCCACACAAGTTGATATGGTTGTCAAGAAGGCATAGAATGTGTTGGCTTTCGTTAGCAGGGTGATTGAGTTTAAGAATCACGAGGTTATGCCGCAGCTCCATAGAATCCTGGTTAGCCCACACTTGGAATATTGTCTTCAGTTCTGGTCACCTCCTTATAAGAAGCTTTAGAGAGGGTGCAGAGGAAATTTACCAGGATGCTGCCTGGACTGGAGGCATGTCTTATGAAGAAAGGTTGAGGGAGCTCGAGCTTTTCTCATTGTAGCAAAGAAGGATGAGAGGTGAATTGATAGAGGTGTGCAAGATGATGAGAGGCATAGATAGAATGGATAGCCAAAGACTTTTCCCCAGGGCGGAAATGGCTATCATGAGGGGGGATAATTTTAAGGTAATTGGAGGAAGGTTTAGGGGAGATGTCAGAGGTAGCTTCTTTACACAGAGGGTAATGGGTGAGTGGAATGCACTGCCAGTGGTGGTAGTAGAGTCAGAGACATTAAGGATATTTAAGTGACTCTTGGATAGGCACATGGATAGGAACACAATGAAGGGTGTGTAGGTCTTAGAGTAGCATTAAAGGTCAGCACAACATTGAGGGCTGAAGGGCCTGTACTGCGTGTACTGTTATATGTTCTATGGTTGATTTGTTGGTTTTCATAAGAGACTGGTTGACAGAATTTCAATGTATTGAAATTTTTACCAATGAGAGTGTTTTCTTTATAAATAGTGATGCTATTTATTTCATGATTAACACTTGATTTCATGACAGCTTAGCTCCTGAAGTCTGCCAACAGATGTTATGTGAGTTGACAATGGAGAGGATAAAGGTACCAGTCATTAGTTGGTATTGAATTTACAATTAGTTGGCATAGAAACCATGAAAGGACAGGGAGGATGGGTGAATGCATTGATACAGCGACACGAGATGGCATGAAAGATGAATGAGTTGCATAAAGAGGCAGAAGGGGAATGAGGGATGAGGTTAGTGGGTACAGCGGTAAAGCATAGCATTAAGGGTATGGGGCCATGGGGGTCAATAGTGAAACATAAGATATCATGGAGATTATGAGGGGCAATGGGGCTAGGTACAGGGCCATTTGGTTGTAAAGGATGGTACATTGTATTTCTGTGTGGTTATGTTTGAGGTTTAGTAAATAACTTCAACACAGTGCCACTATCTGAACATGGTTTATCTCTGTTACAAGTACCTTATGCTCTCACTGTGGTCACCCAGCCTGACTCCAAGGAAACCTAATAACCTCAAAACAAAATTCTGACCTTTTGGTCTATTTTTCCTTGGGTCAGGGCTGTGGAACTAGAAAATGCCCTGAGCTGGGAGCAAAAATTCAAGCTTTTTTCCATTTTGCTCTTGAACACTATTAGCTGCCTGCACTTATCTGCACTCAGAGAGCTGTTCTACCTGATTTACAGCAGACTATCTTAATTAACAATGATCACATGCATGGACATAAACCTTCACAAATTTCAAAACTGTAAAGGAATATTTGCTAATTCCAAATTAACACCAATAAATATTCTTTGCATTGCAAAAGTTAATAAAGATTTACTGATTTTGCACTGTTTTGTTTCTATTAGAACATAGTAGACAAAGCAACGCACTGAAAATTGTTCATTTTTCTGATGTAGATGCTTGTATTCTCTTCCAATTTCCAGATGTGAATTTTCTCTATAAAAGGTGGCAGCTGCTCTGAGGTAAATTGTGCTGAGATAAGTGCATCACCATGGGTTACTGTTCTTGACAAGGGCCATTCAAAAGCATTTCTCATGGAGGGTGAACAGCTAAAAGTGGCAGAAGGGTTTCAAAATAGCAATAAAAATCACAGCTGCATCTAAGTATGTGATTTTCTCAGCAGCGGCCATTGTTTGAGGAATCAATTTTATCCGATTACGTAGCAGATTAGCGAAGAGAAGATTGCAATTACACAATCAGTAATATGCTGTCTGCTGCCAATGCCTTTTCTAAAATGTAGCTGGGAAGCATATTGCAGGTGTTCACAAAGCAGTGGATAGAGCAATTACTGCAGTGTGAGCGTTTATAAGTATTACAACAGATCATTCAAAACAGGCTGGCTATTCGAGAGACTGAAGAGAAGTGAATGAGGATGAAACAGGGAATTCGAGGACAATGGCTCATTGGTTAGCACTGCTACCTTACAGTGCCAGGGACGAGGGTTCAATTCCACCCTCAGTGTCAACTGTATGGAGTTTGCACATTCTCGCTGTGTCTGTGTGGGTTTCTGCTGGATGCACTGATTTCCTCCCTTGACCCAAAGGTGTACAGGTTAGCTGGATAGGCTATGGTAAATTGACTGTGGTGTGCAGGCTGTGTGGGTTAGCCATGGAAAATGCAGGGCTATGGGTATAGGGTAAGAGGCTAGGTTTTGGGTGGGATGCTCTTTGGAGGGTCAGTGCAGGCTTGATGGGGCGAACAGCCTCTTTCCAAACTATAGAGATTCTCTGCATAGCGACAAAACAATGATAAAATGGAAGATGGTCACAATAGAGCTACTAGGGGAACAGAGGCTTGATGGCCATGCTGGATTGGCACATCATGGGTCCCAATGTCTATGGAAACATTCTGCAGGCAAGTCAGGGAACACTTCAGTCTCCGATCTTTGGCTATGCGTCCTCCAAGGTGGCATTTGAGATACACAACAACGCAGAATCGCTGAGCAGCAACTGAGAGCCAAGTTCCGTATCCAAGTAATCCAATGTTCAAGTAGTCAGTGAGGGTGTGAGTGCGATGATTTTCTGCCAGTAAGTTTTATTTAAGTGATTTCTGCTGGGAAATGAATGGGAAAGCACCAATTAAATGACTCTGAGGACTTAAAATAGCTCAGATACAGCCTCAACTGTGATCTCAGATTCATCTTGCGCTACATGTGACCCCACCACACTTCTGTCTCTGCAAAATCTTCCTTACTGTCTTGTTTTGACACCATCACCTTGATAAATTGTTATGATCTCTCTACCTTAATTAGTTTGTACGGTTTGGATTACTTATTACTTTGGTTAGATCCTCAGAACGCGACTCTTACACCCATCACATTATTCCAGTCAAATAAAAACCGAAAGAACTGCAGATGCTGTAAATCAGGAGCAGGGGCAGGGTTTGTTGGAGGTGGTCAGCGGGTTTGGCAACATCTGTGAAGAAAAATCACTGTTAACAATTTGGGTTATGCTACATCAAATACCATGAAATACCACAAAGATTATGTACCTCAAATACTGTGAAGTCTACTGTTTTATTCCGTTTGGTTATTATAGTTTTTAAAAAATTATTTACTTCAATGTAAATATATTTGTTGTTCAATCAAATGGACACATGAAATAGCAACAGTTGATTCGATTTCGAGCCAATTTCTTCTCAAATACCACCACCCACCGTCATGTCCGAGTAGGCAGTGAGGGTGTGAGTGAGATGACTCTCTGCCAGTAAGTTTTATTTAAGTGACTTCTGTTGGGAAATGAATGGGAAAGCACCATTTAAATGACTCTGAGGACTTAAAATAGCTCAGGTTCAAAATTCAAGCCTGAGTGTATATGCAGCCACACTCCCTGCACTCCTGAAACCCATTCTAGCTTAGTTATTTATTTGATTCAATACAACCCATCCTATTGTATTACACCACTACAATTATCTGAAAAAAATCTAACTGATGTATTTTGTGCTGCGATATTTTTAACCATATTCAGTCATCAACGGAGTCTGAACATTTTCAATATGCTTGCACTGTTAATGTTGCTCCAGAGATTTTAAAGTGTAACAGTAATATGTCTACACTCTGTATTACATAGTGTGTGTTTTTATATTGATTGTGTTGATCTCTTGATCAACCAGGATCATAGAATCCCTACAGTGTAGAAACAGGCCATTTGGCGCAACAAGTCCACACCAACCCTTTAAGGAGTAACCCACTCAGACCCATTCCCCTACCCTATTCCTCTACAATTCCCTTGACTAATACTCCTAACCCACACATCCCTGAACACTATGGGCAATTCGGCATGGACAATTCATCTGACCTGCACATTGATCAGCAGACACACTCCTGGTCCCATAGGTATCAGTGCTGTTTAAGTCAATTGCAGTGAAGATTTGAGAGATGAAATCAGCACAGATTTACAGTCCTACAGCTGGCCTGAAAGCAGCAGAAGTTACTGCAAGATATACCTTTCGATTATCAGGTGGAGCAAGTGTACTTTTCTAGAACCCAGAAGGAATGTTTCAGCCATCTTTCGTGTCAGCTTCAAGTCCCTGTCCCTTCCATGAGTTGCTGCTCAAAAGCCCTTCCTGAGGACTCAGCGATAGGTTTAAGTTGTTTGGCGGATGCAGTGTTGCTGTCTTGTCATAGTTTATCAGCTGTCACTTCATAGCGCTGCTGAATAGAAAATGAGAAAGCACTATTTAAATGGCTCTGAGTACTTAAAATAGCTCAGGTCAAATTTCAAGCCTGAGTGTATATGTAGCCATACTCCCAGCATTCCTGAAACCCATTCTGGCTTAGTTATTTATTTGATTCAATGAAAACCCTCCTATTGTATCACAGCACTACAATTATCTGAACAAAGCTAACTGTTGTATTTTGTGCTGTGACATTTTAACCATATTCAGTCACCAACAGAGTCTGAAAATTTTCAATATACTTGCACTGTTAATGTTGCTGCAGAGATTTTAAATGTTTAACAACTCTGTAGTCATGATTTGGAAATGCCGGTGTTTGACAACCACCTGATGAAGGAGCAGCGCTCCGAAAGCTAGTGCTTCCAAACAAACCTGTTGGACTATAACCTGGTGTTCTGTGATTTTTAACTTTGAACAACTCTGTATGCATCTTCGCTACCAAACTAATCGGAGCTATATATAGTGATAAACAACAACTGTAAAGGTCTTTTGAAGTCAGGGATGAATTAGTTTGCCGGAGCAGTGTGAAATATTGGAAGATATACACAGGAGTAAGCCATTCAGCCCCTCAAACCTGTTCTGCCACATTGAGATCCTGGCTGATCTCTGGCCTAACTCTATATACCCACCTTTGGCCCAGATCCCTTAATACCTTTGCTGAACCAAAAATTATCTATCTCAGATTTAAAATTAACAACTTATCCAGCATCCACTGTGTTCCAGACCTCCACCATCCTTTGGTAGAGATATGGAAGTATTTTCTAACATCTCTCCTGAACGGTCTGGTCCTAATTCTCAGACTATGCCCCTGTTATAGAATCTCAACCAGTGGAAATAGTTTATCTTCATCAACTTTGTCTTTTCCTGTAAATAGCTTGAAGGCTTTGATTAGATCACTCTTAACCTTCTAAACTCTAAATGAAATAGGACAAATTTGTATAATCTCTCCTGATAACTTAAGCCCTGAAGTCTAGGTATCATTCTTGTAAACCAATGTCTCCCTCCAAGGCCCATACATCCTTTCTAAGCTGTGGTGCCCAGATCTTTTCACAGTACTCAAAGTGGGATCTAACCAGGGTTTTGTAGAACTACAGCACCACTTCTGCAATTTTGAATTCCAGTTCTCGAGATATAAAAGCCACTGGTCTGTATATTTGAAGGCTAAAAGGCAGAACAAGGCGGGGAGGGGCAGTAATGGACCTAAAATCCAAAGACAATCCAATTTCTGCCATTTGTGGAAGCTTTGGAAGCATTTTCCAAGATTGAAGAACGAATTAGTCTTTTTTGGTCCTCCATTTCCATGAAAGGATGCTGCCCACTTCCAAGAACTGCCAGTTAATTGGAGGGCTGCCATTTCCAAAGACTCAACAGTGCCATTGGATGTGGTGGACAATGCTAGAACTGTATTTAGAAAAAAAGGACCATTAGAGCAAGCTGTTGACCCAAAGAGGAAATCAGGCAGGGTGGTGGGGGGACCTCTCCATGAGCACAGTGCCTGATTTGGAAGATTTCCATCAAATATACAGAGAGGTCACCAGAATGGTCATCAGATCACGTTCCTCCTCAGATGCTGCCTGAACTGCTGTGCTTTTCCAGCACCACTCTAATCTAGAATCAGATCACGTTGCCTCCCACCACCCAAAGTTGGAAGGTTCAGCTGATGCTGGCTAAAAAAACAAAGGACTATTAACTAATTGAAACATTGGAAGAGCCTGTTAAATGTAATCAATCAGTATAGACATGTGTAGAAATAATGTCAAAGGAGAAGGATTTTTAAACTGAGATTATATACAGGGAAAATTTCCCATGCCTCCATCTGTTCTGGGCTGATAAATAACAAGTAATATTAAATAATTTTTAAAAATATTTGTTAAAGCATTGCTGGCATTGCTCCCAATTTCAGTATTTATTGCCTCTCCTTAATTGGTCTTAGGGGTATATCGTAGTAAGCAATCTTGCAAAACTCTGACAATCCAGTAAAGAAAGTCGAACCACCTCAGTTTGATATTTAATACTGTTACCAGTAATACCTACAATCAATGTTCCAGAGCACGATTGATCAGAAACAGACCTTACAAGTGTCTACTACTCATGAATAAATGCAGACAAAAAGAATGATAAAATTCACTTCTTTAAATTTGGACAGGAATTTTTATCAGTGGACTTTCTACAAGGCTGCATTTTCTTGGCGTCTGAAGTGATGCTTAAATATGCAGTTAATTTAATAAACATATCCATAATTGAATTAAGTATTAAAAGCTAACATTTTATATACATATTTGTTGTAAACATTAGGATGCAATTAAAGAAATTCTTGACAGCCCTTCATGTAGAGTATTTAATTAGATTTTAATACAATGCAAATAAAAAGTGACTGAATCCAATTTTACAGCATTTATTACTAAATGCTGTTAAACAGGAGAATAATTATGTTTATTTTAATAAAAATCAAACTCCTGTAATGTTGCATTAACACTCCTACATCAGAATACGAAATAAAGCAAAAACTGTGAGGAAGTTTTGCAAAAAAGGATAATTGAAAGTTATAAATTTCTCTCACAACACCAGGTTAACCAGTCCAACAGGTTTAATTGGAAGCACACTAGCTTTCGAAGCGACGCTCCATCATCAGGTGATTGTGGAGGGCTCGATCGTAACACAGAATTTATAGCAAAAATTTGCAGTGTGATGTAACTGAAATTATACATTGAAGAATTGACTGTCTGTTAAGCCTTTCATCTGTTAGAATACAATGATAGTTTCACTTCTTTCATGTGTAAATCACAAAACCCTTTTTTTTAAAGTTGCATTCTCGGGTTAGCTGTTAACAATGGTGATAGCTAGACAATGTGTTGAAGGTGTTGGCCCCCTGTGTTCTCAGTCTATGACCTGATGTTTAGATTGATTCCAATCTAAAAAGTGA
>NC_057712.1:11992466-11995911 GCF_004010195.1 Chiloscyllium plagiosum | reverse complement strand
GTTTAGTTGGAAGCACACTAGCTTTCGGAGCGACGCTCCTTCATCAGGTGATTGTGGAGGGCTCATTCGTAACACAGAATTTATAGCAAAAATTTGCAGTGTGATGTAACTGAAGTTATACATTGAAGAATTGATTGTCTGTTAAGCCTTTCATCTGTTAGAATACAGTGATAGTTTCACTTCTTTCATGTGTAAATCACAAAACCCTTTTTTTTAAAGTTGCATTCTCGGGTTAGCTGTTAACAATGGTGATAGAACTCTGGGCTCAAAAACTGCATGAATTTATGTAAAACTCTGTTATTTCACTTTTTAGTTTGGAATCAATCTAAACATCAGGTCATAGACAGAGAACACAGGGGGCCAACACCTTCAACACATTGTCTAGCTATCACCATGTTAACAGCTAACTCGAGAATGCAACTTAAAAAAAAAAGGGTTTTGTGATTTACACATGAAAGAAGTGAAACTATCATTGTATTCTAACAGATGAAAGGCTTAACAGACAATCAATTCTTCAATGTATAATTTCAGTTACATCACACTGCAAATTTTTGCTATAAATTCTGTGTTACGATCGAGCCCTCCACAATCACCTGATGAAGGAGCGTCGCTTCGAAAGCTAGTGAGCTTCCAATTAAACCTGTTGGACTATAACCTGGTGTTGTGTGATTTTTAACTTTGTACACCCCAGTCCAACACCGGCATCTCCGAATAATAAATTTCTCTGATTAAGAAAATAATTAGAGTTCTCTTTCCTAGATGACCACTCTTCCCTGGTAGAAAGCAGTGTATATGAACAGCACCTGAAAATAAACTCAGAATTACTCAGCATCTCTCACATGATGCTCGCAATTTTCTTAGGTGTATTATTAATCACATGTAACCATTGTCTCCAACTTCAGAATAAATATTGAACAACGATAACTGAGGATAACTGGAAAATTAAAGATGAAATAATTTTAACACTAATATATGAATGCTCTAAAGTAATCAATAGCCCAAAGTCAGTTAATGGCTGTAGCTAAAAGTAAATATGCCAATGGCATCAACATGTCACTTTGCTCTTTGAATACCACATGAAACTTTAATTGATTTATTCAACTGAGATATCTGTTCTATATTTTACCACTTTAAAACTGGCTTTTGTTGCTTAATTCTGTGCATATTAATTCTGTGTACATTAATGCGGTGCATTCTCAGCAGAATCTTGTTTGGCCCCGGGTGAATTTGAGGTGATTTTCTCACATCATCCTTAGACATGAATTGTGATCCTGCTGCTCCACTCTGGCAAAGGATCTGCACATCAGAAGGAAGTGACTGTCTGTATAGGAGGTGTTACATGCTGAAAGTTGACAGATGCAAGTAAACCTGAAACTGTGCTGACCAGAGGAATCAATGCAAAGCAATAAAGACAGGCTGCAACATTTTCTGAGATCTGATTCCTCAGAGAGATAAATGATTGGAACAAATATATCAGCATTCAGACTGTACCAAAGCGCAGGACATGCAATCAGAATTCATCAATCCCTCTTGTCATTTTTAAACCAGTTGCAATAAATTTCCGATAAACTCATGGAGAAATGTAATTCCAGTAAAAATGCTGAATGAAATTATACGATGAAGAAATATTTCACCCATATCCACATCAGAGGTTGTCATCAAAACTAAATTGCAACATATTGCAAAATATTTACAACAGCAAAACAGACTATTTACCTCAATAGGTCCATGGAGACATTTATGATCCACATCAGTGAACTGATTGTTTTAGAGCTTGATATTTATACTCAGAGGGCAAATTTCTTCACTCCTCTGACCAGCTCGGACAATGGAATGTGGGAAAATACAACAAGAGTGAAGAAAAAACTTGACTATAAAAGAAGGAAGACACAATTTCCCCTTCAGCTAGGTTAAACATCACACAGCACCAGGTTAGACCATTTAGGACAGGAGAAACTTCTTCACCCAGTGAGTGGTGGCTGTGTGGAATGCTCTGCCCCAGAGGGCAGTGGAGGTCCAGTCTCTGGATTCATTTAAGAAATAGTTGGATAGAGCTCTCAAAGATAGTGGAATCAAGGGTTATGGAGATAAGGCAGGAACAGGATACTGATTAGGAATGATCAGCCATGATCATGTTGAATGGCGGTGCAGGCTCGAAGGGCTGAATGGCCGACTCCTGCACCTATTGTCTATTGTCTATTGTCTATTGTCTATTGTTATAGTCCAACAGGTTTAATTGGAAGCACACTAGCTTTCGGAGCGACGCTCCTTCATCAGGTGATATTGGAGGGCTCGATCATAACACAGAATTTATAGCAAAAAATTTGCAGTGTGATGTAACTGAAATTATACATTGAAAAATTGATTGTCTGTTAAGCCTTTCATCTGTTAGAATACAGTGATAGTTTCACTTCTTTCATGTGTAAATCACAAAACCTTTTTTTAAAAGTTGCATTCTCGGGTTAGCTGTTAACAATGGTGATAGCTAGACAATATGTTGAAGGCGTTGGACCCCTGTGTTCTCTGTCTATGCCATGATGTTTAGATTGATTCTAATCTAAAAAATAGATAACTGAGTTTTACATAAATTCATGCAGTTTTTGAGCTCAGAGTTCTACATGAATTCATGCAGTTTTTGAGCAAAGTACAATGTAACTCTGCAAGTACAAATTCACCACACAAAATATATGTGTGCATGTGGGTTTTTGTCTGTCTGTGTGTGTCTGTCTGTCTGGGGTGAGGGTTGTGAGTGTGAGAATGTGTGTGTGTGTGTGTGTAGTGAGTGCAGAGTGTCTTAAAGTCTGTGAGGGGGTGTATGTGAGTGTGTGTGTGTGTGTAGGAATATCTGTGTGTGTGTGTACTGCAATGGTGATCACCTGTAATGTGACATGAACCCAAGGTCCCGGTTGAGGCTCTCCCTATGGGTATCGAACTAGGACCCTTCAGCTAGGACAGAGTGCATACTGATATTTGGTCTGAATTTTTTGTGCAAATCAAATTTAATTTGTAGTTTTCAGTTGGCATTAAGCTAAAACTAAGCTACAGTTTAAACTGTGTGGTTGTGAGCCTGAAGCAGTATATTTCTCAGGTTCCAGTGGAAGAGCAACTCAATTAAGAATCATCTGAAACTGGATTCTGATGAAGTGAGTCAGATAGGCATTTTTTGTGAGGCGTTTCAGAGCTTTGAAGATGCCCCAGACCATGTTTACTGATTTTTAGTGTTTTCTATTAGCTTCGGTTCAGTTGCATCAGGACAGGTTATGGTTGGAATGCCATAGAGTCATAGAGATGTACGGCATGGAAACAGACCCTTCGGTCCAACCCGTCCATGCTGACCAGATATCCCAACCCAATCTAGTCCCACCTGCCAGCATCTGGCCCATATCCCTCCAAACCCTTCCTATTCACATACCCATCCAAATGCCTCTTAAATGTTGCGATTGTA
>NC_057712.1:11952678-11991205 GCF_004010195.1 Chiloscyllium plagiosum | reverse complement strand
AACAGTTTCCTTATTTCCCCTTCCCCCACCTCATCCTAGTTTCAAACTTGCAGCTCCGCACTGTCCCCTTGACCTGTCCGGACTTGTCCGACCTGCCCAGCTCCTTTTCCACCTATCCACTCCACCCTCTCCTCCCTGACCTATCACCTTCATCTCCTCCCCCACTGACCTATTGTACTCTATGCTACTGTATCCCTACCCCCACCCTCCTCTAGCTTATCTCTCCACGCTTCAGGCTCTCTGCCTTTATTCCTGATGAAGGGCTTTTGCCCGAAACGTCGATTTTGCCTGTCCTCAGATGCTGCCTGAATTGCTGTGCTCTTCCAGCACCACTGATCCAGAGAGAGGATTAACCATATTCAACCAGCTTGCACAACTTAGACACATTGTTTAATATGATATGGAGTCCACAAATGGATAGTTCTTGCTAATCAACTCCAAGTGTGTTAAGAATTGCACTGACGACCAATTTACGATTATCAGTCAGCTGATAAAATGGCTTTGCCATTGAATGCAACACAAAAAGTTTAAAGAGCATGGCTCCTCTTCAGTAATGCTCAAGTTCTGTGCTAGTTTTGTGAAGACTGTGAACTAACAGTGGGGGAAAAGACACAGCTTTACACTAATGAAATGATATAAGAAGACAGTGCAGTTTTAAAATAAAGTATTGCTGGAACTCACTGTGAGTTGTATGTACAACAGTGTCTTCTTCAACATATGTGATTGTGTGTCTTTTGCCCAGAGACTTCTTTTGATTGGTTTTCAAGGGGCCATTGTAGGAGGGCTCAGCATTGGAACAACTCCTTGATTGATTTCTTAAGCTCAGCATGTGCACATTAGAGCAGAAAAATCTAGCCAGCAAAGAGAAAGCATCTCAATCTCTCTCTCCTTCCTGTGGGGAGAAGGGACAGAAAATCAAAAGGTAGCTCTTCTGAAGCACAATTTCACGATAAATTGCAAAATGTATGTTGAAAGGAAAACAAAGGTAGGGGGTTAGAGTGGAGCGAAAACAATAAAAATGCGAGAAAGGGCAATTCTCAACCAGTAAATGAAAGACAGCATTGGTGTTCAAACAACCATATCCCATCAAAGAACTGAAGAAACAGAAAAAACTAAAAGAACCCAACTTATCAATGTCTGAGATCGGAATGCATACCATGACTGTGCTTCCCTGACTTTAATTTCTCCTCCAACACATTTCATTGTCTTCTCTTGTCTGTGTGTGACAGCTCATGTGTGTCTGGGAATTTAAAAAAATGGTAGGTATAGGTTATAAGTTACCAATTCATATTTCTTTCTTGCTGTTGGTGCCAAGCAGTGTATTTCAAAAAAATAGTTATTTTCTTGTTCACAAGAAATACTTAGCATGTATATTCTTTTAATCTGAATTAGACAGTAAGGTAAGATTTGGCAGTGTGGTGCTTTACTCAGATTTTCACACTTGTGATGATTCTGGGAATAGGTCTGATTGATTTCCAGTACATTACAGTGAGTCGTGATAGCTGTAACATTCCAGAAATCTCTCCCACCCTTCCCTTTACACTATCACTTTTCCAGTCTCTATTTCAATAAACAAATTCCCACTATATCACTACAGTTTATGCTTGTCTCTGCATAATACTAATATATTTCTCTGCTATATCCTTCCAGTCATTGGTGGTCTGCAAAATGCATACAGTAGTGTAATTGTATCTCATCTTTCTGAGTTCCAACTAAATAGGTTCTGTCTTTGCCCCTGGAGGACATCTCATCTCTTCTGAACTGTAGAGTTGCCCTTATTCATTGCAATTGCACTTCCTTACCTTTCTTAGATGTCTTGAATCCAGGAATAATATGACCTTTTCTGAGCTCGGTGTCCCTTACTGCAACAGCATCATACTCCCATATGGCCACTTGAATCTGAAGCTCAGCAAACGTATCCACCATGCAGGAGAGTGGGGAAACAGGTTAGCAGGGGTGATCCTACAGAGTTTTATAAAATCATGAAGGGCATAGATAAGGTGAATGACAAGGGTCTTTCCTTGGGGTGGTGGAGTTCTAAACTAGGACCATATTTGTAAGGTAGGAGGAGAACAGTTTATAAAAGACATGAAGGGCAACTTTTTTGACATAAACAGTGATTCATATGTGAAATGAACTGCCAGCAAAAATAGTAAATGCAGGTACAGTTACAATGTTTAAAAGACATTCGATAAATTCATGGAGGGACATGGGCCAAACGCAGGCAGGTGGGACTGGCTTTGTTTGGGAACATAGTAGATGTGGGCTGGTTGGATGGAAATATCTGTTTACATGTTACCCCTGCATTTATGTTGACTAATCCACAGAGTCTGCATATCCCTGGTATGATTCTATTGAAAACTTGGAATGTGAAGGATAGAACATTGTGGGAGTAATACTATCATGTTAATGACACTGCAAATGTTTTAGAGGTCTCTGCTAGTTACTATTTGTTACTTTTCTGCTATGTACTCTTGGTGTATTTTACTTGTCTTTCTCAATATTGCATCTGGTTTCAATTACCCAGCCAAGTTAATTTAATGTTTCTTCAACTGAACTATCAAACCATTCCATGATGGAATTAGTCTAAGCTCTAGTGATGTGTAATCCATCCTGGTTGTAAAGGTCCAACTCACCCAGAACTTGGCCCAATGTTCCATGAATCTAAACTTCTCCCTCTACCATTAGTTTTCAGCATTTCTGCCTTTTGTTAATACTTTATTTATATACATTTTGGATTTGCTCTGAGTATGTGGCACCAGGAGTAATTCAGCAATTACTAATTTTGAGGTCTTGCTTGCAGACTTCTTCCTTAGCTCCCCAAAAATCTGTTTGTAGGACATAATCCCTTTCAACCTGAGTTGTTCACACTGGTAAGGACTACAACCTCTGGCTGTTGCCACTCAGCAACCAGCCATCCCACCATCACCATCGCCATCCCTTCAGCTCCAGTGCCCCACCCTCACTCCTTAGACCTGTTGCCCCTCAGTGACATCCACACTGGCACAAAGGTGGTACCACCCTGAGGCTCCTATCTGTCTGGCAGTACCCCTACACAATAGTGTTTTGTAACCTTTGGAATGATCTTGTAGCACTGGTCAGCCCCATTCAGAGATACATTGATGATAGCAGCTAGATCATTTATTCGCACTCGACAGACTTCAGCTCTGAAGGAAGTACAGTACAGTCATGGTCAGCAGTCTTCATATGAATCCCTGGAGACCAATCTCCTTCAGAAACACTTTTCCTAATCGCAATCTTCTGAATGCAAGAACGCACCAAAATTACCTCACCAATCCAGGAACTGCTCTCCTCTCACCTTAACCTAAAAAAAAAGGCAATTTTGCGACACTTCAAATCAATCCAAACAAATTATTTTGATAGGGCTAGCTTCATATGCTGGTCTAGTTACATTCTCAAAATACTTCACTGGCTTGCTGGGACACAGCTTGCATTCTGGGAAAAATAAACTTGTAAGTCCAGAATAATATTTAACCCTTTCCAGTGGTAACCAGGATATTTCTGTTTTGTTGGAGGTATGGTTTTGAGTCCAGTTATCCTCCCAAAATTATTCTGCTTGAACTCATGGCCTTTTCTCCAAGTACTCTTTACTTATGGGTAAATAGACACAAATGTGAGACCTTCACATAAGGTTAGAGCTTCTGTTCAGTTAGATCTTTTGACATATATAAATCTTTATACATATTTCTCATGATACCACATTACCTTACACTTTATTCATAAAATATTTTGATGATCTGTACAAGTGATGGTGCCATTCATAGGCACACCTTGCATTTCTTTACATACAGAGATCAGAATTAATCATTCGTATAAATAGGTCTGTATGTTTACCATATATATATTTAGCTGAGGCGTCAGCGGAGCCCACTTACTGGGTGGGCCCCCTGTTCTTCTTTGGCAGGCAGACGTTACACAATGGTCTTTGCCCACCGCGCCTTGGCATTAGCTGCCCCAAGCTTACCATTTCCACTTCTATTGTCACAACTTTTCAATTAATTGATTAAGTCATTGGGCCTATTAAATTTCTGGTTCTGATTGCTGCCCTTTTTAAATATAGGCACCTCATTAACCACTTTCAACCATTTAGAAACAATCCTGGTCTCAAATGTGTTATTAAATATATAAGTCTAGGGATCACTTAGCATGTTGGACTTTCTTTGAATGTTCTAGATTAGATATCACTGAGAGCAAGGGATATCATAATTAATGCCCCAATAACCAATCTTCTTTATCCTGTTAAAGCACCTGGAGAGATATTTTCCTTTCAAAGGTAATTTTATAAAGGATGCAAAAACAATGAGAATATGAAAGATTTGGGCAGGACAAAACTATCTCAGACATATTCAAATCCTGGTAATGCTGTTTCAGGGTATCAATAGCGTTCCTATGTTTATGTTCCAACAACTTGCTCTCCTGGAGAGGTATACATGTTGTTATGTAATCTCCCAGAGGGAATGGTATGATAATGTACACAAGTGACTCATCCAGGAAGCAGGAGGCAGCATTCATAACCAAACAACCAGCCCTTTACTCTGTATTCATCTGTAAATGAGAGAGAGTGTGAAAAGATGACTCGTCTACAATAACTATTCGAAGAACTACTCAAACGTCTGTCAGTTACTTACTTTATACACTCTATGCTATTTGAATAGTGCATGCATAGAAAGCAATGCTGGCTTGATATCAGTATTGTCATTTTGGAGCTCAATGCTGCAGTAAATGGTTTTGCTGCAATCAGTAGCAGTATGGACCCTCTTCTAGAGCTGGATTAGTGGTGCTGGAAGAGCACAGCAGTTCAGGCAGCGTCCAAGGAGCTTCGAAATTGACGTTTCGGGCAAAAGCCCTTCATCAGGAATAAAGGCAGTGAGCCTGGAGTGTGGAGAGATAAGGTAGAGGAGGGTGGGGGTGGGGAGAAAGGAGCACAGAGTACAGTGGGTGAGTGAGGGAGGGGATGAAGGTGATAGGTCAGGGAGGAGAGGGTGGAGTGGATAGGTGGAAAAGGAGATAGGCAGGTAGGACAAGTCCGGACAAGTCATTGATGAAACATGTCATTTGAAAATACAATCTTTGAATTGTACCACTGATGTGAGGACATTGAACCACTTCTGACATGGTCTTCCAGGCTAGAGCCCTCGCACTGACCACCATAACTATCTAATCACAATGCCTTTTGAGAGTTTATTTAAAAGGGCCTCCTGATACTGGTGGACAGATAGCAACTTTTCTCCTCTCCAACCAAAGCCTCTATTAGAGGCACCAAACATCCTGCAAGGCCGTCTCTGTCATTTTTATGACATTTTAATGTCCTTTTCCATAGTAAACACTGATACAAAATACTCATTTAGTTTCTCCCCCATCTCCTGTGGCTCCACACAAAGTCCGCCTTGCTGATCATTTTTTATGACAATATTCCAAAAGTGGCCTAACCAATGTCCTGTACAGCCGAAACATAACAATACTCTGGTCAATAAAGGGAAACATACCAAACACATTCTTCACTATCCTATCTACCTGGAACTCAATTTTCAAGGAGCTATGAACCTGCACTCCAAGTCTCTTTGTTCAGCAATACTCCCTAGGACTTTACTATTAAGTGTAAAAGTCCTACTAAGATTTGCTTTCCCAAAATGCAGCACCTCACATTTATCTAAATTAAACTCCATCTACAACTCCTCAGCCCATTGGCCCATCTGGTCCAGATCCTGTTGTAATCCAAGGTAGCCTTCTTCACTGTTCACTACAACTCCAATTTTGATGTCATCTGCAAACTTACTAACTATACCTCTTATGCTTGCATCCAAATCATTTATATAAATGACAAAAAATAATGGAATCAGCACCAATCCTTGTGGCACTCCACTGGTCACAGGCCTCCAGTCTAAAAAACAACCCTCCACCGTCACCCACTGTCTTCTACTTTCAAGCCAGTTCTGTATCCAAATGGCTAGTTCTCCCTGTATTCCATGAGATCTAACCTTGCTAACCAGTCTCCCATGGGGAACCTTGTTGAATGCCTTACTGAAGTCCATATCGATCATGTCTACTGCCCTGCCCTCATCAATGCTCTTTGTTACTTCTTCAAAAAACTCAATCAGGTTTGTGAGATGTGATTTCCCACACACAAAGCCATGTTGACCATCCCTATCAGTCCTTGCCTTTCCAAATACATGTACATCCTGTCCCTCAGGATTCCCTCCAACAACTTGCCCACCACCGACGTCAGGCTCACTGGTCTATAGCTCCCTGGCTTGTCCTTACCACCCTTCTTAAACAGTGGCAACATGTTAGCCAACTTCCAGTCTTCTGGCACCTCACCTGTGACTATTGATGATACAAATATCTCAGCACGGAGCCCAGTAATCACTTCCCTAGCTTCCCACAAAGTGCTGGGGTCCACCTGATCAGGTCCTGGGGAATTATCCACTTCTATATGTTTCAAGACATCCAGCACTTCCTCCTCTGTAATATGGACATTCTTCAAGATGTCACCATCTATTTCCCTGCATTCTATATCTTCCATGTCCTTTTCCACAGTAAACACTGATACAAAATACTCGTTTAGTTTCTCCCCCCATCTCCTGTGGCTCCACACAAAGGCCGCCTTGCTGATCTTTTTAGCACATGTTAGTCGCTCTTGTTGTCATGCCCTCTGCTCTAATATGCAGCTGCTGCCATTGGTTAGTGTGAGATGATCCTGGAGCAGACCACGAACTAGTTATAATCTGGTTAGGGCCAAGTAACATTTTTAAAAAAGTAGACAAGATGAGCGATCCAGAGAACTCACTAAGATAATGAAGTCACAAGGTTCCATAATTTTGAGCGAACAATAAACTTAACTATACAAAGTCACAATAGTAATACAACCAACATAATATAGAATAGAATGAGCATGGTAATCATCTGTAATCAAATGCAATACACATCAAATAGCAAACTGCAATTAACACAATTCCCACAGATTTCACAGTAATTCTCCCCAGACGTTAATGAAATGGTGGGCCAACATATCCCTTTCAACCTTCATAAGAGATCACAATTCTTCATTTTTGCCAATCTGGCCTTGAAACTCCCTCTCAAAAACAACTCGGCTGTGTTTTGTCTCAATGATTAGCAGTAACAACCCTGCTTTCCTGGGTCTATGTTCCCTGGACTCTGAAACTACACTCACAAATGTAACTCCAGCTCTTCACTGACAGCTGGCTTCATGATGCAAAACTTCCCTGAGCTCCAACCTTGTTTCATTGCAACAAGTAAATTCCAATTATGAGCAGTTCAACTTCAAAACTCTCAACTGCACTGAAGTATTAATGCTCCCAGGATTCACCACAAGTATTGGCTGCAACCCATAACTATTAAAGTTAATAGGCAGTGTAAAGTTTGAGTGCTATCTGCAATGAGACAAATAGACATAGGCTATTTTCACATTGGAAGCCTTATGGCAGTTTTGAATCCTGTTCAGCCTCATTACCAATCCAGCTGAACTGTTCATTGAGATATAACTATTGGTCAGGACTCCTCTGCTTTTTCTTCAAAGTAATAATAAATAAGTCAATTGTTTTTCCTGAGGAAATTAAACATTGCACTGTTCCAGTCAAACCTTTACCGCCTTCACACTGTAGTAGAAATTGCAAATTCAAGGCTGGCCACCTTTGGGCTCCATAGGAAATGTAGAGTTGAACTCTTACATTGCCTTTGGCTATTCAATGTTCTTTTGGTCAACCTCCCTTTGTTCATGCTACTATGAAACTATCTATTCTGAGATGAATCTTCAGAGGGGTTGTGATCTTAGTTGGATTGCTACTCTGATCCTTTTCTCTTACCAGGAAATCTGTGATTCTGATTTGAACGTCTGTTTCAGGTCTCTTGAGAATCATGGAGTGGACCTGATCCAGGTGCCTTCCAGCACATGTTCCTTGCTGGAGTCCAACTTATTGGCACTATTTTCCAAAGGTAACTGCATTTGTTTCCCCTGGGGTTTAAATGTCCAAAGCCCCTTTGATAATCAACAAAGATTAGGGGTGACAGGTGGCTAGATGATGGTGTAGAGCAGCAGGTGGGCGGATGATGTGATTGGATGGCAGTAAAGTTGGTGGAGGTGTGGCTGAGTGATGGGAAAGGGAGGGAGGTGGGAGAAAAATGGATGATGGAACAAGTATGTGGATAGGGAGTTGGGTGACAGGTAATGAGTGAAGGGTAGAGGAGGGGTTAAGGGAGGCAGTAAATAGTCATGCTGGTGAGGTGGGAGGGGATTGTGGATGTCTACTTTGGGGGCTTGTCTCAGGATGGGTCAGTTGGAGATTTATCAGTCAGGGTTGAAGGGAGTTTGGATGTGATTGGTGGTGTTTTGAATCAAGGATCAGTTGTCAGATCAGGCACATGTGAGTCCTGATGAAAAGTTTTGACTTGAAACATTGTCTGTCCTGCTCCTCCGATGCTGCCTGACCTGCTGTGCCTTTCCAGCTCCACTCTGTATCAACTCTGACTTTCCAGCATCCGCAGTCCTCACTATCTCAGGTTGTGAGCTGCCAGATCAGGTCATTGTAGGGGTCATGTCAGGTTGGTAGTTGAGTCAGGTAGGGAAGGCGTCTCAACTGGGAGGGTTGGGGGTTTTTAGTCTCACTAATCTTTCTTGAGTAACTAGAATAATAGAATCCCTACATGTGGAAACAGGCCACTTGACCCATCAAGTCCATATCAACTCTCAGAATAGCATCCAATCCCCTGCCCTATTCTTCTAACTCTGCATTTCCCATGGCCAATCCACTTATTCTCTTCCTCTTTGGACTATGGGAGGAAACTGGAGCAACCAGAGGGACGGATGGACGGACGGACGGACGGATGGACAGACACACACACACACACACACACCTAATGGCCCACAATCACCCGAGGGTGGAATTGAACCTAGCTCCTTGGTGCTGTGATTAGAGAAAAAAAAACTGCAGATGCTGGATTCCAAGGTAGACAAGCAGAAGGCTGGAAGAACACAGCAAGACAGGCAGCATCAGGAGGTGAAGAGTGAAACGTTGACTTTTCCACCTCCTGATGCTACCTGGCTTGCAGTGTTCTTCCAGCCTCCTGCTTGTCCACCTTGGTGCTTTGAGGTGGCAATGCTAACCACTGAATCATTGTGCCAGCCCTTAACTATCTAACTCTGCAAGTTAAAACTCCTTAAAGTCTTCAATTTAAATTACAGGCTTTTCTGAGTGGTTCCACACATAGTTACTGGCTGGAAGTTCTTGTTAATTTCTGCAGAATCCTGCATCTTTCCGGATACTTTGCTGAAAACCACTTTCAATTGGAAGATATAGGCTTACATCTTTCTGAAGGCTACAGTGGACCCATTGGAAGTGATGGTGAGTTTTCTATATCGGCCAGGATCTTGACATTGATCTTAATCAAAAGAGGGGGTGGGGAGTTGTTGGGGGTGCTGTGGAAGTTGGTAGGAAGAGCACCTTAGTTTTCCATAGGTTTAGTGAAAAATCATTTTCTCATAGGCTTCAGAGTTGGAATCGACTATGATCTGGAGCTCAGATCATTCCAAGTATCATTTGTATTCTAATGCTCAATAACTGTGGCTGGAGAGGCTTTGGTTTTGTGTTGAAGCAGTGTAGATTGAATGGTTTCCTGTCTGTTTGGTAGATAAACATCATGTCTGTGGGTAATTTTCTGGCAGTGAGGGGTAGTTTTGCAGTGAGGTTAAGGGAGAAGGGAGTTGGTGCAATGACACATTTGAGGAACAGAATTGAAAACCAGTGATCACAATCTCACAATCATAATTCCCACATTCCTTCAGCACTCCTTCCTGTGACAGCAGTGCAAATGGCCAATTTACACAAGGCCCCCTCTAACCACTGCAGAAACATCAACAGCAGTGCCTTTGCAAGATCCTCCAAATCCAGGGGTGAGGGGGTGGCAATGGCCTACCAGTATTTTTGCTGGACTGTTAATCCAGAGACCTGGGGTCCTGGGTTCAAATCCCACCATGGCAGATAGTGGAACTTGAATTCAGTAAAATATCTGGAATTAAGAGTCTAATGATGACCATGAATCCATTGGCATTTGTCAGAAAAAGAACCATCTGGTTCACTAACACCTCTTAGGGAAGGAACCGCCACCCTTACCTGGTCTGGTCTACACATGACTCCCGACCCACAACAATGTGGTTGACTCTTGCATCAGGGCAATTAGAAATAGGCAATAAATGCTGGCCGAGTCAGAGGCACCCACATCCTGTTAATGAACAGAAAAACAATGTCCTTTCCAAGCACAATGTGCTCAGTGTCAAGATACTAATCACTCAAGGCCAGCGCTGACGGGACAGCTATGCCATTCTTACGCCTGACTCCAGACCCTTGAGCACTACATGGAGCAGACATAGCAAGAGACTTCCTTTAGAGCATGGATGGATGCTAGAGGATCTGACTGAGGTGTGAAAGTTTGTGAGGACCATGGACAGGGTGGATAGAGATCAACTGTTCTATTAGTTGAAGGGTCAATAACAAGGGGGTATAAGTTTAAATGGAAAGGCAGGCAGTTTAGACGGGATTTGAAGAAATGCATTGCCCAAGAGGGTAGTTGAGGCAGGAAGTCCCGCATACTTTGAAAAGGACTTGGATGAGGATTTGAAATGTCAGGTCATACAAGGTTATGGGCCAAGTGCTGGGAAGTGGGGTGAGTGTAGATTTAGAGTAACTTTTATCAGTGCATATTTGATGGGCTGAAGGGCTGTATGATTCCAGGAAAAAGGCAGAAATACTTTAGGGAGCTCCTCAACAGACCCCTGAAGGGATCACACATACTCACTGACTCAGGAGAAACCTGAGCTCCCGAACAATCAAAATGGAGGAAACTCAATCAGGAAATTATCAAGCACATGAGACTTCTTCAGGAACATAGAGATGAGTCGGAGTTTAAGAAGGAGCATCCAAACAGTTTAAAGTCATGAGGGATATGGATAGGGTATCTTTTCCCCAGGGTGAGGGATTTCAGGACCAGGGGCATATTTTTAAGGGAAGGGGAGAAAACATTAAAAAGGACATGAGGGACAACTCTTTTATGCACTGAGTGATTCTTGTGTGGAATGAACTTCAAGAGGAAGTAGTGGATACGGGTATAGTTACAACAATTAAAGACATTTGGGTAAGTGTATGAATAAGAAAGATTTGGAGTGATACGGGCCAAACACAGGCAGGTGGGACTGTGCGATTATGGGATTATGGGCTGGCATGGACTGATTGGACTGAAGGGTCTGTTGCCATGCTGTATGACTCTATGCCTCTACATTCATGTGGCAGAACCTGCGGATCACACACCATACTTATCAGTGCTCTTAGAACCCATCAAAATGGAATGGAAGCAAGTCATTTGCAGTCATAGGAGGAAGGTATTTTCTCTGAAGTTGTTTCTTTTACAGTGTCAATGTGACAGTACTGCATTTGTAGATTTATTAGGGTTTTATTTGATTTCCACACTTCAAAGAGGACAATGAATATAAATTGCTTGTAGTATTCAGTTATTGATGCAGAATTTTGCAGCATAGCATAAAACCACTACTGTGAGATTCAAACCTTTTAAATGTTTAATTTTTTTCACAGTCAATTAGAAAAGATTGTCAGGTTGAATTCCAAAGGGAATAGACCAGGGTCCTGCAATAAATCCTAAGGGCACCCAGTTATTGGATGTTTTAAATCATTCCGACTGTTCCTGTTGAGGTTCCACTTGCTGGAGTTGCGGTCTGAGGTTGTGGGAACTTTCATTAATTTATCATTTTTGCATACTGAGACTTGTGCCCTATATCTGAAACCTGTGAACAAAATTCACCTTCCATCAAACTCGTTCAGTGCTGGATTGGCTGTTGAAAAAAACGTTCACTTTAAGGCAACTACTGATTCTTTTCAAGTTATCCAGTGATTACAATGCAGTTTAATGGTTGCTCGATTGGCAGATTTCTACCTCATGTACAGGCAGCTGAATGGATTCCTTTCCAGCTGACCCACTCTCCAACCTCTGCCACGCGTCTCTTGCTGCTGAGTTGTCAAGAAAGCTTGTGAAGTATGCTGCAGTCCCCCTTTCAGCTTTAAGCTCTGTTAAATCTGTAATTGTATAGTTGTGCAAGTGAACAAGTGCAACCATTTTATTTCAAATGAGATCATATTATCTAGTCAAGAACAAAAATAGAAATTGCTGGAAAAGCTCAGCGGGTCTGGCAACATCTGTGGAGAGAAATCCGAGTTAATGTTTTGGGTGGAGTGACCCTTCCTCAGAATAGGAGGAAGGGTTCTGAGGAAGGGTCACTCCACCCAAAACATTAACTCGGATTTCTCTCCACGGATGATGCCAGAACGGCTGAGCTTTTCCAGCAATTTCTATTTTCGTTTCTGATTTCCAGTTCTTTCGGTTTTTATTCCATGTTTTCTGATGACTGACAACCTCATGTAGATTGCCGTTCGGGCCTTCTCTGGGGGCTTTGTATTTCTGACAGGTGATTCCTCTCAGGCTTCCCTCAGAAATGAGGAAATTGCATTTCCATTCAGACAGTTCTCTCCGAGCGCTGAACTGTCCAAGGAAAGCAGAACCCAGCAGTCAGCTGTGAAATATAAAGGCCCTGACAGCCCATTTGGCAACTCCTCTCAAAGGCTAACTATATAAGGTAAGTGTGGAGCCATCATGTGGTGCAACGATAGCGTCCCTGCCTCTGAATCAGGAAATCTGGGTTCAAATCCCCCAAGTTTGAGAGATGTGCATTAACATCACTGAACAGACTGATTAGAAAATACTTACAAAGTAAATGTGATGTTACAGTGTCAGGAGAGTTGAGTGCTGGATGGGTAGGGTGTCTGCTGGGTCAGTTGCCATGGCACCAGGTAAGTGGGGTGCCAGTTGGGGAGAGAATAGTTACCAGAGGGGTAGGGGGTAGAGTGCCAGGTAAGTAGGGTGCCAAATGAGTGGAGTTCCAGATACATTGAGTATCAGGGTTGGGAGTAGGGTGCCTGGGTGAAAGTTGGTAAGGAACCAGGTAAATGTTTAGGATAGGTCAAAGTGAGTTGGAGAAATGGGGTCCATCAGGGTAAAAGGGCGGGTAGGATCGAGACTGGTCCAGCAGGTGGAGGGGAATGGGTGGTCAGGTCCGGTGCGAGGGTAAGGGTGGGGTGTGTTTTGAAGATTGTAGCTCAGGCAGAGGGGTTGTATCGGGTACTGGGGCCTTGTTAGGGTGCTGGTGAGTTGCTGCATCAGGTCCTTGATGGGCTGAATGGCCTACTCCTGTTCCTGTTTCTTATGCTTTTTCCCCCAGGCAAGTGTGCTGTGTCCTGGGGATAACTGGAAGGGATGAAGTATCTGGGATTGTGTGTGTAGAGTATGAGGTCTGTTGAATAGTTACTCAGGAGTTAGGGAAAGAATTTAATAATCTAACATTTCCTGAGAAACTATTTTACTCAATTTCATCAGAACCATACAGTTTCCCTGAGTTTTGTCGCGATGTTTGGAGTTTTCCAACAGAAAGTTTGATTTCCCAGGCCATTCCTTTGGAGACTGGTATGATGGAGATTCCACAGGGTCCCCATGCTAAACTCCCATCTGCACTCACACGATAACTGATTGATTTTTCATGTTGAACTGTCCATGATACTGGAATGTCCTGAATAGAGAGGGATCTCCCAACCCATAGGTAGCCCAAGCTTCCATTGTCAATTCTCATTTGTGTTGCAAAGCTCTAGCAAATGTTTACAATTGGGATAATAATCCAATTCAACTCCTCACCTAAATAAATTGGAAGTCAGGATCGTTTCATCCAGTTGAAGAAAAACAAATTTGAAAGAGCTTATCAGTTATGTGCAAAAGATTTTCCAGGTGCTTCAATACTTACCCTTTGTATTGATGCTTCTTTTACAGCTCCTGTCACATTCATTATTTGCTGATCTTACCTTGTCCCGTTGTTTCCACTAGAAAACCGTCTTGGAAGAACATGAAATAATCTAAATGGTGCATTTAGATTGCATCTGTCACATACCCTGGCTGTTAAAAAAGTACTTTTGAAATGTTTTTATAAGGAAGCCCAGTAGCACTCAGGAAGTTCCAACAAAGCGCAAGAAGATAAAGAGTCAAATAAATATATCCTGCTGGAACAATACATATTGGTGAATGATACAGGGGAATTCATTTGGTCTTCTTCAGATGGTTTAGATCAGAGTGGTGCTGGAAAAGGCTCTATTCCTGATGAAGGGCTTTTGCTCGAAATGTCGATTTTCCTGCTCCTCGGATGCTGCCTGACCTGCTGTGCTTTTCCAGCACCACTCTAATCTAGACTCTAATCTCCAACATCTGCACTCCTCACTTTTGCCTTCTTCAGACGGTGCCATGGAATCCTTTATGTTCTGTTAACAGGGAAAATCCTGCTTTGTAGCCCATAGATGCAAGAATAAAGACGCAGTTATAAAAACACTCTGCTTATTCCATTCTCTCACCACAATAAATCAAGAAATAAGAACAATTTCTATAGAGATTCAGGGCTTACCTTTACAATTTTAATACAGCTATTTTAACAGAGGTTATTGCATAATCTCATAACAGATCTGATCGTCAGAATAATACCAATGTGCTTTGAATTACTGGTCCTACACAGTGTATCCAAGTTATAAGAAGCAGCATTGGCATGTTAATTAATAAATGCAGAAATTGGGACAGGGAGAGAAGTAAAATATAAATTACTTCTTAGGGACTTGTAACTTCATCAAAATAGTGGGAACATTTATCCCGCTTGATATTTTTAACAACATTTTGAATACACTTTGTTAGATTTTGAAAGGGCTTCTGTGATCCCAGTTAGCTAGTCTAGACAGTCTAGCACTTGGAAGTGAATTTCAGATAGTGTATCGAGTTTTAAAAGCTGCAGTTGAGACACAATGCATTGTTTCATTAGACAAAGAAAGGATATATACAACTCACAACAGATGAGAGCTCTTTAATAATTCCAAAGCTGTTCTATAGAATGGACAAGCACCTGCAGCAGACTCCTACGGTTTTCATAGAATCCTTACAGTTTGGAAATAGGCCATTCAGTCCATACAACCCTTGAAGAGCATCCCACCCAGATCCCCCTTCCTACTATATACACCTGCATTCCCACGGCTAATCCTCCTCGCCTACACACCCCTGGACATTTTGGGCAATTTAGCATGGCCAACCCATCTAACCTACACATCTTTGGACTGTGGGAGGAAACCAGAGCACGCAGAGGAAACCCACACAGACACAGTCAGAACATGCAAAATCCACACAGACAGTAACCTGGGGCTGGAATTGAACACTGGCCCCTGGGGTTGTGAGATAGCAGTGCTAACCACGGAGCTGTGCATTAGTCTCTGACATTATGCAGAGTTTGATGGTTGTTTCATTGTGATAACTGCTGTTGTTCTTCCCTCAGGCTGACATAAGGTGACATCTGGGTAAAAACAATGACTGCAGATGCTGGAAACCAGATTCTGGATTAGTGGTGCTGGAAGAGCACAGCAGTTCAGGCAGCATCCAAGGAGCTGCTCCTTGGATGCTGCCTGAACTGCTGTGCTCTGCCAGCACCACTAATCCAAAATAAGGTGACATCAGGTCTTCTCCCAAGCAGATGTTGACCTGTGCCCTGGACCCTCACTTTCTCTCTTCTCCCACCTACCCCCTTGTGATATATCTTATGTTGGGGCCTGGCTTTCTCTGTTGTTAGCCTCCTATCTGATCCCTTTTGGCCAATGACCATGGGCAGTTACTTGATGTCAGGATTACTGTCATCCTATTATCGACCTCAATTGAAAGTTTAGCCATCATTCCTTCTCAGATAAAATCATTCTATTCTACAAAGCACTGTTTAAAATAATACGGTACTGAGGGCTGAATTAATCACTGACATTAGTTCAATGAAGAATCATTACCTTAGTGATTGAGTTGTTTCCTTTGTTTTTACACGTTGGAGATTTGTTTTAGATTTGTAGAAGGTTGATCCAGCATTTTCTGCCACAAATGTTCTTCAAGCTAAATCCAATGGCTAGAAATTGGATTGCTTCAAGCTGGAGTCCATTACATTCTGCACAAACTTATTCAGGGGATTATTGGTGAAATAACCTCAGTTTTTCTTCATCGTGGAGCTATAAGCATCTGTTACAGCTCCAGAGACAATTCACTCAAAGGTGCCTGATAGCACCAGCAGAATATTAGTGAGGCTTGGGGTTAAACAAGCCTAAAATGGGGTGGGGGACTACGGAGAAAGCAGTTATCAATGTGTAACTCTCCGGGACTAAGGTAAGTAAAATAATAAAGCCTAACATTATGAACCTCGCATTATTAACTGCTAGTAAAGTGAATGTGGAGAGAAGCTTCCCCTTGTGGGAGAGTCTGGGATCACAAGGCATAATCTCTGAGGAAGGATTCACCCATTTACAAACAATGTAAGGTAGATTTTTTTTTCTGTCTCAGAGGGGGGGAGAATCTGTGCAATCCTTTACCACAGAAGGCTATGGAGGTTAGGATGTTGAGTATATTGAAGGTTGAGATATGCAAATTTTTAATCAATCAGAGAATCAGGAGTTACGGGGAAAAGGCAGGAAAGTGGAGTTGAGGACTATCAGGTCAACCATGTTAAAAACCGCACAACACCTGGCTATAGTTCAACAGATTTATTTGAAAGCACTAGCTCTCACAGCACTGCTCCTTCATCAGGTAGTTGTCAGGAAGGAACGGCGCTTCAAAAGCTAGTGCTTCCAAGTAAACCTGTTGGACTACAATGTGGTGTTGTGTGATTTTTAACTTTGTCCAACACTGGCACCTCCAAGTCATATCAATCATGATCTCATTGAAAGGTGAAGCAAACTCAATTGACTAAATGGCCTTCTTCTGCTCCTGTACTCCATCGTCTTATGTTTTAGCTGTAAAAGCCAAGTACACTGCCACAATGTGACCAATTGCACAAATTATTTTTAAAACAAAACCCCAGACGCAGAGGCGATATATGTCAGCTCTTGCCTGGTCTCCAGGGCAACCAACTTCCTCACTTTGAGGATTTGTGGGATTGATAAGTCTTTATAGAGTGATTTTAAGTTCCAGTTAAAAAATGTCATCTGATAGTATTGCATAGTGGAGGTTCAAGCACGTCCATAATTCCTATCTGACAATGCTTGCCTTGTATTAATATCTTAAAGTCAAAAGCTTGGAATTCCCCAGCTAACAGCATTTCAGGTGTTGCTGAACCACGTGGACAAAAATGATTCAAGGCCAAAGGTAAGGTTTTCAGAGCATCTACAATTGGGTAAGAAATACCAGACCACCAAAGACATCTCGTAATCATTAAAGTAAACATAAATAATTCAAGCCCAGATTCACTTTGGCCTGAAGTTTCCATGTGGCGTCACATTGCTATTGTCTGTGAAGCTTCTCCCAGTCTGCTACTGTTGTGCATATCTTCTAAGTTCTTCAAATGCCAGGCGTCACGGACATGCATAGTGCAGAGGCCCCCAGGGAAGTGCGTCAGGTTGGAGTCATGTCAGGTGAACACAGGACAGCTAACATTTTTACAGTGCTAGCTGCCACACCAGGCTAGTACATTAACAGATCCAGTCCTTGTATGTGACTTGGTGTACCGGTGACTAAGTAGATCAATGAATAGATGGGCCAGCTGAGTGATTCAGTAATCGAGTGGTCAAAGCATAAATTGGTGACCAGGAAACAGTCAGGTCAAGTCAGGTACGTGACCAGGTCGGGTAGTGATCAGGGAGTATGATCTAGTGATCTGGGGGTAATTGGCTCCAGTGGGTCAGTCGGAAAACAGTCAGGTTGGATTTGGGGGGCTTTTATGTGGTTATTGAGCCAAGTCTGAGGGGTTAGTAGGCTGTTTAGGAGGGTAGTCAGGAGAGAGAATTATAAAGAATCATTTGTGAAGTTACCCTGACTAACGTCTGCACAGCCATTGAAAGTCTCTCCTTTTTCAGACTGAATAATTCACGCCGAAGAACATGAGAATTTCCACTGCAAAGTTACACTTCCTGGGTAATTCCCATTTATGCCCTTATGCCAGGACTTCTACAGCAATGTAAATCCACTGTCTGGCCACACAGAAGGAAAGATTTGAGGCTACATAAAATGTTGAGCAGCAGATTCCTGAAATAACACAGCCTTGCATCTTCAAGGCCATAACTTATACATGCAATGTTTTCCATTTCCTGTGTCAACTAGAGAAGATTTCTCTATTTCTGTTTTGGATATATCTCAAGACTTTACTCCACAGCAACTTCAAAAGCCAATGTTTCACTGAGGAAATATGATGCTGTGATGTGATTTCTAGGTGCTGAATAATTTACTAGTGTAGCAATATAGACATTCCGCTCTTCCCAAACCGCACTACCATTTTTGGTCATCATGTTATGGCATAGGGCAAACAAGAATCACAGCAGTAATGCTAAGCACAAAACTGGATTCTTTCAAACCTGCTCCTTAGGTCGTGGGCTGAGCGATGATAGACCAGATAGCTGCTTTCAGTTCTGCTTCATCCACGCAGATCTCTGTCACAGCTGCAGTCTGCCCCTCTCTTCAAGGTAATCTGTCATTGAATTCTAAAATCATTATCCAGTTCAATCCTGTCCTCACCCAATGTCAATAGAGTTATACTTTCTGGCAGAAGTCTCTTATTAATTGGGAGTTGATGAACACATAAATCAACATCTAGATGTTTTTGAAAAATGGCTATAACGCAGTACTGAAATGCTTTCTATTTCTCATCCTCCAATATAAAAATTGTGTTGTCTTTCATTCCAAATGCATCACAGCATTTGCTGGAGTTAAAGGGAGATTTTGTTCTTTGGTGCTCGGTGACTGGTGAACTGTTTCCTGTTCCCGAGTCCAAAATGGTTGCTTCTAAAAACTTTGCAAACTGGCCTTGGAGATTTTCAAAACCGTGACATTGGCTGGAAAATCCTTGTAGGCCCACATTATGTATCTGTTTGACCCAGATACAGGTGCCTTTTTAGCATCCAAGTCAGCCATCTTAAAGAAGGGAGACACCTTCAGATGTCTGACCAATGACACCAACCCAACTAGCCTTCTTTCAGAAATCATATAATTTATAAGGTGTACAAAATTTTCAGCTTTCCACCAAGAATTCCCTTGCACAAGACGAGTACTCAGGCCTCAACCTTTCTAATGAAAGGAAAAGGGAAGAGTTGTAAAAATGAGTCTTCAGGCCAACATGGTTTCATGGGGAGAAATGGGGACAGGATTCAAATTGCATAGGCACGGTGTATGAAGGCAACTGTCCAACGAACAGGTGCACTAACATTAGTGTCCTTGAAGTAGCCAAAAGTACCAGCATCAAGGCCAAGACCATCCTTAACCAACACCAATAGACGAGCCACGTGCTGAGGATACCTGAGTTCTGACGGCCAAAGCATGTCATCCTCGCCCAGCTCAAGGAAGGCACTTAAAGCAGAGGAGGACAAAGGAAGCAGTTCAGAGGCTTCCCTTAAGAAATGCAATGGAGGTGTCAATGCATGAGTGCTCCTCAGTCAGAAGAAACTGATTTGGAGGAAAGTCCTGTACGAAGGGGCACAGTTCTTCAAGGACACACCTGTCGAGAAGAGGGGTACAGAAAAGAAGCCGGTGGAAGAAATGCTAGTGATTTCAAGGCCGTGGACCACTTCCACCTTGCAGAAACACCTGCCAAATGTACAGTTGAAGATGTGGCTCTAGGACAGGGCTCATCGACCACACAGGGATAACAAGGTGTGATCTGGCACGAATTGCATCAGTGACAGACACGATAGATTTGTTGGTTGAGGATTGAGAGAACTCACACACAGTTGCCAAGTCGAGCTTTGTAAACAGATAGTTGCATAAACATCTAGCACAACTGTCAACTTGACTGCTGCCACTTACCCCTCCTGCAGTAACCCAGGCGGTCCAATGCACCATCCTCTCCCAACTGACTCACCATTGCTCATGTCATCAGATACAATTTAAGCCATTAGAACTCTCAGAATAAATGTCAAAAGTCTCAAATGAGACACCAGAACATTGAGCTTCCCTCAGCCATGTTTCTACAATCACCATTCTGATTTTTCGCTGCTGGCTACAGTAATGTCTGTCTGTGCCTCTGACTAGTGAGTCTCCCATCACAATTGATCACTCACTACCTGACTTACCCCTTATTACATTACAGCGTGTCTTGATACTAGAAACCTGGCTGTTTTGAGAGTCTATCACCTCCTATATTTTCCAAAACAGCATGCTTTTTTGAAATGGAGATAGCCACAGGAGACTCCTGCGCTACCTGCCTTCCTCTCATAACTTTTCTGGAGTTAACCTATCTACCTGACTGTATCTGTGACTTTTGTCCCTTCCTATAGCTGCCATCTATTACACTCCCTCATTCTTGTGAAATCCTCTTTGCCTCTAACTGTCACTCCAACTGATCCATTTGATCTGAAAGGATTCACAACCAAAGACATTTCCTGCAGACATAATCCTCAGGAACATGTAAACTCTCCCTCAACTCCCACATCCAACAAGATGAGCATATCACCCTACTAAAGGCCATGTATGTTCCTTCAAACTCTACAGACCCAGAAAATAGCACAATCTTATTGCTCTAAAAAAAACTGCTCCAGGCTAACTTATTACTTATGGTTTATATTTTACAAATATAATCTAGAGAATATGCTGCCAAATTTTGAGACATTTGTGACCCGAGTACCAGGAAGGCAACACACCATCCTGAATTCACGCTCATGCAGAATATCCTGTCTATGCCCCTGACAGCAGAGTCCCTATAACAATTACTTTTTTGAATCTTCTGTTGCTGTTGTGTTGCTTACAAGACCATAGGGGCTGCTCTCCCATTACAGAGAAGTGACTAGTGGTGATTAAACCTGAGGGCCACCAGACCTCAGGCAAGGTTGAGGAGAAGAGTCCATCGTAGTAACCTCAAACCAGCGATCGGAATTAGAACATAGAACATAGAACATTACCGCGCAGTACAGGCCCTTCAACCCTTGATGTTGTGCTGACTTGTGGAACCAATCTGAAGCCCATCTATCCTACACTATTCCATTCACATCCATATGCCTATCCAATGCCCATTTAAATGCTCTTAAAGTTGGTGAGACTACTAGTGTTGCAGGCAGTGCATTCCTCACCCCTATCATTCTCTGAATAAAGAAATTACCTCTGACGTCTGACCTATATCTATCACCCATCAATTTAAAACTATGTCCCTTCGTGCTAGCCATTACCATTCTAGGAAAAAGGCTCTCTCTGTCCAACCTATCTAATCCTCTGATTATCTTATATGTCTCAATTAAGTCACCTCTCAACCTTCTCTCTAATGAAAACAGCCTCAAGTTCCCCAGCCTTTCCTCGTAAGACCTTCCCTCCATACCAGGCAACGTCCCATTAAATCTCCTCTGAACTTTTCCAAAGCTTCCACATTCTTCCTATAATGTGGTGACTAGAACCATATGCAATACTCAAATGTGGCCGCACCAGAGTTTTTTCCAGCTGCAACATGATCTCATGGTTCCAAACCTCAGTTCCTTTACCAATAAAAAATGACACACCGTATGCCTTCTTTACAAAATTGAACCCACGCTCTTGGCATCACACTGCTCTGTAAACCAACAATCCAGCCAACTAGTTTGAATCTACCCACTTAAAAAAAGGTTCATTCTTGGTGCCCAAGATCTGGCTGCAGTTTCTATTTTCCTCTAACACACTATCTTACTCAACAGTACCCAAAACAGAATATCTGTTTGAGAGAGGAGTAGCAACAGGAGACTCCTGAACTTCCTTCCTACCTCTCCTGATGGTCACCCATCTATCTGACTGAAACTGAGGTGTAACTACCTCTCTAAACCTACCAACCATCACACTCTGTGTCTCCTGTATGCTCCTCAGTCACTCTAGCTGCCTCTCCAGCTAATACAAATGGTCTGATATTAGATGGATCCAGCACATTTCCTGCTGCTGTAGTCTCCAAGAACAGTCAACTGTTCCTTAAGCTCCCAAATCCGACATGAGGAGCATATCAAGATCAGAGTGGTGCTGGAAAAACACAGCAGGTCAGGCAGCATCCGAGGAGCAGGAAAATTGACGTTTCAGGCAAAAGCCCTTCATCAGGAATTTCTGCTCGTTTTCCTGCTTCTCGGATGCTGCCTGACCTGCTGTGCTTTTCCAACACCACTCTAATCTTGACTCTGATCTCCAGCATCTGCATTCCTCACTTTCGCCCTGATGAGCATATCACTCCATTGACTGCCATAATTACCTTTCAAATCTGCTCACTCAGATTTGCCTAAAACGACCCACACTCATCTCAAATCCAGTGTTTGTCGACTGATTGCTGCTGACAACCCATGCTGAGAGAACTTAAAAAAAACTATATTCTATTTCATAAGCCCTAAACGAAGAAGGTCTAAAATAGAACAATTTTGTTTTTCGAAAAGACAAACCATCCTTCCCTTCCCACAGTTTTTACTTCTAAGCATACAAAGGAGAAAAAAGGTTAAAACCATAAAACCTTCAGGTGGCATGGTGGCTCAGTGGTCAGCACTGCTGCCTCACAGCACCAGGGACCCAGGTTCGATTCCAGCCTCGGGCGCCTATCTGTGTGGAGTTTGCACATGCTCCCTGTGTCTGTGTGGGCTTCCAAGGATGTGCAAGTTAGGGTAGATTAGCCATGCTAAAATTTCTCATTGTGTTCAGGGATGTGTGGGTTAGGTGCATTAGTCAGGGGTAAACATAACATAAAAAGGGAGGGGAATGGGTCTGGGTGGGTTACTCTTTGCAGGGGTTGGTGTCGACTTGTTGGGCTGAAGGGCCTGTTTTCCACACTGTAGGAATTCTATAAAAATCAAGCACTTAGCTGAAACTCCCAACAACTAAAAGCAGCCTCGTCCTCTGTCAGTCAGCTTTCAAATTCCTGAGTAAAGGAATGTCAATCCCTGATCCCGATGTTATAGAAACCTTGACAAACAAGTTGAAAAGGTCAGTCTTCTGAGTTCTGTGTGAGGGACAAAATAAAATCTCTCTCCAGAGCTGTCAACATCTCAATAAACATGGGGACCCCTTAAGTACTTAAAATAAAATTGGCTGGATTGATAGAAAAAAAAGGCGAAAGTGAGGCCCGCACATGCTGGAGATCAGAGTCGAGAGTGTGGTGCTGGAAAAGCACAGCCGGTCAGGCAGCATCCGAGGAGCAGGAAAATCAACATTGTGGCCTTATTCCTGATGAAGGGCTTTTGCCCGAAACATCAATTTTCCTGCTCCTTGTATGCTGTCTGACTTGCTGTGATAGAGAAAAAAAATGTCTGTTAATATAAACCTGAAGTCAGCACAGCAGCTCAGTATGGATGGCACAGTGTCTCAGTGGATAACACTGCTGCCTCATGGTGTCAGGGACCTGAGTTTGATTCCACCCTTAGGCGACTGTCTGAGTGGTGTTTGTACATTCTCCCTGTGTCTGTGTGCATTTCCTCTGTTGCTCTGGTTCCTCCCACAGTCCAAAGATGTGCAGGTTAGACTAAATTCCGCTGTAGCATCCAGGAATATGTAAACTAGCAAGGTTAACCATGGGAAATGTAGGGTTACAGGGATAGGAAGGGGTGGGATGCTCTGTGGATGGTCACTGTGGAGTCGATTGGCTGAATGGCCTGCTTCAACACTCCAGGGATTCTGAAAAGTCTATTATTTTGGGAATTCTGCTGCATAACTAACCTCACAACCTTCCATTATCCCTGTGGGATATCAGCCATTTCACAGTTACATTCTCAGCTCCAAGAGCTTATAGACCTTTGAAGGAAGACTATGAATTCTGTGAATTACTTGTTTTGCAAGGCACTAAAAGGAATTTAAATGTAGTGAATGGCTTATTTTTAAAGGTATAATGACTTCTTCAATAAACAGTTAAAAACTTTAGTTTAGTTGATTAGATTAGATTAGATTAGATTACAGTGTGGAAACAGGCCCTTCGGCCCAACAAGTCCACACCGACCCGCCGAAGCGAAACCCACCCATACCCCTACATTTACCCCTTACCTAACACTACGGGCAATTTAGCATGGCCAATTCACCTGACCCTGCACATCTTTTGGACTGTGGGAGGAAACCGGAGCACCCGGAGGAAACCCACGCAGACACGGGGAGAACGTGCAAACTCCACACAGTCAGTCGCCTGAGGCGGGAATTGAACCCGGGTCTCAGGTGCTGTGAGGCAACAGTGCTAACCACTGTGCCACCGTGCCGCCCACAGATCTCAAGTTGGGTCCTGACACCTGACCATGGTGGATACAGGATGTGTTGTCATGTGTTGTCATGTGTTGTCATGGGAGATGTAAGGACAAGAGGCAGTGGGGTTGGCATGTTGGATTCTATTGAGACTATATAAACAACCGTGAATGTGGATACAGGAGTATAACTTGGCATGGAATATACAAAGAAACATTAGAGTAGATACAGAATAGAACCATGTTGGACCATGTCCTGAACCCACATCAGATCCTGGTAAAAGGCAGGCCACATCTGTAAAGATTTACAAATACCAAATGATCCACCACCCAGGAACTGCATGGCATTATCAAGGCTGCACACCTGACAATGATAGGTTGTGAAATCAGGCATGCAGCACAAAGCCTTTTAGTCCTCATGCTTCTGTTAGTAGGCTGTGTGACATGGCAATACATTTTATTTGCATTGGAAACAGTCATCACCAGACCATTCCCTAAAATAAGTTTAAAGGGCAGGACAGTTAAATGCCTTGACAGATCTCTTGAAAGATCAGCTTGACAATTCTCTTGTCAATGTCATCAACAGCTTGATGCCTCCCTTGGCAAGAAAAGCTGGCCTAGTGGAAATCATTAAACCAGTTCTCATAGCCATAAAGAAATTGGTTCACTAATGCCCTTGAAGGAAGGAAATGCTGTTCAACCTGATCTGGCCAACACCTGACTCCAGATCCATAACAATGCAGTTGACTCTTAACTTCCTTCTGGGCAATTAGAGATGGGCGATAAAAGCTGGCTTAGCCAGTGACATCTAAATCCCATGAATCAATAATAAAAAAAATCTTCAGTTAGTTTATTTATTTTTGCATGTTTTCATGTTTACTTTTAACAAACCCAAAGGGAAACATTCCTACTCCAAAGATGTCTCCCAACTCCATGAACCCTGGGTCTGTAAAGTACACCTCATCCCTTGGAGCCCCAGTCTTGCCCAGTGGGTGGGTCTGGACTCAAAGGCATGACCTCTAGATTCAGGCGCTAGTGCCATTTTACCTCAGCCAAGGACCTCTCCATTATGGCAAAAATTCAAGACTTTGTAGCAAATAAAGTTGTACCTTGAAGCTTTCTAAGATCAAAGTACATCGGAGAGATGATATAATCAGCTCATATTCTGGTAGAGATTGAAAAATACAAGAATGCAGATTGAGCAAACACAGCCATACAGATGACACTGGGCATGTCTAGGAAATTCTTGATGTTGGTCACTGAATTACTAACCTAGACACTTAGTGCAACACATCAAAGATGAGAAGTGAAACTGTGACCAATGGAGATCCAGAATAAATATTGGAAAGGTAAATTTGAATCTCCATTCACCAGAACTTTGCTACTTTCTTGCACACTTTTCATGTTTCAATTTAACATCTTTTTTTGTGTGATTGGTGTTTTACTGCCATTGATATTATATTTCATTTTCTGCTTTTTATGTAACCAAGCAATTAAAAAGGAGTTGGAGGAGAACTAAATCAACCAAATGAAATGTACTAAGATTGCAATTAAACCCATTCTATTTTTGTAAAGAACAGCTTACTTCTACTGGAACATGTCATCATAGGAATAAGAACTGGACTAGGTCACGTGGCCTTCAAAGCCTCCTGTGTCATTTAAGGAGCGTGTGACTACTTTCCTGTAATAATTCCACTTTCACATTCAACAAAGAGCAAAGAACAATACAGCACAGGGACAGGCCTTTTGGACCTCTAAGCCTGCACTGACATGTTTTCCCTTCCCTACTGAAGCATGTGCCTCTTGCTTGATTTGGGAGCTCAGGAACATGGCTGACATTCCTGACTCTTACACTTGTAAGATGTGTGTCCAGCTGCAGCTGTTGTTTGACCACATGATGGCTCTGGAGCTGCAGATGGACTCACTGTGGAGCATCTGCGATGCTGAGGAGGTCGTGGATAGCACGTTTAGTGAACTGGTCACACCGCAGGTTAGAATTGCTGAGGGAGACAGTGAATGGGTGACCAAAAGGCAGAAAAAGAGTAGGAAGGCAGTCCAGGTGTCTCCCTCCAAAACAGGTATCCCATTTTGGATACTGTTGAGGGAGATGGTTCACTGGACAGGGAGCAGTTGTCAAGATCATGGCACTGTGGCGGGCACTGCTGTTCAGAAGGTCAGGAAAAAGACTCATAGGGCCATTGTCATAGGGGATTCTATTGTAAGGGGAGTAGATCGGCAGTTCTGTGGCCGAAAACAGGACTCCCGGATGGTATGTTGCCTCCCAGGTGCTCGAGTCAGGGATGTCACCGATTGGCTGCAGAGCATTCTAAAAGGGGAGGGTGAACAGCCAGTTGTCTTGGTGCATATAGGCACTAACAATATAAGGAAAAAAACAAGATGAGGTCCTGAAAGCAGAATTCAGGGAGCAAGGAGAGAAGTTAAAGAGGAGGACCTCAAAGCTAAAGATCTCGGGGTTACTACCAGTGCCACGTGCTAGTCAGTGTAGAAATGAAAAAATGGGCAGGATGAATGCGTGGCTTGAGGGATGGTGTAGGAGGGAGGGGTTCAGATTTGTTGAACATTGGGACCGGTTTTGGGGAAGGTGGGACTATTACAAAATGGACGGTCTGCATCTGAACCAAACTGGAACCAGTGTCCTTTGGGGGGGTTTTTGCTGTTGGGGAGGTTTTAAACTAATGTGGCAAGGGACTGGGAACCAGCAGAGAAGACAAATAAACAGCGAGGTGGAGACTGGAGACTGTAAGAATCATGAAGATAGCATTAATAAGGGGAAGAGTAGGCAGAGAGTAGGTGAACGCAAAAGAACTGGTGGCCTGAAGTACATCTACTTTAATGCGAGGAGTATAGTGGGTAAGGCAGATGAACTTAGGGCCTGGATTGGTGCCTGGGAGTATGACGTTATTGCAATCACAGAGAATTGGTTGAAGGAAGTGCATGATTGGCAACTAAATGTTCAAGGATATAGATGCTTCAGACAGGACAGGGAGGGAAGTAAAAGGGGGGGGTGGAGTTGCATTGCTGGTCAGGAATGATATCACGGCTGTGCTAAAGGAGGACACTATGGAGGACTTGAGTAGTGAGGCATTATGGGTGGAGCTGAGAAATAAGACCGGTGTAGTTGCATGTTGGGACTGTATTACAGGCCTCCCAACAGTGAGCATGAGGTAGAAGAACAAATAGGTAAATAGATTATAGAAAGGTATAGAGGCAACAATGTTGTGGTAATGGGAGATTTTAATTATCCCAACATTGACTGCGATACACTTAGTGTCAGAGGTGTAGATGGGGCAGAATTTGTAAGGAACATCCAGGAAAGTTTTCCAGAGCTGTATGTCAGTAGTCAGATGAGGGAAGGGGTCATATTGGACCTGGTGTTGGGGAATGAGCCAGGCCAGGTGGTAGGAGTTGCATGGGGGATTTCTTTTGGAACAGTGACCACAATTCTTTAAGTTTTAGAATACTCATAGACAAAGATGAGAGTGGTCCTAAGGAATGAGTACTAAACTGGGCCAAGACCATTTATATCAAATTTAGGAAGGAGCTCGGAAATGTGGACTGGACACAACTATTTGAAGGAAAGTCCACATTTAAGATGTGGGAGGCTTTCAAAGATAGATTAAAGATAGTGCAGGATAGGCATGTCCCACTGAAGGCAAAGGATAGGAAAGGCAAGATTTGTGAACCGTGGATGACAGGAGAAATCACACAACTAGCCAAGAGGAAAAGGAAAGCATACATAAGGTCTAGGCAGCTAGGAACAGAATGGACCTGGAGGAATATTGGAAGAGTAGGACCAGTCTTGAACGAGGAATCAAGCAGGCTAAAAGGTGTCACGAAATAGTTTTAGCGTGCAGAATTAAGGAGAATCCCAAAGTCTTTTATTCTTATGTAAGAAATAAGTGGGTAACTAGAGAAAGAATTGGTCCACTAAAGGATAATGAAGGGAGGCTGTGATTCAAACTTGAGAAAATGGGTGAGATTCTGAATGATTACTTTGCATCTGTGTTCACTGAGGAGAGATGAATGTTGAGATTAGAGTTGGGAGTTTGTTTACTCTGGGTCACGTTGACATAAGTAGGGAAGATGTGTTGGGCAGGCTAGAGGTTATTAAGGTGGATAAATCCCCAGAACCAGATGGGACCTATCCCAGTTTGCTGAGGGAGGCGAGAGAGGAAATAGTTGGGGCCCTGACAGATATCTTTGTGGCATCCTCAAACACAGGTGAGATGCCGGAGGACTGGAAGGTTGCTCATGTTGTACCCCTGTACAAGAAGGGTAGTAGGGATATTCCAGGTAACTACAGACCAGTGAGCCTGACATCAGTGGTGGGGAAGTTGCTGGAGAAGGTACTGAGGGATAGGATCTATTTATATTTAGAAAGGAATGAGCTTATCAGTGATAGGCAACACGGTTTTGTGCGGGGAAGATCATGCCTTACCAACCTAATAGAGTTCTTTGAGAAAGTGGCCAAGTTGTTAGATGAAGGAAGGCCTGTTGATGTCATAGACATGGACTTTAGTAAGCATTTGATAAGGTTCCCCATGGTAGACTAATGGAGAAAGTTAAGTTACATAGTGTGCAGGGTGTTCCAGTTAGGTGGATAAAGAACTGGTTGAGCAACAGGAGGCAGAGAGTAATAGTTGAAGGGAGTTTCTCGAAATGGAGAAAGGTGGCCATTGGTATTCTACAGGGGTCAGTGTTGGGGCCACTGTTGTTTGTGATATACATAAATGATCTGGAAGAGGGCACTGTTGGTATGATCAGCAAAATTGCAGATGACACATAGATTGGTGGAGTAGCAGAAAGCATGAGGAACTGTCAAAGAATACAGGAGAACATAGATAGACTGGAGAGTTGGGCGGAGAAGTGGCAGATGGACTTCAATCGAGGCAAATGTGAGGTGATGCATTTTGGGAAGTCTAATTCTAGAGCGAATTATACAGTGAATGGAAGAGCCTTGAGAAAAGTTGATGAGCAGAGAGATCTGAGGGTTCAGGTTGATTGTACCCTGAAGGTTGCTGCACAGGTAGATAGAGCGGTCAAGTAGGCATTTGGCATGCTTGCCTTCATTGGACAGGGTATTGAGTATAAGAGCTGGCAGGTCATATTAAAATTGTACACGACTTTGTTTGGCCATACTTAGAGTACTGTGTAAAGTTTTGGTCATCACATTACCAAAAGGATGTGAACACTTTGGAGAGGGTGCAGAGAAGATTTACGAGGATGTAGTCTGGTATGGAAGGTGCTAGCTATGAAGAGAAGTTGAGTAGATTAGGTTTGTTTTCATTAGAAAAAAGGAAATTGAGGGTGGACCTAATTGAGGTCTACAAAATTATGAAGGGTGTAGACAGGGTAGATAGAGATAAGCTTTTTCCTAGGGCGAAGGATTCAGTAATGAGAGGTCATGATTTCAAGGTGAGAGGTGAAAAGTTTAAGGGGGATACACGCGGTAAGTACTTTACACAGAGGGTGGTGGGTGCCTGGAACGCGTTGCCAGCAGAGGTAGTAGAAGCAGGCACAGTAGATTCATTTAAGATGCGTCTGGACAGATGCATGAGTAGGTGGGGAGCAGAGGGATGCAGATGCTTAAGAATTGGGCGACAGGTTTAGACAGTAGATTTGGATCAGCTCAGGCTTGGAAACCCAAAAGGGCCTGTTCCTGGGTTGTAAATTTTCTTTATTCTTTGTTCTTTTTTGAAACTGTCTTCACTTACAGGATACATATCCCTCTATTCCCTTCCTATTCACATATTTCTCCTGGTGCTTCTTTAATGCTGCTGTTGTGCCTGCTTTCACCACCTCCTGTGGCAGTTGTTCCAGGCACTCACCACCCTTTGAGTGGCTTGCACATCTCTTTTAATCTCCCCTCCCCCCCCACACCTTGAACCTGTGCCCTCTAGTAATTGACCCCTCCACCCTGGGAAAAAGCCTCATACTTTCCACTCTATCTATGCCAATTGCAATCTTATGAATTTCTATCAGGTCACCCCTTAACCTCTTGCATTCCAGTGAAAACAAACCCAGTCTATCCAACCTTTCTTCACAGCTAATATCCCCCATATCAGGCAACATCCTAGTAAACCTTTCCTGCACCCTCAAAAGCATCCACATGCTCCTGGTAGTTTGGTGACCAGAACTGTATGCAATACTTCAACTGTGGCCTAAAATTCTATAACTGCAGCACAATTTGTTTATTTTTAAATTCAATGCTCCTTTCAATGAAAGCACACATACCATAGGCCTTTTTTATTACCTATCTACCTGAGCTGCCACGTTCAGTGATCTGTGGACCTGCACACCCAGATCCCTCTGCATATCAATGCTCCTAAGGATTCTGCCATACACTATATAAGTTTCACCTTTACTGACCTTCCAAAATGCATCACCTTTATGTCCCTTTATTCTTTCATGCAGTCATTTTTACTATTAGATCTAATGAGGGAAGCTGTAGATAACTATTTAATTATAGTTATGGTTGTGGCTGAGTTTCTGATGCTCCCACATCTGAGGCTTTGGATTCAAGTCTCACTCTGGGCCTTGAGCACAAAAGTCAAAGCTAGCCCTCCAATGAGTACAGAGGGAGTGCTACAGTGTCAGAGGGTCTATCTTTCAGATGAGATGTTAATCCAAATTCAACCCGCTTGCTTGGGTGAATATAAATGATTACATGACAATCTCTCAGAGATGATAAGAGCGATTATCCCCAGTGTTCTGACTAAGGTTTGTCCCTCGATAAACATTAGAACGAAGACAGATCATCAGATCATTATTGTATTGCTGGGTTGCTATGATACCCACAATATTAACATATCAATATTTCATGAGCTATAAAGTACTTTGACACATTAGGTGGTCATTAAAAAAAGCACATAAATGCAAATCTTTTTCTTCTTTTTGGAAAACCATGTTAAACTCTAACTTATTCCAATTCTTGGCAAAGGGTCATTGATTCAAAATAATAACTTGACTTCTGTCTCCACTGCCTGTTCTGCTGAGACTTTCCCTGCTCTACCATAGCTCAGTGTTTCTTCACAGTATCGTGCAGGTCATTTAATTCTATTTGAGACTAATGCATTGAAATCTATGGTTGCCGTCCTAATAAGAGAACATCTGATGATCAGATCTATGGCACTCAGAGTATGATAATGAGGACAGCAACTTAGCTCATGATAAAGGAGCAAATGACTGCAAATGCTGGAATCTGTACTGAAAGCAAAGAATGTTGGAATATCACAGCAGATCAGGCAGTAGTGGAGAGAAAGCAGTTTTCAATGGCTCACAATGAAGTTTGACAAAAGCCTGGCATCCCTTAATTGCCATTTTTGACCGGATACCCAAAAACCGTGTGTTGTCATTTGAGTTTCTGATTCATTAAATTATAATCAGACAAAAGTCTGCTGCATGCCCTAAGTTCTCAAACACACTTATGGAAGGCAAGATATCCTAAAATCAGAAAATTACCAATAATATGTGATATTACAGCATTGCTCAGGAAACAAAGATAAACTTTTGTTCATAGCAAGGTAAAAACAATAACTGCAGATGCTGGAAATCAGATTCTGGATTAGTGGTGCCGGAAGAGCACAGCAGTTCAGGCAGCATCTGAGGAGCAGTAAAATCGACATTTCGGGCAAAAGCCTTTTGTTCATAGCAGTTAACTTACAAAACACAATATAGTAACTCCTACGATTTCAAAGACTTTGGAAACTAATAGAGAAAGTGTTATCCCAGCCTACAGCATCGGCTGTAAATGACTAAACAGATCTGTTAAAAGTAATAATAAAACATCCATGGATGATTATAAAGCAAATTATAGTAATTTTGGGACTGTACATGCTCCTTTGCAAAAATAGAATGAATGTGACCCTTTATTAATTTACCTAGTAATGCTAGATTGCGACTAGCACACACAATATCATTTGAATTGTGGTATTGTTGGACACACAGACAGTAGATCCTAACTTTGTCTGATTATGTAAAATGAGGGATAACTGTTTGGCAACCATGCTTTACATCCTTCTCACTTTCCATTTCCATTATACGCTTTGTAATTAAAAAAGACAAAATAGTGAAGAAAAGGTGCAATCCAACAGTTTACCAAATCAATACAAGCTTTTCCGAAACTTCCCACAAATGTAAAACAATTGTCTACTGTTGTGACATCATACACTTTCTTTTGATTTCATTAATTCAAGAGCAGATCCAGCCATCTATAATAAATGCTTTCTGCTCGCTTTGCAATCAAAAAGTAATTACACAGGATTAAAGTTTATGAGCTAATCCTTTCCATATGCATGTTGTAATTTGTGGTTTCTTAGCCTGACGACTGCAAGTAATCAAGATAAAAATGACCAAACGTATTATGTTGGCATATACTAAGAGTGGAAAATGTGTTGCTGGAAAAGCGCAGCAGGTCAGGCAGCATCCAAGGAACAGGAGAATCGACGTTTCGGGCATAAGCCCTTCTTCAGGACTAAGAGTGGAAAACTTTACTATTATTTGAATTCTGTTGAACCCCTGAATAGTTTACATTAATCAGACCACAAAGGTGAGTAAAATGGATAAAACATGGCAATGAATTCTCAAGGACAGCACTTAGCCAGCAATGAGAGCCATATGCTGCAGTAGTTGGTTCTAGGCTTTAGCAGGAGGATGCAATAAGTGACCACATCCGGCATTCCTGACTATTGACTCTTGCTGGTATTTTACACATAGAGACAACAGCAGCATTCTGGACTGCAACCGTCCTTTGTTGTCAAAAGCCTCTTGCAGATAACTTCTTATTCTTTCACAGAATGTGGATGTCACTGGTAGGCCATCATGTGTTGCCCATCCCTGACTGCTCATTAGAAGGTGGCAAGGCTTACACCTGAACATTGGCTGCCCCTCTCCCATCAAAGGACAGAACGGTTATAACAGAGGAGGAGAGAAACTTGCAGGGAAGAAAAATAATGGAGGATGATATCACACTGCTTGTGCTTGCCACAACTTAGCCCGGTACCAGTTAGAAATCTAAAAAAGTCGGAGACGAAGACAGTCACTGAAGAAGGAAATATGGTTGTAGAAGCAAGTGAAAGTTTTGACAAAGGGTCAGTTGGACTCGAAACGTCAGCTCTTTTCTCTCCTTACAGATGTTGCAAGACTTGCTGAGATTTTCCAGCGTTTTCTCTTTTTTAGTTTCAGATCCCAGCATCTGCAGTAATTTGCTTTTATTAGTTAGAAATCTATGCCTTTATCCATCTTCACATTTTACAAAAACCATTTCAAAGACAGATAGGGGGACTATATGCCCTTCAGGCTTGTGGTGATGTGGTTATTTCTGATTGGATGCAGAGTGGCCACCAGCCATGGAAGTCTCACAATCCTGCACATTGCTGTACAGTTTGCAAAGCTCCCTGTTTTACCAATCTGCTATTTATACTGGAAAAACCTGTTGGCCAACTTCCAAGATGTGCAGCTCAGGAGGCTTTGCTGGTCAGACTTGCTTGTATTTCCTGATAGCCAGCTGGCAGGGATTTGGGGGCAGGATCAATGGATGCTGTGGATCAGATGTCGTTTTTCTCCATGGGGAATCCTTGAAGTCACATCTATAGAGGGACTTTTTAGCTTGTATAAATATTTAATCAACAAAGTTAAATGTCAGCTTTTCCTTTTTTTTTACCATTTAACAATATAATTTTGCTTTATTGAAACCTACTCAATAAATTTCACACTCTCCCATGGGTTCTGAGCCACATGAAGAAGTCGGATTTGACTCCAAGCTGCAGTGAGCTTTTTCATCTCAATAGGGGTTTCGCTAATGGCCTCAGCTCCTTTGGGTCAGGGATGGGAAAATCAATTATGGCCTCTCACTTCAGACTGATATCTAATAACCTCTGCTGGAGCTGACTATATGTGATTGTAAGTGGCATGGGGACTAAGCTTCACTAAGACATCCCTTGATTCAATAGTTCGCTGACATGTCAACAACTAAATAAAAGGTAAAAAGAGGGCTTTTGCCCGAAACGCTGATTTCGAAGCTCCTTGGATGCTGCCTGAACTGCTGTGCTCTTCCAGCACCACTAATCCAGAACAACTAAATAAAACCAATGGGCACCTGAGTAAGGTTCTTCTAAGCAATAGGTGCTTATAGAACTGCCTATAGGCAAAACCCAACACTTTCAGAAGAGAATAATGAAAAAGAAAAATATTATCATTTCTCTATTACAGCAATTAGGGCCATTTTTTATTCATTGTTTAAGATATTTGAAATGATTCAGAACTGATTCAGAATCACTGAGGTATGGTAATGTACAAACAGCACTTGATTGTCTGGGTGCAGACTAATTGCCTAATTGTTCAAAACTCCAAATATAGCCTTGTTTAGGGAAGAGAAATAACAGGACTGGAAAATTATGTGCTGGTGAAATTTAAAGAGCTACAGGCAATTATTGAAGATGGAATAGGCGAGCCTTTTGCAATGTACGGAAATAACTGTGGTTCTGAGCCAAAGAGGGATCAATCAGCTTGGTGCATTGTTTCTAATGTTTACAATTTTTGTTTGTTACAATGTACTGTTGATTTGAAATTTCACATGCAGAAAAGGTTTAATTCTAGGGTAATGGGAGTATAAAAAGGACTAGCGTTCAGAAACACCGGGGTCAAATGTTTGCCCTTGGGTCAGGTGAGCTGAGTTAGGACACTACAAAGCTCCACAATGCTGACCCAGGAGAAAGTGACCTAGAAGTTGTATTCTGAGATGGTCGGGCTTTAGGGAAGCTGGGTCAGGCCATCCCAGAATGAATGTGTAGGTTTCTGGGTGCAGAGATGGATTAGGCAAAAGGCCTGCTATGGTATGCTGACAATTTATCATTGCTTTAAAAATAAATATGGAATATATAAAACAGCCCTCCAACCTTCAGTATTCCCACTGCTACACACCTCCCGTTGCCCATCATGGTAGCTGCAGAGCCACCGCCATGTTCCTGATATTCAGGTTCCTGTGGAGGGTGGCAACAGCCAGATTAGACAGCATCTCCATTGTATCTGCCTCTGGGCCTGGCCAAGCTGGTTACTAACATGACCCAGAAGGTATACCAGACTAATACTGGAAGTGTGTAGATTGCCTAATGAGGACATTCCACAGATGTTAGGAGAAAGTGAGGACTGCAGATGCTGGAGAGTCAGCATCAAAAAGTGTAGCACCGGAAAAAGCATTGGCTAATGCTCAAAATGTCGACTTTCCTGTCCCTTGGATGCGACCTGACCTGCTGTGCTTTTTCCAGTGCTGCACTTTTAGACTCAAGAGATGCTGCCAGACCAGCTGAGCTTTTTCAGCAACTTCTGATTGCATTGCTGGTTACTAACAGATCCAGACAGTGAGCCATAGTTGAAGGGGGAGGGGGGGTGAGGGGGCATGGGGGAAGAGTGGTTCTTACACCTGAACTGCCTGCCTCTCTTTCACAATTACATCTGTGTCAATGTGACCTTGGAGAGGGAGTATGTGGTGTCTGCCGGTACATTTCATGCCTCCTGTAACCAGTGAACTCCACAGTGGGGGGGGGGGCTCGGGTGAAAATGACATTTTGATGTTCAATTTGATCTGTTTCTTCTGTGATTCAGATTTGTGTTACAATGTCCTTCAGGGACTGTCAATACTATTTGTGTTTATTGTGGTGTTTAGTTAACCATATGAACATGTGAACAGAAAACAAAGGTAGGCCATTCGGTCCCTCAACTCTGCTCCTCCATTCAGTGAAATCATAGCTGATCTGAGTTTAAGCTCAGACCTTGCATTACTGCATATCCCTGAAAATCTTCCATCCTATTCATAATCTATCTAATTCTGCCTTAAAAATATTTAAGGATTCTACATCTACTGCTTTTTGAGAAAGAGAATTTGAAACTCATTACCTTCTGAAAAAGCAAATTGCTCATTTCAGCCTCCCCTTTATTTTTAAATTCTGACCCTGAGCTGTAGATTCTACCACATGAGCAAACTTCTTTCAACATCCACCCAGTCAAGTCCCTTCAGGATCTTGTGTGTTTCGACTGAGTCACCTCTGATCCTTCTAAACTCCAGAGAATACAGGTCTGGCCTTTCCAGCCTGTCCTCATTAGGCAATCTACACACTTCCAGTATTAGTCTGGTATACCTTCTCCAAACTGTTCCCAACGCATTAACATCCTTCAGTAGATATGGTGACCAACACTGCACACAATACCTTGGATGCAATGTCATCAAAACCCTGTATAACGAAGCATATCCATGCATTCAATTCTCCTCACAATAAACTATAACATTCCGTTAGTGTTCCTGATTACTTCTGTACCTGCGTATTGACATTCTGCAGTTCATTCACTAGAACATCCAGGTTTCTCTGCATCTCAGAGCTCTGCCACCTCTCATCATTCAGAAAGTCTGTTTTTTATTTTATTCCTAATGCCAAATGGGAAAATTTCACACTTTCTCACATTGTACTGTATTTGCCAGAATTTTGCCCATTCACTTGGTTTATCTACATCTCTTTGCAGGTTCCTTATGTCCTCACAACTCACTTTCCTACCTACATATTTTTGTGTCATCAATGTTTTAATTATCTCAAAACCTTTGAAAGTAGGATTGCTAGCAGCATTGCATCTCAACCACAAGATTGAATTGATCTGATTGATATCAGAACATACAACACTGTTGCCTTGAATAATAAGCGCAAGTCTATCCTTCTTCTCTTTGCCCCTCTATGCTTCCTTTCTGAATCCCCTACTTTTCTACCTGCCTCAGTTTCTGAATTCATTTTCACATGTCTCTCAAATAACTCCATGAAGCCTGGTATCCCATCACGAATCACTCTTTATTTACACATGCATACTACATGACACTAACCCAGCCATTTCAGAGCCCACTCCTAGAGTGAGCAGAACCCCTGACACCTCTGTTTATATCTGTCAGCCAGGGCTCCCTAATTGGACCAGATTAACAGCACCGATCAGGGAGCTTATATTCTATGAGATCCACCAAGCTGACCTCATTCCAATCACTACGGGCTCCTCATGGAGCAAGGGGAGGTATACCAGAGGAAATAGACTTTGAAATAGAATGCACACTAATCTTATAACCTCTCACATACTGTGAACCCGATTACAGACAATAACAGTGGGCGGCACGGTGGCACAGTGGTTAGCACTGCTGCCTCGCAGCGCCAGAGACCCGGGTTCAATTCCCGACTCAGGCGACTGACTGTGTGGAGTTTGCACGTTCTCCCCGTGTCTGCGTGGGTTTCCTCCGGGGGCTCCGGTTTCCTCCCACAGTCCAAAGATGTGCAAGTCAGGTGAATTGGCCATGCTAAATTGCCCGTAGTGTTAGGTAAAGGGGTAAATGTAGGGGTATGGGTGGGTTACGCTTCGGCGGGTCAGTGTGGACTTGTTGGGCCGAAGGGCCTGTTTCCACACTGTAAGTAATCTAAAAAAAAAACAAAAAGATGGCTGCAAATCTTGGCAACACGAGGAGGAACAACGGGTTAGTTTTGTGCATTTGTTCTGCTTGTTGCAGATGGAAGTGAAGCAGCACCCAGTCTGCAGCTCACCCTGTTATATCCATCAGAAGGGTGTTACATATTCTCATTACTTCGTGAAATGGAAATGTTCCATTCTCCGATACTAACATCCATCATCTTCCTGAGGGCCGGACTGCTAATTTTCAACAAATTGTGTTATAAATAATGCCATTATGTCATAGAATCATTGGCTGATGAACATCTTGTGTCCCATAAATTCATGATTTGGCTTTAACATGACTCAAGTAAGTAATTTTAAATCTACTTCCATATACTTCCATCCATAAAATAAAATTGTTACTTGGCTCTGCAAGAGAAGACATTTACGTCTCTGTGGCTGTCCTTGTGATTGATTTTAACATTTGGTATAACACTGGCAATCAGAGAGTGTACCCACCAGATACCTATCCACCATTCATCTTTACCTTTCATTCTCCACCCTCCTCACTTTGCCCTCTACTCACCATCTTCCACCTTCTACCTCCTTCCTTCCATTGTACTCCCTCTTCCCATCACTCTGCAATCACCACCTGCAACTTCCTTCATTTGCCTTTTGTCTTCCAGCCCCTATTCTCTATTCTCCACTCTCCTAATCTCAGCCTTTCTTTTATCTCCCCTCTACTCTCCATTCACCTCCATTCATCTCCTTCCTTCTACCTTTGACTCTCCCCCCTTCACCCTCCATCCCCCCCCCTCCAC
>NC_057712.1:11950247-11952339 GCF_004010195.1 Chiloscyllium plagiosum | reverse complement strand
CCTCTATCCCCCAACCTCTATCCTCTGCCCACCTACCTCTACCAACCATACTCCTTCATTTACCCTTTACCCTCCATCATTCACCCTCCACATTCTGCTTGATCCCTCCTCTGTCTGTTCTCCTCAATCTGCCAAGTGCCAACTGCCTAATGAGCAGCACATTTTAGAAACTAGTTGATGTTTCTTTTTTTGATGTACTCAGCTTGGCTCAGTTTCCTAGCACTCTCACCTCCTAGTCAGAAAATATGGTACTATAAAGCTCAGCAGCTCATCTCAACACTGCGCTAAAATATCTGTTGAGGGAGCGATTGACTGTTGAATGCCATATGAAGGCAACTTGCTGTTCACATCTTCTTTAAAGATAATTTGGAGAAGGGCAGGGAACTCTTCAGAAGCCTTGTCTAGGATTCCTTCTTCAATAAATGTTGCAGAATGGGTGGCATGGTGGCACAGTGGTTAGCACTGCTGCCTCACAGCACCAGGGTCCCTGGTTCGATTCCAGCCTCAGGCGACTGTCTGTGAGGAGTTTGCATATTCTCCCAGAGTCTGTGTGGGTTTCCTCCCACAGTCCAAAGATGTGCAGGCCATGGTAAATTGCCCGTAGTGTTAGGTGCATCATTCAGAGGGAAATGGGTTTGGGTGGGTTACACTTTGGAGGGTTGGTGTTGGGCTGAAGGGCCTGTTTCCACACTGTAGGAAATCTAATCTAATGAGAACACAATTTGGATATTGTTGAAAAGAGGCATTTACCCTGATGAATGCAAGCTAACCATTTGGCTCACCATATCTTGCTTTTCCAAAATGTTAAATACAATTTATTGGTAATAATGTCTAGTTGAACTCTGCCAATGCAATTCATTGTTTACAATATGATGTACATTGGGCTCCCTTTAGACCCATATAATGGGTCTAAAGTTAGCATTTTTTTCCATCAGAAATGCTGTACACTCAAAAGATATGAATGAAATTAGAAGAGAATCCTAAAATGTTCAGATAATTGTCGATGAGACTTTGCACTGTGCAAAATGGCAGCTGTGTTTCTTAAGTGACATCAGTAATTCTCTTCAGAAGCAAGTTACTGATTGTGCCACACTTGAGCACGTAGTGAGGTGGCAGATAAACAGAAGTTCATTCTTGTGTAATCCTCTAATGTGTCAATCAAAGAGTGTAGTGCCACAAGTGAGATATGTACAGAATCAGATGGAATGCACAGGCCATTGCACCTAACTGTCTGTGCTGCCTCATTATAGTCATTGGTGCTGCGCACAGATCTTCTCCTACCTTAGTCGATCTAATCATATCACCATAGCTGAGGGTGAGGGAAAAAAGAAGTTTATAAAATTATAAGGGGCATGGAAAGTGTGAAGAGTCGAGGTCTTTTCCCCGTGTTGGAGGAGTCCAAAACTAGTCGGCATAGGTTTAAGGTGGGAGGGGAAAGATTTAAAAAGGACCCAAAGGCCAACGTTTTTCCACAGTGGGTGGTGCATATATGGAGTGAGTTGCCAGAGGAAATGATGGAGGCTGGTACAATGACAACACTTAAAAAGTATCTGGATGGGTATATGAATAAGAAGGGTTTAGAGGGATATGGGCCAAGTGCTGGCAAATGGGACGAGATCAGTTTAAAATATCTGGTCGGGATGGACGAGTTAGACCAAAGGGTCTGTTTCCATGCTGTATAACTATGACTTTACATCCTTTGATTTCTTTCTCCTTCTTGAAAATATTGTGTGTTCCTTTAATCAATCTACGGCAAATGATGAGAAAGTACAAATAGTCAGTCACCCAGTGGCCTGCTGCAGTTGCAGTGTGCTAATTCGACAGAGCTGAGGCAGGCAATGGGTTTAGCAGGTCTCCCAGGTAATCGTTTTTATATTGACAGGAAATAAACAAGATTTCCAGGTTTTCAATTCCAGCCGAGAAATGAACTGGTGTGAATGCAATTGTTTCCCATACCATAGCTCTCTCTCTCTCTCTCCTCTCTCTCTATCCTCTCTCTCCTCTCTCACTCCTCTCTCACTTCTCTCTCTCTCTCCTCTCTCACTCCTCTCTCTATCTCTCTCCTCTCTCACTCCTCTCTCACTCCACTCTC
>NC_057712.1:11948642-11949830 GCF_004010195.1 Chiloscyllium plagiosum | reverse complement strand
TCTCTCCTCTCTTCTCTCTCTCACTCCTCTCTCCTCTCTCTCCTCTCTCTCACTCTCTCTTCAAAATGATACTGTAACAATTTAGAATAGGATTCTTTTACATTGGATTTGCTACAAACATGAAAACATTCATAAGCTCCAATGTAATGTTGCCTCAGACATAAGTCAGTTTAATTTTGCATGCAGAAAGATTTTGGTTTTCCACTGGTCTGCAGTTTTACTCTTATTATTTAAGTGTCCAAGGTTTGTAATAAAATCAGCCAGTTTAATCCTTTGAATATAAAGCAGTTGCTGAAATCATAGCTGCCAATTACTATTGGCAATGGTTTCAAAATGTTCAAACAATGTTTAATTGTCCACAAACATTAATCCATTTTTATAACAAACAGGTTCATGCTTTTGTTAAAATAGCAAACGAGATTGTCACACACACACACACGCACACACCTTATGGAATATTCCTCTTAATGGGGCGCAATGATCGTCATGTTAAATTAATCTGCCCCCAGTGATTGTGTAAGTGCACTGCGGCTGAAGTAAGAGCTAGGAATAATTTAGGAGGTGAATCAGACCCAGGAAACAGTGAAAAATGCCATAATGTAAGAAAGACGGAAACTAGAAAGAGTTCAGCTGCAGCAATACAGGTCCTGGTAGATCAAATTGCAAAAAGGAGAGATGTCCAATGAGATACAATTATAGAGTCATAAAGATGTACAGCACGGAAACAGACCCTTCGGTCCAACTTGTCCATGCTGACCAGTTATCCCAACCCAATCTAGTCCCAACTGCCATTTCCCTCCAAACCCTTCCTACCCATATATCCATGCAGATGCCTTTTACATGTTGCAATTGTACCAGCCTCCACTACTTCGTCTGGCAGCTCTTTCCATACAAGTACCACCCTCTGTGTGAAAACGCTGCCTCTTAGGTCTCTTTTATATCTTTCCTCTCTCACCCTAAACCTATGCCCTCTAGATCTGGACTCCACTGTCCCAGGGAAAAGACTTTGTCTATTTATCATGTCCATGCCCCTCATGATTTTATAAACCTCTACAAGGTCACCTCTCAGTTCCAGGGAAAACAACCCCAGCCTATTCAACCTCTCCCTGTAGCTCAAATCTTCCAACCCTGGCAACATCCTTTTAAGTCTTTTCTGAACCCTTTCAAGTTTCACAATATCTTTCTGAT
>NC_057712.1:11886568-11948535 GCF_004010195.1 Chiloscyllium plagiosum | reverse complement strand
CCATTGGTCCATCTGATCAAGATCCCATTGTACTCTGAGGTAACCTTCTTTGCTGTCCACTACACCTCAGATTTTGGTGCCATCTGCAAACTTACTAAGTATACCCCTTATGCTCACATTCAAATCATTTATGTGAATGGAAGACCTCCAAAGTGATGGAAAGATAACAGGAGCCATGATGATCAATGCCAGGAATCTAACCCTGAGGATATGCACACAGTGGCTTAAGAAGTTCAATAAGCTCACTCACGAGTGATTGAGGTCAATGAATATATCTTAAAAATGTCATCTCCTGCCAACCATATCACCACATTAGGCACTCCAGACATCCAACAGTTACCTAGTAATAATCTCCATTAATCATGGCTTGCATCTAACTTTCAAATGCTCCAATGCACGCTGACACTTTTTTAACCTTCACAACCTAATTTCATAGTTAGCTCATGTTGCCAGCAACTCCACTATAACGATCACATCTCCCTGCTACATTGCACAACCGCCATTGACACACAACTCCCTCACACTGCAGGAGAAGGAGCATTGCACAGCCACACACAGGAGGCTATGACTGGAGCCAGAGAATCCTGCTTTCAGGTACTCTGTGTACAGAGGGGACTCGCAAGATCTGAGTAATGTTAATGAAACATATTGATGTCACATTTACCACCAGCCATTCAAATATTAACACTGTCCATAAGATAGTCATAATTCATGCCATCATGGTTTGTGCTGATGGTTGAAGTATAGTTGTCAAACATTTTGGTGCAGAGTAAATCTATTCGAATATTGGGTATTTCCCTGTATGATAGGATGTCTATGGTCACACACAATCTGGATGTTGAAAAATTGGAACCATTCCGGTCCTAACATATGGCAGAATTGATAGTGACATCTACAAGATAGTATGTGTGCACTCTAAGATACCCTGCTCACAAGGGCAAACTTTCTTGCTCACTCCACTTACTGCTCTCTGACGAGAGAGAATGTAACATTTATTTGAATAGAAGAGCTCTGTGACTTCCCTTGTACAACAACAGATGGCAAGTTGTGAGATGTTGCTAATATCAGCAAGCTCTGCACTGGAACGAATCAAATGCAGAAGACTTCACAACTACTGCCAATAAGTGGTTTGCCCTACTTTGGGACTGCAATCCTAGATGCTGCAGTAAGTAGATTTGAATCACAACCTCCATATTGACGTGCAGTCATCTCTCAAATTGTTCTTTGGTGGGGTTTAGATGCAACGATTGATCCCGGAACACCCAGGTGAATAAATGTTAATGCCGAGAGCTTTCTTCCACCTCTTCCATCCACTTCTGGCAACTAGCCCTGCTCTGCTTCACCTTTGTTCATTATCAAAATTCTACTCTATTCCAAGCAGAAGGACTACTGATCGAACAGTGCCTAGGATTGTCTGGTTTGTGTGGAAGTAAAATGTACTGCCACACCACACCCTGTAGACTCTTGAAACAACTACAGAAAGATTAAACATCTGTACAATTGTAATGGCAGCCAGAAGAAGGAAGCAAGTGGTTTTTGACCCCTTTAAACAGTGCTGGTGGGAGATCTTTTATCCTGTTTGGTACGTATTCAGTGGTGCAAAATTACAAGATGGAGCACTGGTGTTGGAGGAGGAGCTACAAGGTATCAGCTGTATCACCAAGCCAGTCTTCATCAACAAGCTGTATGGAATGATTCACAGCTGGCCACTCTGCTATTGTGTTCCCCCAGTAATAGATGCTGCAGTTTCATGTCCACTTCCTAACATCCTCAAACAGAATTACTAATTTCAGAGCTTTTTAGTAGCTTTTGTCTTGGTGGTTGATTATCTCAGTTGACTGGACAGCTGGTTAGTGATGCTGATAGCATGAGTTTAATTCCCACACTGGCTGAGATTACCCTAAAGGACTCTCCTTCTCAACCTCTTCTTAGTGGGCGGCACGGTGGCACAGTGGTTAGCACTGCTGCCTCGCAGCGCCAGAGACCTGGGTTCAATTCCCGCCTCAGGCGACTGACTGTGTGGAGTTTGCACATTCTCCCCGTGTCTGCGTGGGTTTCCTCCGGGTGCTCCGGTTTCCTCCCACAGTCCAAAGATGTGCAGGTCAGGTGAATTGGCCATGCTAAATTGTCGGTAGTGTTAGGTAAGGGTGAAATGTAGGGGTATGGGTGGTTTGCGCTTCGGCGGGTCGGTGTGGACTTGTTGGGCCGAAGGGCCTGTTTCCACACTGTAAAGTAATCTAATCTCTCCCCTCATCTTAGGTGTACTGGCCTCAGGCTAAGCCACCACCACAACATCCCTCTCTAAGGAGACAGCAATCCTGCGGTGACTTTCACATTGTATTCTATATGGACATATCTTCAGACTCTTTGGGTGGAGTTGGTGAAAAAAATGGCTCAACTTATGCATATTTTGAAAGTGATTGTTTAGCTCAAGTGTCCCTCCATCCATTTGCTTATTTCTGAGCACAATATTTGCCATGAATCAATGCAATCCAACACTGTTTCAAAACTTCTTTTTTGAAAACAAACTCTGACATTTATCCCCTGATACATTTAAGAATGGTAGCTGGGTGCAGTTTGATTTATACAACTGAAAATGGGTTTGCCCGAGCCACGTGCAAATTGGCTTAGAGACAAGAAAATTAGGGAAGTAAATGCGTGGCTAAGGGAGTGGTGTGGGAAAGAAGGGTTCCATTTCCCGGGACGGTCTCCACCTGAACCGATCTTGAACCAGTGTTCTAGCGAAAAGGATAAATAGGATGGTCACCAGGACTTTAAACTTTTGTGAGTCAGGAGGAAGGGAAAGGGAAAGCAATGGGAAGAATGACGATAAATGATAAGGTAAGCAGCAGGTTAGCATGTGTGCAGGTAGGTTTAAGTTCAAGGCAGACTATGAAAGAAGCAAAAATAATGGATAACTCAGGAGATATTAGAGATGTTGTAAATCATGATGGTAAGAAAGCGATCATAAATGTACTTTACCTAAATGCCCATAGCATTTGTAACAAGGTTGAAGAGTTAACAGCACAAATCATCGTGAATGAATATGATTTGGCAGCCAGCACAGAGACATGGTTGCAGAATGGCCATGACTGGGATCCAGGAGGCACCAGGCTATTTGGAAGGACAGACAGGAATGCAAGGGAGGTGGTGCTGCTCTGATGTTCAAATAACGCATCAGGGCGATGCTGAGAGATGATTTCGGTTCTATGGAGCATGAGGACGAATCCCTTTGGGTGGAATTTAAGAATTCCAAGAAGAAAAAGTCACTGATAGGCATAGTCTATAGGCCACCAAATAATAACATCACATTGGGGTGGGCAGTAAGCAAGGAAATAACTAACGCCTGCAAAAATGGTACGGCTATTATCATGTGGGATTTTAATGTGCATGTTGATTGGTCGAACCAGTTCAGTCAGAGTAGCCTTGAGGAGGAATTTGTTGAGTGTATCCATGATAGTTTTCTTGAACAGCATGTAATGGAACCGACGAGGGAGTAAGCTATCCTAGATCAGGTCCTGTGTAATGAGACAGGAATAATTAATGACCTCAGAGTCAGGGATCCTCTTGGAAGGAGTGATCACAGTGTGGTTGAATTTAAAATACAGCTGGTTAGTGTGAAGGTAAAATCCCTTACCAGGGTCCTGTGCTTGAATAAGAGGGGCGATGGTAGAATAAGGGAGGACCTGGCTAAAAGAGACTGGAGTCAGAGACTTTATGATGTGACAGTTGACGAGCAGTGGAGGACATTCAAAGAAATTTTTCAAAGTGCTCAGCAAAAGTATATTCCGGTGAGAAGGAAGGACTGTAAGGGGGTGAGGGTAATCTGCCATGGTTGTCTAAGGAAATAAGGCAGACTATCAAAGTGAAAGAGAAGACATACAAAGTGGCCAAAAACAGCAGGAAACTAGAAGATTGGGAAAACTTTAAAGAAAGCCACAAAAAGGGCTCCAAAGAAAAGTAAGATAGAGGATGAGAAAAAACTAGCACAGAGTATAAAGATAGATGGCAAAAGTTCCTATAAATACATAAAGTGAAGAAGAGTGGCTAAAGTAAATCTTAGTCCTTTAGAGGAAGAGAAAGGGCAGTTAGTTATGGGATATGATTAAACTGCTGAGGCATTGAACAGATACTCTGCTTCGGTGTTCACAGTGGAGAATACTAATAACAGGCCAGTAAGTGACGTAGAGACAAAGGTAAGTGAAGACCTGGAAACAATTACTATTACAGAAGAGCTAGTGAGGGGTAAGCTAATGGAGCTGATGGATCAGTCTCTTGGCCCTATTGGAACGTATCCCAGGGTACTAAAAGAGATGACGGGAGAAAAAGCAGGTGGACTGGCAGTAATTTTCTAAAATTTGCTGGACTCTGAGGCAGCCCCAGCAGGTTGGAAAATAGCAAATGTGACACCATTGTTTAAAAGGGGAAGTAGACAAAAGATGGGGAATTATAAACCAGTCAGCTTAACCTCTGTAGTGGGGAAAATGCTTGAGTCTATTATCAAGGAAGAAATAGCACAGCATCTTGAAATAAATTGTCCCATTGTACAGGCACAGCATGGGTTCATAAAGGGCAGGTAATGCTTCACAAATCTTTTGGAATTCTATGAAGACATATCAAGCAAGGTGGACAACGGGGACCCAGTGGATGTGGTGTACCTAGATTTCCAAAAGGCCTTTGACAAGGTTATGCACATGAGGCTGCTGCACAAGATAGGATGCATGGTGTTAGGGGTAGAGGATTGGTTGACTGACAGGAAGCAAAGAGTGGGGATAAATGAGTGCTATTCTGGTTGGCAATCAGTGACTAGTGGTGTGCCTCAGGGATCGGTTTTGGTACTGCAATTATTTACAATTTATATAGATGATTTGGAGTTGGGGACCACGTGTATGGTGTCAAAATTTGCCAATGACACTAAGGTGAGTGAAGAGCAAAGTGTGCAGAGGATTGTGAAACTTTGCAGAAGAACATAGATACATTGAATGAGTGGGCAAAGGTCTAGCAGATGGAATACAACATTAGGAAATGTGAAGTCATATGTTTTGGTAGGATAACAGCAAAATAGATTATTACTTGAATGGTAAAAAGTTGCAGGCATGCTGCTGTGTAGAGGCACCTGGGTGTCCTTGTGCATGAATCGCAGAAGATTGGTCTGCAAGTGCAACAAGTAATTAGGAAGGAAAATGGAATTTTGTCCTTCATTGCTAAAGAGGTTGAGTTTAAAAACAGAGAGGTAATGTTACAGCTGTACAAGGTGCTGGTGAGGCCACAGCTGGAGTACTGTGTGCAGATTTGGTCTCCTTACTTAAGAAAGGATGTACTGGCACTAGAGCAGGTGCAGAAGAGGTTCACTAGGTTAATTCTGGAGTTGAGGGGTTTATTTATGAGGAGGGACTGAGCAGATTGGGATTATATTCATTGGAATTCAGAAGAATGGGGGGGTTCTTATAGAAACATATAAAATTATGAAGGGAATTGATAAAATAGGAATAGAGAGGATGTTTCCACTGGTAGGTAAGACTAGGACAAGAGGGCATGGCCTCAAGATTACAGGGAGCAGGTTTAGAACTGAACTGAGAAGGAACTTCTTCACCCAGAGGATTGTTAATCTGTGGAATTCCTTGCCCAGGGAAGTAGTTGACTCTACTTCAGTAATTGTTTTTAAAACTAAGGTAGATACTTTTTTGAAAAATAAAGGAATTAAGGGATATGGTGAAAATACGGGTAAGTGGAGCTGAGTCCACGAAAAGATTAGCCATGATCTTATTGAGGGGTGGAGAAGCTGAAAATGTGTTGCTGGAAAAGCGCAGCAGGTCAGGCAGCATCCAAGGAATGGAGAATCGACGTTTCGGGCATAAGCCCTTCTTCAGGAATCTGAAGAAGGGCTTATGCCCGAAACGTCGATTCTCCTGTTCCTTGGATGCTGCCTGACCTGCTGTGCTTTTCCAGCAACACATTTTCAGCTCTGATCTCCAGCATCTGCAGCCCTCACTTTCTCTCTGAGGGGTGGAGAAGGCTTGAAGGGTCACGCGGCCTACTCCTGCTCCTAGTACTTATGTTCTTATATTCTTGCTGCCAAAATCAAATAATTGCTTTCAACACCATAATTCCAACAAAACTCATCTCCAAACTTCGAGAGTCAGGACTCTGCTCCCCCCGCTGCACTGGATCCTCGACTTTCTGACCCAGAGACTGCAATCAGTAAGAGTAGGTGACAACATCTCTACAACAATCCTCAACACCAGCGCCCCACAAGGCTGCATGCTCATCCCCTTACCATACTCCTTATATACACTCATGACCATGTGGCCAAATTTCAGCTCGAACTCAACTTACAGATTTACTGATGACACCATCCTACTGAATCAGATCTCATTCAGTGAGACAGAATACAACAAAGAGATTGACAGCTTAGTGGCATGGTGTAAAGACAAGAAACTTTCCCTCAATGTCAGCAGAACAAAGGAGTTGGTCATTGGCTTCAGGAAATAGAGTGGAGAACATGCCCCTGTTTTTACCATTGGTACTCAGGTGGAGGTGGTCGAGAGCTTCAAGTTCCTAGGAGTAAAGATCACCAACACTCTATCCTGGTCCATCCATGTTGACACTAAAGTGAGGAAAGCGCACCAATCCTCAGAAGGGAAAGGAAATTCATCATTACCACAATGCCTCTTACCAATTTTTATAGATGCACCACAGAAACCATCCTATCTGATTGCAAGACAGCTTGGTATGGCAACTGCTCTGCCCAGGACCGCAAAATAAATTACAGAGGGCCGTGAACACAGCCCAGTCCATCACAAAAACTAGCCTCCCTTCCACTGACTCTGTCTACAGTTCCTGCTGCCTCAGGAAAGCAGCCAACATAATCAAAGGCCCCTCACCCACCCCCGGATAAACTCTCTTCCACCACTTCCAATCGGGCAGAAGATACAAAAGTTTGAAAACGTGTACCAACAGATTTAAGAACAGCTTCTTCCCCACTGTTATCAGACATATGAACAGACCTCTCATATATTTGAGTTGCCCTTTCTCTGCACCTTCTCTATAACACTATATTCTGCATTCTAATCTATTACCCTGATGTACTTATGTAAGGTATGATTTATTTGGTTAGCACACAAAACAATACTTTTCACTGTATGTCAGTAGATGTGACAATAATAAATCATTTCAAATCAAATCACAAAAATATCAAGACACTCACAGTGCCAACCTACCATAGAGTCAGAGAGATGTACAGCATAGAATCAGACCCTTCAATCCAACTCGTCCATGCTGACCAGATATCCTTAATAAATCCAGTCCCATTTGTCAACATTTGGCCCATATTACTCCAAACCCTTCCTATTCATATACCCATCCAGATGCTGTTTAAATGTTGTAATTGTACCAGCCTCCACCACATCCTCTGGCAGCTCAGTCCTTGCACACACCAACCTCTGTGTGAAAAAGTTGCCCGATAGGTCCCTTTTTAATCTTTCCCCTCTCACCTTAAACCTATGCCCTCCAGTTCTGGACTCCCCCACTCCAGGGAAAAGACATTGACTATTTATCCTATCCATGCCCCTCATGATTTTATAAACCCCTATAAGATTACTCCTCAGCTTCCAACTCTCTAAGGAAAATTGCTCCAGCCTATTCAACCTCTCCCTATAGCCCAAACCCTCCAACCTTGGCAACATCCTTGTAAATCTTTCTGAACCTGGTCAAGTTCCACGATATCCTTCCTATAGCAGGGAGACCAGAATTGCACACAATATAGATGTAAGTTACATCCAGAGCCTCAACCTGAGCTACAAATCTTCTCAAAACTCGAGCACACAATATTCCAAAAGTAGCCTAACTAATGCCGTCTACTGCTGCAACATGACTGCTCAATTCCTTTACTCAATGCTCTGACCAGCAAAGGAAAGCATACCAAATTTCTTCTTCACTATCCTGCCAACCCGTGACTCCACTTTCAAGAAACTATGAACCTGCACTTCAAGGTCTCTTTGTTCAGCAATACTTCCCCAGGACCTTACCATTAAATGTGTAAGTCCTGCCTTGATTTGCCTTACCAAAATGCAGCACCTCACATTTATCTAATGTTATCTAATCCATCTGCCACTCCTTGACACATTGGCCCATTGATCAAGATCCTGTTGTACTCTGAGGTAACCTTCTTCACTGTCTACTACACCTCCAATTTTGGTGTCATCTGCAAACTACCTATACCTCCTCTGTTCACATCCAAATCATTTATATAAATGACAAAAAGCAGTGGACCCAGCACCGATCCTTTTGGCATATCACTGGTCACAGGCCTCCAGTTTGAAAAACAGTCCTCCACCACCACCCTCTGTCTTATACCTTTGAGCCAGTTCTGTATCGAAATGACTTGTTCTACCTGTATTCCATGAGATCTGACTTTGCTAACCAGCCTATCATGAGGAAACTTGTCGAGTGCCTTACTGAAACCCATATAGATCACGTTCTCCACTCGGCCCTCAACAATTCTCTTTGTTACTTCTTCAAAGAACTCAATCAAGTTAGTGAAACATGATTTCCCACACACAAAGCCATGTTGACTATCCCTAATCAGTCCTTGCCTTTCTAAATCCTGTCCCTTAGGATTCTGTCTGACAACTTGCCCACCACTAGTGTCAGGCTCACCAGTCTATAGTTCCTTGGCTTTTCCTACCACCTTTCTCAAATAGTGGTACACATTAGACAACCTCCAGCCTTCCAGCACCTCACCTGTGACTTGCGATGATACAAATATCTCAGCAATCACTTCCCTATGGTATACCTGATCATGTTCCGGAGACTTATCTGCCCATATGTGTATTAAGATATCTTGCACCTCTTCCTCTGTAATATAGACATTTTTCAAGATGTCGCTTTTATTTCCCGATGTTCTCCATTTGATGCTAAATAGACAGTATGAAGAATATACAGAACAGTTCTCTTAGGTTAGTTTGGGATGCAGCAAGCAGCTTTATAGCAAAATATTTTCTTTCAAAAGCCTTTGGAACATTCCAATTAGTGCCTTTGTGTCCCTTAAGGTCTGCAACTGAGACCAATTATCAGTAAGTCCATTAACTCACCCTGGGGCATGGATTGCATTACGCACACTGCTGATGTGCAATGCTTTTTAAACTCATAGAAAGATCTGAGAAACTCAGACTGCAATAAAACTCTGTGATCATTCGCAATGATTGCACCATCTCTGGACAGCTTGTACCAAAAAAAAGTGCAATTAGCCAGAAAATCCAGGTCATTCTGTTCAGGAAAATAGATTCCTGTCCCTGGCACAGCACTCAATGTCCATTCAAATTGATAAATGAAGACTTCTGAAACTGTGACCATGGTGCACTCTCCTTCCTTAAATTGTTTAACTTCTGGGCAACATTTAAATTTCACCACAGTTTCCTTCACCAATGCTTTTCCTCTGGACTTCAGTGTTGTTGGGTTGAGACTCTTTCATTCCTGCCTTATCTATCCAAGTAAAACTGAAATGTCTCATGGGAACTTAGGAACAGGATTTTGTTCCTTAAGCTTATTCTGCCATTCAATGGGATCATGACTGCTTTGCAAACTAATTCCATTTGCCCTCTTTAGTCCATATCCCTTGATACCTTTGGTTAACAGAAGTCTAGCAATTTCAGATATAAAATTAACAACTGATTGAACATCAAGGGCCTTTGCATAAGAGAGTTCCAAATTTCTAACACCCCTTGTCTGCAGGATGTTTCACAATTTCAGTCCTAAAATTTTAGACCTTGGTTCCCCAACACTTGGACACACCATTGACCTGGTAAAAACAATGACTGCAGATGCTGGAAACAAGATTCTGGATCAGTGGTGCTGGAAGAGCACAGCAATTCAGGCAGCATCCGAGGACAGGCAAAATCGACGTTTCGGGCAAAAGCCCTCCTGATGAAGGGCTTTTGCCCGAAACGTCGTTTTGCCTGTCCTCGGATGCTGCCTGAATTGCTGTGCTCTTCCAGCACCACTGATCCAGACATCATTGACCTGAATGAAGCAAGAAAATGGCAAGTATAAGAATGGAACAAAGCAATTAGAATAATTTTAGAGAATTGGAGAATTTCTACCATAGTTATCATCACAAATAAATGTTTGTTATTCTGGTGGCAATAACTTTACTGTCAGAAATTTCCATCTGAGTGCTTCTTATAATAACATGCTTTGTATTTTAATTCTTTTACAGTTTTAAATTAAATGACAAGATGACATCCAAATAACATCCTAGTTCCTAGACTCTCACTGCCTGGAGAATGGTCCAGTTCAAAGACACCAAAATCCTCGAGAGAGACGCCAAAGGCAACTAAGTGGGAATGGAAAAAGAAGCAGTCGGAGAAATTGATCCCAATGGATCAGAGGCCACACATGAGGATTGTGGTGAAATTGACAAGCAGTTGAACTAAACAATGCAATATTGCGGAAGAGAAATTGACCAGGCCGACACAGAACTGATTCTCTGTACAGATGGCCGGAATGCTCTTCCCAGAACAGAAGATACAGGCAGGCTTTATAGGGGTACAACACAAAGGTGATAATTGTAAAGAGATTAAAACAAGAATAAACTGAATGGAAGCTAATCAGGCTTCCAATAGTAGCAATTCATTTGCAATTGACGCAGGATATTCCAGCCATCTCCGTGAGTTGGTGAGAATGTCTTCTGGAGGATTCTTCATTGTATTTCCCGCCCACGTTATTATGTGTAAATGTCCCTTCTCCTGGCGTTCAGGTGTGTCCATTGTGTTCCTCCTGTAAGCGTAGTCTTCCGGGGCCTCTCAGTCTGCCTGTTTAAGTGGTATCAGTTTCAATGGGAAATGAGCCTGCCCTTAGGATATTGGGACCGCAGTGTTAATTGGGGCTGGGAGCTTTACTGTGAAAGCTGTTTTAGGAAGTGTATTCTCTGGTCTGGGAGTAGCTTGGCCATGTCTGGTTTCTATGTAAGCCTGTTTGGCCAAGACTGGGACACTCTGGGTGGTTTCTGTGTTGGCAGACTTGATTTCTGTGTTTTACAGGCCAGCGTCTGTGTTTTTTATGTGGCCATTCTGTGGATTGGCAGGGTGGCAGACCTTTTTCCCACAGAAGCCATTGCTGGTGGTTCCCCTGATCATAATTAGATGGTTAAAAATGGAGGCAGGTGAATGGGGTCAACTGGATGATACTGGGAAGGCGCAGGAAGAGAATGTTTTGATCAACTGTACTGAATTCTTTGATGAAGGAAGGATGGAGGATGGAAGGGGGAGGGTGCTTTCTCCATTGATTGAGCCTTTTTTTCAATCAATGGAGAAAGAAGCTTTATCCAGCTTTGCAGGCCATCCATGCAATGTTGAGGCTTCTGACCAACTCAGGAATGCTCTTTGACTTTAGTAGAATCCTATTCAATGCTTATATCATCAACAACAAGCATTAAAGACTCATGTTTTATTTTGTCACTGAGATTGAAATCACTTCATCAGGTACATCTGCCATATCCCATAACATGGCCTCACTCTTGCCTGGCCTAGCCCTGGGTTTACATTTTGGTCTTGTTTCTCCCCTAGCCACCTCATGGCCGCTCTAACATCATCTGGTCCACAAAGCAAAACTCCTGCTCTCCCAGTATTATTCCAACTAAACAATTGTCACTCAGTTTCATTTTCTGACTCCTATATGAGCCCTTAATGGTAATGTTCAGAGGTTTTGTCCTCTCTCTTTAAAATCTGGCATCTTCACCTTTCTCGTTATCTAAACAAACCCTTAAACTCTCTACCCTTATATCTAGTGCCCCATCTCCAACTCCCTGTTTTCTCCAAAGCCTTTGAGCATGCTGTTGTATCCCAAATCCTTGACCTGGAGATGCTGGTGTTAGATTGGGTGTTAGATTTACAAAGTTAAAAATCACACAACACCAAGTTATAGTCCAACAGGCTCATTTGAAAGTATTGGCTATCGATGCGCTACTCCTCCAGCAGATGGTTGTGATGAAGGAATAGCGGTCTGAAAGCTAGTGCTTCCACATAAACCTGTTGGACTATAACCTAGTGTTGTCTGATTTTTACCTTTGTAAATCCTTGACCAACTTCCTTAAAATTCCCAAATCTGTCCAATCAGATTTCCACTTCTGTCATAGCACTGAAAGGTGCTTATCACAAATGTGACTGTGACAAAGTTAAGCTACCACCCACTTCCAGCTCCACCCTTCCTTCATCAAAGAAATCATTACAGTTGATTCTGAAAACCTCTGAAAACATTCTCTTCCTGTGCCTTTCCAATATCATTCATTTGGTCTCATTCAACTGGCTCCATTTTTAGCCATCTAATTATGATCAGGGGAACCACCATCAAATAGCTTCTCTTTCTGTTCCCACATAGTTGCCTTTGGAATCTCTCAAGGATTTTAGTTTGGGGCCCTCTCTCTTTATCAGCTGCAGATTGACAAATTCATCAGCAGCGTTAGGTTCCTCAAGTATGCTTTCGGCACCAGGCTTACAGCACTATTACCTCTTTGAACCTTCCACTGTTTCTTGACAATCAACTGCTTCTCCAAAATCCTGTATCATGAGCAGAAATTCCCTCCAATGAAATGTTAGGAAGACTGAAGTTATTGTTTCTTGGCCATAAATTCTGTTTCCTCATCACTGATTCCATTCCTTTTCCCAATCTCTGTCTGAGGTTGAACCAGATTGCTTGTAACCCAAAGGTGATGTTTGACTTCATAATGAGCTCTTCTCTGCACTGTCACTAAGATCATATGCTTCCACCTGTAGAGCGTCACTCTCGTCCACCTCTGCCTCAGCTGTTCTGCAGCTCAAACCCTTATTTGTGTCTGTTACCTGCGGATGACCTCAAGGATATGCTTGAGGTCATTCAAAACTCTGCTGTGCCTCTTCTAACTTGCACTCTTCCCTTGACATCACAGTTCTGCAATGGCTGCCTCAATTTTACAAACTTCATTCTTGCTTTCAAACCCTGCCATAGCATCACCTTCCTCTATCCCTGTAATTTATTTTTCTCTTATTCTTACATGGGATGTGGACAACACTGCAGAGAGAACATTTGTTGCCCAACGCTAATGCTTTCTTTTAGCTTTCTTGGCCATTTTAAAGAGAAGTTGAGAGTTCACGACATTGTTGTGCAACTGGAATCACATGTTGGCCAAATTTCCTTCTGCATCATAGGATCACTACAGTATGGAAACAGACCACCGAGTCCACACTGACCCTCTGAACAGCATCCTACCCAGGCCCACCCCAGTACTTTGTAACCTGGCATTTCCCATGGCTAATTCACCTAATCACTGAACACTATGGACAATTTAGCATGGCCAACGTACATAACCTGCACATCTTAGGACTGTGGGAGGAAACCGGAGCACCCGGAGGAAACTCACGCAGACATGGGAGAATGTGCAAACTCCACACAGACAGTCACCTGAGAGTGCAACAAACCTGGGTCCCTGGTGTTGTGAGGCAGCAGTGTGAACCGTTGAGCCACCATACTAACCCTTTTTGCAACAATCACTGATAGCTGTCATTGTCATAATTACTGAGATCAGAATTTAACACCAGATCTTCTTCTTTGAAGTTAAATTCCTTCAGATGTCATGGTGGGATTTAAAATCCTGTCTGCAGAATGTTAGCCTCAGTGTTCGGATAGTTCGTTCAGCGCCATTATGGCTACAGTACTATTTATCAGCCCTATCATTTTCCAAGATGTCTGTATTCTTCTAATTCTAACTTTTTGTCTGCCCCCAGTTTTAATTGTTTACACCATTACAATGCTTACTCTCTCCCCAACCCCTCCAAAAGTTGGGTCTTAAACTGAGACTATACCCTCAGGTCTGGAATTCCCACCTCTACCTCACTTTTGTCTTTTAGGACAATCCTTAAAAATGTTGTCTTTGTCCAACATTTTGATCATTACTCTGATATCTCCTTACATGACTCTGTATCATACTTTATATCGCTCCTGTAACGCACCTTAGAATGTTTTGTTACATTAAAACATGCTAAATAAATATGAATTGGAAGTCACCACAATCTATTGCCTCATTAGAAACAGATGACTGATTGTGGATTTAACCTGAGGGTTACCAAATCTCATGTGAGGAGCAATAATGAGATGATGATGATTTTCGCCAATACAGGGATTGAACCAGCTCTTTGGGCATTACTAACCAGCTGTCCAGTCAACTGAGCTAGCTTACTCGCAGCAGAGGTCTGGTCTTTGCCCATGTGGTACATGGGTATGTTTAATTGAGTTTGACTTTTAGAGTTTACCTCACATATGCTTTTGGTCTTTGCCTCTGTAAACCTTATTTATAATATAGTGATTTCATCCATCAATCTTAACTCTGATATATGGTGTCGTAGCAATTAGACAGTCTTCAAATTTTCAATCTATTTCTCAACCTGAATATTTATCAGCCTGTGTCCTGGAGTTACCAATTATCTATCATTCACATATAGAGACATGATGCAATCTTACAACTATTCTTGTTCTGAGGCAAAAAAGCTGAAAAAGGATGCAGGGATACCATGATCAGTTAAAGTATCTTAAATCAATTTAAAGTATTCTAGCACTTTGGTTTTCTTCTCTTGTCTGCTTGCTGGTTTATTCCAATTTATCTTTCTTAATTGCTTCTTTTCACGTTTGTTTGCTTTTTCTTTAAAAAATAATTTTTGCACCAGTAAGCTGCCCTTTTCCCATTAGATTCTCTACCTGCTCAGCATTAGTTCACATTAATTTGCTGCTATTTTCTGAGCATAAAATTTGAGCCTGTCAAAAGAGAGAATTGCAAATAATTTTCAGGTACGACATTTCAGCAATAAAGCAGACTTTTAATTATATTGATAGAAAATTCTTTAGCCTTTTGAGTAATAGGATTTTTTTCCTGAAAAGGTCAGATTGCATTGGAGCATGGAAGATTATATGAACATGATTGGAACTAATATAAAGAAAACTCCACGCAGTCGTTTCCATTCAAAATGATTGATGGATACACTCAACAATTCAGCATGTACCCAATTTAGTACCTGATTACTTTCTTCTATTACAAGGTGTACAAAAACTTTATTCTTATTGAGATTACAAAAGCGAAAGACAGAAAATATGTTCTTGTTGATTTTCTAGAAGCCAAAATGCAAGTGCATAGGTATGTGTCACGTTTAGCTTAATGAAAGTATCTTTGAGAAATGAGTTTCATCAGAAACACCAGGGAAAGTTATTTGAAAACCATTTTCTACTGAATCAACACTTTCCTTGGTTTTGTGTGCATCAGTGAGCCGCAATTCTGTCAGTTTTATTAAGTTTTTAGGTGGGCTACAAGCAATAATACAGGGGATTATGGATACTGTCCCAGAGCCGGCTGGCTGGCCATCTTTAACAAGGTTCTGCATGGTAGACTGGTTACTAGTGTTAGATTACATGGAATCCAGGGAGAGCTAACCAATTGGATATAAAACTGGCTTAATGGTAAGAGACAAAGGCCAGTGGTATAGGGTTGTTGTTCAAACTGGACGTCTGTGTCCAATGGTGTGCCACAAGAGTTGGATGCTGGGTCCACTGTTGTTTATTGTGTATATAAACCATTTGAATGAGAACATAGGAGGCACAATTATTAAGTTTGCAGATGACACCCAAATTGGCAGTAGAGTGGCAAGTGAAGAAGGTTATCTGAGATACAATGGGATCTTGACGAACTGGGTCAGTGGGCCGAGGAATGTCCGATGGAGTTTAATTTAATAAATGTGAGTTGTTGCATTTTGTAAGACAAACCGGGGCGAGACTTATACAGTTCACTGTCAGGCCCTGGGAAGTGTTGTTGAACAAAGAGACCTTGGAGAGCAGGTTGATAGTTCCTTGAAGTAACTTTGTACATAGACAGGGTGGTGGAGAAAGTGCTTAGTGCATTTGCCTCCATTGGTCAGTGCATTGCTTATGGGAATTGGGACGTTGGGATGTTGCGGCTGTATAGGACAGGGTTATTAGTAAGGCTGCATTTGGAATATGGAGTACAATTCTGGTTGCCCTGCTATAGGAGTGGTTTTATAAGACTGGAAATGGTGCAGAAAAGATTTATAAGGATGTTACTGAGACTGGAGGGCTTCAGTTATACTGAGAGGCCAGATAGACATGGGGCTTTGTTTTATCTGGAACGTAGAAGGCTGAGGGGTCACCTTATAGAGCTTTATAAACTCATGAGGGGCATGGATAGGGTGAATAACCAAAGTCTTTTCCCCAGGCTATGCAAGTCCAAAACTAGAGGGCATAGGTTTAAGGTGAGTGGTGAAAGATTTAAAAGAGACCTGAGGGGCAATGTTTTCACACAAAGAGTGCTGCATGTATCGTACAAGCTGCCAGAGGAAGTGGTAAAGCAGGGTACAATTAAAATATTTAAAATACATTTAGACAGGTACAAGGATAGGAAGAATTTAGAGGGTATGGGTCAATCGCAGGCAAATGGGGCTGGTTCAGTTTCGGAAACATGGTTGGCATGGATGAGTCGGACTGAAGGACTGTGCTGTCGGACTCTATGAAAGCATTTACACAAATGCAATCCTGAAGAGGTTAATGTTTGTGGGGCTTTTGGAGTCAGACACAGCAGAAAATATAATGGTGAATCAGGAAATAACGGAGGAAATATTGAGTATTTTCTCGAGCTCTAGAAAGTGTATTTGGAGGTACAGGTGTCAGCATAAAACCAGTGAGGAGGGGTGCACTGATTCCCCCGAAGTGCTCCTACCTCCTTGCTCTATTGTTGAAGGTGATTCCAAAGCAGTGACAGCACCCCACCTAATAGCAGCAGGAAGCCAATTCAACCTTTTCCAGGACCAAGTAACAAGACTTTTTTTAGCATTCCATGGGATCCAGCATCATCTGCTTCTGCATGAGATAACATGAGATAACAAGGCATTTAGAGCACCGTGATGAATAAATAAAACCGACTACTTTAAAAAGCAAAGGCACAAACCTGAAGTTCCTTATAAGTAGAGGCTGCAGGATCTCTGACTTACATACTTAATCTTTTCAAGACGTGACTGCAGTATTAGTGCTTCTACCGATGTCAGTGTTCCTTAGGTTCTGCAATGGTCACCGTGGATTGCAAAATAGAAAATGTTAATGCTATCCTTGTTTAAAGTTGTTGAATAAACACAGTACTGTATGCCGATTAGCCTGATATAGCATTAAGAAACAGCAAGCACTTGGAAAACCATTATATGATTCAGCAGAATCAATGTGACTTTATGAATTAGGGACTATCTGTGAAAAATCTATTAGAGGTCTTTCAGGATGTAGCTTTTAGATATGGAGAACCAGTGGGTGGAGTATTCTTGGATGTTTAGAAAACATTGATAAATTGCCGCAGGGCTGTTACGTAAAATGAGGCTTGTGGGATTAGGGGAATTGTATTGTCAAGAAATAAGTGAGCAAGGCTTAACAGGATATTCTCAGGTTTGCAGGCTCTAACAATTTTGACCTTGGAAGCATTAGAGCTTGGCCTTAACTATTCTAACCAACCAGTTCAGCTCTGTTGTGAATCAGTACAAATGTGGAGCTGGAACAAGTGCAGCAGGTTAAGTAGCATCAGAGGAGCAAGAGAGTCGACATTTCACATTGAGACCTTTCACCACGGCCATGAGTCCCAATGGAAGGTCCCGACCTGAAAATTTGACTCTCCTGCTCCTGTGATGCTGTTAGATCTGCTGTACTTTCTCCAGCTCCGCGCTTTATCGACTCTGACTTTCCAACATTTGTAGTCCTCACTATCTCCTAACTCTGTTGTGACACACGTGGAGCCAGTAAGGATTGAACCTTGACCTCCTGGCCCTGATTTAAACTATATACAATCATATTAATGGCTATTAATTATTTAGGTGAGGGAATCATTTGTAATTTCTCCAAAGTTGGTAATTGGCTGGTAATCGAGATCTGGATAAAAAAGTGGTAAAAAAAATGAGTATGCAAAGTGATATAGATGGGTGAAATGAAAGTAATCGATCCTGTATAGTGGGAATACATTTGTAAGAAGGATGGAAAAGTAAAACTTTATTTAAATAGTGAGAGACTCAAAAATATGATATTCAGAAGAATATGGGTATCATGTTCAGAACTCTCAGAATTAACAGGAAGGTTTAGCTAGTAATTAAAATAAAAACAAACAGCATGTGGGTTTTACTGCCAGGGTATAGAATATAAAAGAAAGAAGGTTTTGCTGCACCTACATAAATCTTTGGTGAGACCACATCTGGACTATTGTATACATTTTGATTTTTAAAAAATTTCTTGCTTAAGGGAGGTTTGTACTTCTGCAGTTACACTTCATTTTGAAACGGTACAACAAAGGTTCAGAAGTTGTTCCCCTGCCTTGAAAAGTCTAGAATTAGGGTAAGGGATTTTAGATAAAGACACAGCCAGACTTTGACACACACTCTGAAGAGTACTCCATGGTCCCTCTAGAACATTCTACAAATTGGATGCATTCCATGAGTATTCCTATTGCATTTGTTTATCATTGGTGAGATGTGAACAGCACTAGCTAGGCCAGCAATTATTGCATACTCTAAAGAGTTAATCTTTCAAAGGTGATGGTGAGCTTCAGTCCTTGAGCTGTAGATACGTTCACAGGCTGAGAGTGAGTGAGTTCCAGGACTACACCCCAGAACAGTGTTCTCAGCCAGGGTGGTGTGTGGCTTGGAGGGGATTTTGCAGATGGTGCTGCGGCACACACCCTTCTAAGTGGTATTTTGTTTTCATCTTTGGTGTGATATCCTTTTAAGAGCTCAACAGGCAAATAAGCCAAATAGCTGGGTGTTATCTATCACCAAAGGCTGCACTGTCGCACTTAAACTGTGCTCTGTTCACTCTGCACTCCATATATAAATTTAGCTGTGAATAAACTCATTGGAGATCTTCAAGTAAATGGAGTCCATGTTGCTCCTTTGTGTTAATTAGATGAGACAAGGACAATATTGTTAGTGATAGAGGTCATGCATTTGGGTGAAAGCACTGCTGGAAGTTGAATGAGTTGTTGCAGTGTATCTTATGGATGGTAAACCCTGTTGCCACTGTGCACTGGTAAGCGAAAGTGCTGAATGTGGAAGGAAGTGGTGGTTAGGGGAACAGCAATTGTCTTTGATGGTGTTGATCTTCTTGAGTGTTGTTGGAGCTGCATTCATCCAGGCACCTGGGGAGTATTCCAGCATACCCCTGTCTTGAGCTTTGTAGGCGGTGGACAGGCTTTGGGGAGTCAGGAGGTGAGTCACTCACTGCAGGATCCTTAGCCTCTGACTTGCTCTTGTAGCCACTGCACTTTAGTGATTAGTCCAGGCCTCAGACCAGCAAGATGGAGTAGGGGTAGAGTTTGCATGACTTTGACACTGAGGAAAATATCAACTATTTCCACACAGAAAATTTGAAGCAACACATTCCAGGCATTAATAAGTTGCAAACAACCATTTCAACAGCTCATCATTTTCCTGCTCCCTCTGCTAGTTGCACATCAGAACTTTATAAAGGTGGGAAATTATTTTTGCATGAGAACAATAAAGTTTAAAGGTTATGTGTGAAAAGATTAGATTGCTTTTACCATGTAAGGTAATGTAACATTTACATCTTAAGAAAAATATGTTCAGCCCTTTATAAATGTCTACTATTCTTCATTACATTTGAACAAATCAAAGAAGCCAGATTGAATTAGTTTGTTCTTGAACAGATTACCTTGTTATTGTTATTGATATCCTTCCCTGACTTGGCAAAAAAGTACAAACCACAAAAATGATCAATCATACAAATTTAGAAATAAAACAAAGAGCTGTAGTTGCTGGAGATATGAAATGGAAACCGAAAATGCTGGAGAAACTCAACAGGCCTCACAGCATCTGTGGACAGAAAGACAGAGTTAATGCATCAGAATTGTTCTGACAAAGGATCACTGAGCTTAAAATGTTTCCCTATTTATCTCTCCACAGATGCTGCCAGGCCTGCTGAGTTTCTCCAGCAATTTCTATTCTCGTGAAAATTCAGAAGATTAGTTTATAAACACAGGAACAGAAAGTAAGCTGTAAGTGCGCTACTTCAGTACATCGGTCATAAAGATGGCAGAAAGAACATTAGTTTTGTAACAAAAATATATCTGAACACATAACCAAGAGAGTGATCAGAATGTAGAAAGGGCAAGGAGTTGACTGATGAATCACTGATGCGAATTTAAATCTTCTGTTCATTCCTTTTAAATTTTGAAAATAGTAAGTAGAATAATTCCAGGGCACCCCAGTCCTGAGGAATGTGAATCACGTTCTATTTTGGAATTTAGGGATGCCTTTCACATTTTGGATAACCACATGAGCCTGAAGTGTCTTCAGTGGGTGGATCTTGTGGTTTGGAGCTTGAGCAGCAACTGTCATTATCAAGGTGTATCCACATGGTTGTGTTACAGAGACTTTCCTGAGGCTTATCTCTGAGAAGGCAATGAGGGAATGGGAAGTAGCAGAGATATTAAAGCAGGATGAGGCAAGTAATGTTGGATTGGGGAGTATGAGCAGGGTTGCCTGAGCTCTCCTTGGGGGCAACATGGTGGCACATTGGTTAACACTGCTGCCTGATGATGCCAGGGACCCGGGTTTGATTCCAACCTTGGGTGAATGTCTATATGGAGTTTGCATGTTTTCCCATGTCTGCATAAATTTCCTCCCACAGTCCAAAGATGTGCAAGTTAGGTAGATTGGCCATGGGGGTGCAGGGTATGGAAGTGGGTCTGGGTGGGATACTCTTTGGAGACTTGGTGTGGACTCAATGGGCTGAATGGCCTGCTTCCACACTAGGGATTCTATGATTCCATGAGCGTATAGTGTTCTCCAGTTGATGTTCACCTCTTAATACCGTTGAGAATAACAGTTACTCTGGGGAGTTCATTCACAACCAGATCTGTGGTTCCATGGTAGACCAGCAGATCCGGTGAGCAGGACAAGAATGAGGGTAGTACATTGCCTACTTTGTACCAACGTGAAGGATATCACTGAGTAGCTACAGGGCACTCTGACAAGAGTAACTGAACAGTCAGACATTATGTTCCAGAATGATATCAAGAACAGGGATCCTGCAGGTCACCTGTACAGAATTAGGAAGCTAAATCTCAAAGGGAAGAATCTCACAATTATTTGCAGGTATGATGGCTTTAGAGAGGGTGCATCTGAGCATTGTTCCAGGGATGAAGGTCTTCAGTAAAGTGGATAAATCAGAGAATACAGGTTGTGGCGAGGTATTTAGAGGTATTTAAAGTCATGTGAGGCAAAGACAGCATATTTTCTCATTGTTCCCAAAGTTGGAAAGGTCAAGAATTCCAAGACACCAATTGAATGTGATTGCTAAAAGAACTAACGATTATACAAGGAACAGTATTTTTAATGTCGTGAATGACGAGAATGGAACACGCTACATTAGAGGGTAGTGGAGGTGGGGCCCAGATCCTGGGAGAATTATGACACCCCCACATTCACAATAAAGATAAATGGAGCATGGGCATTTATTACCCATCCATACTTGCCCTTGAGAAGGTAGTAGTGAGCTGCCTTCTTGAACCTTTGAGGTCTATGTGCAATAGGTAACCTAAAAGGCTGTTGGGGAGGGAGTTCCAGGTTTTGATCCAGTGACATTGAGGGAACAGCAAGATACCTCTAAGTCAGGATGGTGAGTGGCTTGGAAGGGAACTTGCTAGAGGTGGTGTTCCCATATATCTGCTACCCTTGTCCTTTTAAAAAATATTGGTCATGAGTTTGGAAGGTGCTATCGAAGAAGCCTTGGTGAATTTCTGAAGTGCATGCAACTTGTCAATAGTACACTCGAATAACTGCAAACCACTGTGATGCTGGAAATCTGATAAAATGTACAGAGAATGCTGAAGAAACTCAACAGGGCTGACAACATTTGAAGAAGAGCTATACTGGACTTGAAACATTAACTCTCCACAGAGTCTGTGCAACTTGCTGAGCTTCTCCAGCATTCTCTATGTTTATTGCAAATGGTAGACATTTGCTGTTATTGAGCAGTGATGGTAGACAGTGTGAATGTTCATGGCTTTGGTGCCAATTAAGCAGGCTCCTTTACCCTGGAAGATTCTTAAGTTTTGTTGGTGCTGATTGATGAGTCACTGATATGAATTTGAGTTTTCTGTTCATTCTGATCCAGGCAAGTAGGGAGTATTCAATCAGACTCGAAACATGGCTTTATGGTGTTAGGAAGAGAGTTACTCACTGCAAGTTTCTTCATCTTTGACTTGATATTGTAACCACAACATATATATGGCTATTCCAGTTCAGTTTTAAGTCAATAATAACCCAGAATGTTGATAGTAGGGATTCAGTAATGGTAATGCCATTGATTAAGAGAAAGTGAGGACTGCAGATATAGGAGATCAGAGTCAAAGAGTGTAGTGCTGGAAAAGCACAGCAGATCAGGCAGCTTCCGAGGAGCAGGAGAATCAATGTTTCAGGCATCAGTCCTTCATCAGGAATGAGTTGAAATGTCGAAATGTCGATTCTCCTGCTCCTCGGATGCTGTCTGATCTGCTGTGCTTTTCCAACACCGCACTTTTCGACTAATGCCATTAATTGTCAAGATGTGATGGTTGGATTCTCTCCAATTGAAGATTGACATTCCCTTGGCTCTTGTTCCAAGTGTTACTCACTAGTTGTCAGTTGAAGGTTGGATATTGTCCAGGGTTCATTGCATTTTCATTCAGTCTCTGAGGAGTATCAAATGGTGCTAAACTCTGTGCACTCATCCACGGACATCCCCACTTCTGATCTTATGATGGAGGTAAGGTCATTGATGAAGCAGCTGAAGACGATTGGGCTAAGGGTACTCCCATGGGGAACTCCTGCTGAGATGTCCTGGAGCTGAGATAACTGACTTTCAACAATCACAATCATTTATCTTTGTGCAAGGTACGACTCCAACCAGCTGAGAGTTTCCTCTTTGATTTACATTAACTGCAGTTTTGCTGGGGGCTCCTTGATGCAACACTCTTGTCACAAAGCTGGTCACGTTTTCCTAAAAGCTGTTCCTTTGCTCAAGGATACTGTGTCCTTGATTTTTTTTTCAGAGGGGTCATAAAACCCTCCTGGCTCCATGGTGACTAGTTTGGCACAGAGATGAAAGAGGATGTTGGGAGGCCTTTTGTTTGTACCTAAATAGATGAGACTTCAGGCCAAAGTGGTCATGTTTTAGAGGTGACCTGTATAATGAAAGGGGAGTGGTCAGCTCTCTAGCTGAGCAATTCAGTCCAGAACCAGTTAGGAGTTTAACTGTGTGGAAACAGGCTGTGAAACTCTCTCTCTTTCCTTCTGCCCTTCTAACTTCAATGTGTTAGCATTTGTTCCATTTTTACTGTTTTTAAGAGGGTTTGCTTATTGGGTTTGTTATGTATATTCGGAACAGCATAATTAAGACTAGTTTGGATAGATTGAGTTCCATTGGGGTTCTTTATTCTGTTCTTTGTGTTTCATTGTGTAATTTTGTGAATAAATTTTTGTCTGTTTTAAAACCTGGTAGTCAATCTCATTAAATTACTCGAGGTAATGTTCACTGTACACTTACCAAAACAAATTACAAAGTTATGGTCTGGGCTGCCTGCTTAAGAATGTTTTGAGTGGTCTGGCCTAGTCCATAACAGACTGGGGGGTCTTTGTGGGATTTTAAACAGCGAGTGGTAGGTGCTAGTGTCTTTACTTCGGATGTTGGTTTAGTTGGGTAGACAAAACTTGGGATGGTAATGGCTCCCTCAATCACCAAACGTTTTCTGGAATTGGATGCGGTGACTTTGGAAGGTTTGCAAAAGCTGAATGAGACCAAGCTGCAGGAATTAGGAGAGAAGCTGGAACTGGACCTGCCTGCTTCTGTGAGGAAAGTAGAGATAATTACAGCAGTAGCTCAGCACTTAAACTTGCTGGAAACACCATCAGAATCTACAGAGATGGCAAGAATTCAATTGCAAATGAAGCAGCTTGAGTTAGAGGCGAGAGGTAATGAAAGGGCAGCAGAAATGAAACAGTTTGAGTTATGATTAAAAACAGAAAGGAGAGAAAAAGAGAGGGCAGCAGGAAAGCGAAAAAGAGAGCAGCCGAAGAGAAAGAAAAAGAGAAAGCAGCAGTACAGAGAGAAAAAAGAGAGAGCATTTATAAAGGAAAGTCAGCTTAAAAGGCTGGAGATAAAGGCTGAAGGTAACTTTAGTGAGGAAGTAGTGCGAACTCATATGGGAGAGCAAAGAGTTAAAACAACAAGGTTAGTAGCTGAAGTGGCTGATGATTATGAGCTGGTCCATAAAACATGGTTTGGCTTCCAGAATCAATTCCAGTCCATGAGGGATAGAAATTGGGGCAAAGAGAAATCCTCATGTGGAAAGGGAAATGTAGATTTCAGTGACGATCATAAGGAAAACTTACCACAGGGTAAAAAAGAAACCCTTGAGGGGGACAAAGAAGTTAAAAAGCTCCGGTTTTCATTGTAATAAAGTGGGTCACATGAAATCACAGTGATGGTGGGATAGGAGAAAGCCAGATATAGGAAAACCAGACAAGCCTGGAAGTTTTGTTGGACTAGTAACAAAAAAGCACAAGGGAAGTTAGACAACTGCCTCAGATGTATGAGATGATCAGAGGTTGATTAAGGAGGAAGTGCCAGATCTGCTGAAAAAATATACGTGACAGGGTAAAGTTTATTCACATAGGCCTGGTGCAGTAGGTAAGGAGGTTACAGTATTAAGGGACACAAGATCCTCTCAATCTGTAATGCTGAAGGATGAGGAGATATGTACTCTGGAGGCACAATTGTCAGAAACAATACTGGTAACCAGAATTCATGGTGAGACAAAAAGTGCTCAATTATGTAAAGTGAGGCAAGAGAGTCCAGAGAAGAGTAGAGAATTTGTGGTAGGAGTACTGGACAAACTGTCAGCTCCAGGAATACAATTTGGCCTTGCAAATTATATACCTGATTCACCAATAGGCGTGCTGTCTACTCTATTTGAAAAGACAGTGGAGATACAGCAACTGAAGAAATGAAGGATGTTTATCCAGGAATTTTCCAAGATTCTGTGATCACAAGGTCACAGAGGCACAAGTTGAAGCAGGAGAGATCAAAAGGCACAGATAAGGGAGCTGACATAGCTTTATCAGGGGCTTTTTTGATCAGATAAGTGAAACAGAGCAGGACCAAATAGGTAAATATGCAAGTATCTTTAGTGCTGCTAAGCCGATTGAGTTGCAGCAGAAAGATGAGAATTTAAAACAGTTGTATCAAAAGACATATGCAGAGAAGGAGAGTGAATGCATCCTTGTGTGTTATTGATTAACAAATGATGTCTTAATGAGAAAATGGAGACCATCACACATTCAAGCAGATGAGAAATTGGCAGAGATTCATCAAATTGTTTTGCCAGTAGGGTATAGAAATGAGATGCTGCAAGTAGTGCATGAGCTACCACTTGAAGGTCATTTAGGGGTGAGGAAAACACAGGCTAAAATACAACTACATTTTTACTGGCCCATAGTTGAAGGATGTAGTTGAATTTTGCCAGACGTGTCATACATGTCAGCTAATCGGAAAACCACAGGCAATAATAAAGCTTGCACCTTTAATACCTATTCCAGCATTTGAGGAACCTTTCACAAGAGTATTAATTGATTGTGTAGGTCCCCCACCTCAAACAAAAAGTGGGAATAAGCATTTATTAACAATAATGGATATGTCGACAAGATTTCCAAAGGCAATCCCATTATGCAATATCACACTAAAAAGGGCTATAGATGAATTAAATAAACCTTTTACTAGATATGGACTGCCAATAGAGATCCAGTCAGATCAAGGATCAAACTTCACATCCAAACTATTTAAGGAAGTTATGGATAACTTGGGAATAAAGCAATTCCAATCTACTGTGTACCATCCGGAATCACAGGGTGTGCGAGAGAGATGGTATCAAACACTAAAGACCATGTTGAGGGCTTATGGTCAGGATTATCCAGATGATTGGGATATGGGAGTTCCATTTGTACTTTTTGCGATCAGAGATACACTGAATGAATCGACCAAATTCAGTCCATTTGATTTAATTTTTGGGCATGGAGTAAGAGGACTGTCAAAATTAATTAATGAAAAATTAACAAGACAGAATTCAGAGACCACCCATTTGAACGATGTGTCAAATTTTGGACAACAATTAAATAGAGCTGGAGAGTTGGATAGACAGCATTCAAAAGAATCACAGCATACAATGAAACAGGAAACAAATAGGGAAGTTCCAGTAACAGGCAAGCCTATAAAAGCAAGGTTTAGTGGACCATATCAAATCAAGAGGAAATTGAATGGGGTGAACTACTTGATGCTCTGTCAGATATGACTTTGATGTTAAGGGCAATCATTCTCAGCACACCTCAGCACTGTTGTAAGTGTTTGAACCAAGATTAGAGTGAGGTTAGGAGCCAAGCTCTAGTGGAACCCACCCGCGAGCAAGCTCTTGCTGAGTAAATGTTGTTATATTGCATTGTTGATGCCTTCCATAATTATCTGCTGATCGAGAGTAGACTGATGGCTGATTATTGGCCTGGGTGGACTTTGCCTGCTATTTGTCTATAGAACCCACCTTGGCAACTTTTAGATAGATACCAGTGTTGTAGTTGTCTTGGAACAGCTTAGCTGGTCAAGTATATTTATCACTCTTATTGGTCCCCTCATCAACTGCTATAGATCCAACTTAGCAGCAATGTCCTTTAGGACTCAACCAGCTCAGTCAGTAGTGGTTCTGTAGAGCCACTGTTGATGATAGACTTGAAGTCATCCATGCAGAGTACATTCTGCACCTCGCCATCGCAGTTCTTTCTCCATCTCAGGTCATACACAATTGGTAATAGTATTGATTCATCAGCTGTGGGGGATGATGCATAATCACCAGCAGAAGGTTTTCTTGCTTACGTTTGACCTGATACGACAAGACATCATGGAGCTGAGAGTCAGTATTAAAGACATCCAATGCAACTGTAGCACATTGGGATGTCACCTCTGCTGATGGTGGCACTAAGGGATAGTGATAATGCTGTTTTGTTCATGTGTATGACTACGTCAGGCTGTTGCTTAACTAGTCTGTGAGACAGCTCTCCCAATTGTGGCACTAGTCCCAGATGTTGGTCAAGAAAACTTTGCAAGATAGAAAGGGTGTTGTCATTTCCAATGCCTTAGTTGATGCTTAAGGTGCTCTTTTTTATTCCTTTATTGAGGCTTTTTAAAAATAATTGATTCAAGTGAATAGCTTGCTTTATTTCAGAGGTAGTTAGGAGTCAATCGCAGTATTGATGTTTGGAGTCACATGGAGGCCTTTTCTTAAATAACAATCAACAATGGTTTCACAGTCATCACTAGACATAATTCTAGATATTTTTATTGAATTCATGTTCCACCATCTATCATGTGGGAATAAAGCCCAGACCCCCAGATCACTACGTGGGCCTCTGGATCTCTAGATATGTGACAATACCATGCTGCTGCCTTGATGGGGTTAAATGAAGTAGGTTAGGAAGGGAATCATGCAAAGTATAAGCATTGAACTGAATTTAACATTATTGAATATAGGTTTTGTCCTATAGTAGAATATACTAAGTCTAAATTCAAGTTAAATGAGAAAGTACTATGGTGAGCATTGATTTATCTGTACATTGTACATGAAGCACATAGCTGGAAAAGAATCAGGTCGGAATATATGTGAGGCGAAGTTAAGGTTAGTTCAATTTTTGTGCTGAAACAACATGGCAAGACCTCTGCTCTGTTTTTGTTCTTCAAAATACGTAAATCTCTCCCGTATAAACAACAAAACATGGAACAGAAAATAAATGACTTTACGATGAGTTATTTGGAACAGAGTCAGCAACCATATTCCAAGCTGTGAAACCAAAATGAAATGATAGCAATTGCTCATCATGTACCAGACTCCATATCGGAGACGTGGCTGCCTCAGGAAAACATTTGAAAATCCCCTGACCAATTGCAATGCTTTGTACATTACAATATAGGTATTATCAGAGGTATATTACAAAGAAGCACTACACAAATGTAGCAAGGTTTCACTTTCAACAATCCCCAAAGAGTGTTCAGCAGTTAAAGATGTTGCGGCATTTGTTTTATTACAGATGTTCTCCAGTCATGGTCAGTAAATTTTGAATTTGTTTCTGAGTCAGAGTTTTCATCATCCATTTATTCACCTGGAAAATTACATGAGATCTAATAGATGGTGTGATAAGATTATAAACTAATCAAGCAACATCATCCACAACCTATACAAGGGCATTTTTTGATATTAATGGAGCCGTTGAAGAATCAATAATGGATTGTATAATTCAAGAAATCATTTGCTCTGTTCCATCTTAACTTCCTCCCTAATTTTATTAGAATGAGAGGTGGTTGTAAATGAAGAGAGCAGCTGTAGCAATGGTGCAATGCCATTTTTACACTGATATTGATGAACTGAAATCAGTTCTTGCTTTACCATTTCTGTCCAAAAACGAATGTTGGAAATGAACAATTTTTCAGACTAAACCTTGTCTCCTAAGAAGCTCATACTCAATGCCAAATTAGCTTTAAGCAAGCCTCAGGAATCCAGCATGATTGTCTTAGGTATTAAGCTTCTTGCATTTGGTGGTAGAAGTGGGCAAAGCATTGTTTAAGGGTTCCTCAGTTATGTTCATCACAGCAGAGAAAATATCAAGGCGTTAACAACTTGGGATTCAGTGGCATTGTGGCTGTTATGATCAGCTCCCCTTTTCTCAGCCGCCTTCTGATTGGTTGCTTCAAATATCCCTATTTTTGTTTTGTCATACAAATATCACACATCAGTTAAAATGTAGCTTGCTAGTAAATGAAGAAACCATTTGAAGTTTTTCTCCTGTGCAAGATTCTTATATTGTTTATTAACCTCAAGAAAAGTATAATAATACACAACATCACACATGCACAGAAACATATCTAGGAAGTTTAAATGGGAGAATGAAGATCGATTTGTTAAATAGTCATTAGAGTTCTTTCTTTATTTGTTTGATTTTATTGTCGTGTGTACTCAAGTACAAAAGTACAGGAGTACAGTGAAAAGTGTATAGTGTCACCACACACGGTGCCATCTTAAGTACAAATACTGAGGTACAGAGTCTTAAGAACAAGTTAAAATGAAAGAACAGTTAAAAGTTAAACATTGCAGTAATTATAATGTTGTGTAAAACATGAGGTTGAAAGCTTTTAATTTTAAGTAGAAAATAGAGAAATAAAGCTGAAATTTCAAACATTTCAGTATTTCTTAAGTGCTCAGCCATAATGGGATCACACTTTGAGCGATCACCTTGAGACCAGAAGTCTATGCTGAGGTCACAGCGGGTCGAGAGACCAGCACACGGTGCTGAAAGACCACCATACTTGGCTGAGAGACCACCACAGCGAGCCGCGAGACCACCTGGCTGGACTGAGAGACCACAATACTGGGCTGAGAGACCACAATACTGGGGTGAGAGACCACCATGCTGGACCGAGAGACCACCATGCTGGGCCAGTGAGAGATTGCCACGCCAGGCCAAGAGACCACCATGGTGGGCTGAGAGACTGCCCTGTAGCACTGAGAGACCACCACACTGGACTGAGAGACCACCACGCTGGACTGAGAGACCCACCATGCTGGGCCGAGAGACTTCCATGTTGGGCCACTGAGAGTTTGCCATGCCAGGCTAAGAGCTTGCCATGCCTGGCCAAGAGTTTGCCATGCCAGGCCAAAAGTCTGCCTCGCTAGACCAGGAAGCTGACACATCAAGCCAGGAGGTCACTGTGCCAGGTCTGCACTAATTCTGAGGCCAGGAGTCCGTGACTGGGAGAAGACAGAGAAAAAGGAGGGAAAAAAGAAGGAAAAAAAGAGAAGAAATGAAAAGGAAATGGTTGTAAATGGATTAGCTCCATCTGAAGTGCCCTACTCTGCCACCATCTTGAATGAAACAGTTTCAACTTGACTTATAGTTGTCTACAGTTGACAGGTAGCTTCAGCAGTTCCTTAGTTTCTCAATGCCTTTGAGTTCTCAGTAAATGATGGCTTTCCCAGTTGGTTTTCTCATTCCATGGTATAATTTAGACAATGAAAGAACAGACAGGGTGAGAGAATGTTCCAGCTCGTCGGAATTTCAGTTTTCCTTTCCTGTTGAAAAGCAGATGGGTCAATGGGCTGAGGAGTGGAAGATGGAGTTTAATTTAGTTAAATGCAAGGTGCTGTATTTTGGAAAAGCTAATCAGAACAGGACTTATGCACTTAATGGTAAGGTCCTAGAGAGTGTTGCTGAACTAAGAGACCTGGGAGTACAGGTTCATAGTTCCTTGAAAGTAGAGTCGCAGGTAGATAGGATGAAGAAGGCGTTTGGTATGCTTTTCTTTACTGGCCAGAGCATTGAGTACAGGGGTTGGGAGGTCATGTTGCAGCTGTGTAGGACATTGGTTAGGCTACTTTTGGAATACTGCTTTCAATTCTGGTCTCCTTCCTATCAGAAGGATGTTGCAAAACTTGAAAGGGTTCAGAAAGGATTTACAAGGTTGTTGCCAGGATTGGAGGATTTGAGCTATAGGGAGAGGCTGAATAGGTTGGGGCTGTTTTCTTTGGAGTGTCACAGGCTGAGGAGTGACCTTAGAGAGGTTTATAAAATCATGAGGGGCATGGATAGGATAAATAGACAAAGTCTTTTCCCTGGGGTGGGGGAGTCCAGAACTAGAGGGCATAGGTTTAGGGTGAGAGTGGAAAGACATAAAAGAGATCTAAGGGGCAACTTTTACAAATAGAGGGTGGTACATGTATGAAATGGGGTGCCAGAGGAAGTGGTGGAGGCTAGTACAATTACAGCATTTAAAAGGCGTCTAGATGGGTATATGAATAGGAAGGGTTCAGAGGGATATGGGCCAAGTGCTGGCAAATGGGACTAGATTGTGTTGGGATATCTGGTTGGCATGGACGAGTTGGACCAAAGGGTCTGTTTTCGTGCTGTGCATCTCTATGACTCTATGACTCTAAGTGAAGTTCAATGTCTATTGTGGAGCTTAACCCCATCGTCCTAGCTAACTAGCAAGTGAGCTTTCAAATGATCAGACTTGTGTGAGTTTAACAAGAGATAGATATTCTGAGGAAGGGTCATTCGATCCGAAATGTTAACTGTGATTTCTCTCCACAGTTGCTGCCAGACCTGCTGAGCTTTTCCAGCAATTTTTGTTTCTGGTTCTGATTAACAGCATTTGCAGTTCTTTCAGATTTGATTAAAAAGACAGAAGAGCCAACACTGTGGCCCTTTTTGTCACATTATGGAGATCATACTCCACATGCCAGGGATGAGATTCAAGCCACCACTATGCCATGAGATATAATTTTAATGCTGAACAAAATCCAAGTTAATTGGTGCTCCTCAGACGTCATAAATTCATTCTGAATTATGTACGTTCTGCCCACTTTTTAATACTATACATTAAAAGAATCAGCATTCCTTGAAAGGGTGAGAAGCAAAGAAGACTGACTTGCCACTCCGGTTGAATCTTATATTGATTAGTGTCAAGCTACGAGATAGGAACAAAAAGGATTTAATATCAGGAGTAGAATTGCATTGGTGATGCAGTCTTCAATTGCAGTCTTATATCTTTAACCATTTATTAGTACATAGTTTTACTACCATTCAAACTGCCTTAAGGAGCAGCTTTTCCATTGGTATTCGGTTTGCATTTCAACAGAGAACACACTTTATCATTTTCGCAAAGTGTCTGCAATCCATTGTGGATTTTTTTTCCAAAATGTACATAACATTTCCGTAGTTTCAAATGACAGTAGCAATGTCATAACCTACCAAGTTATAGAAAAGAATTAATAAGGGAAGCCAGTCTTTCTCTCCCGTATCTAGTATTTCATACCTTACTAATAGACTTCCAAATGAAAGAGTGAAATTTAGGACACGCAAATATAATTGAATAAAATCTTATTACTTGTCTTCAAGTTATTGCTTCTTGAAAGAAAGCAGGAGAGATTTTAACTCTGCAGCATGCATTTATTAGGCATTAATCAGTCTTTAAAAAGGGATTCAAAATGGATTCTGGTTGGAAAATGCACTGGGCAGCATGTTGGTGAAAAAGTTTGCATGTGCATGCACAAACCTATTGACTGCCAACAGATATAATGTACAATATTTTTGAATCCAAGCAGCAGCTAACATCCTCTCTTACCTTGGTGCAACTGAATAGGCTTTTAATGGAAAGAAGGGCCCAACCCTCCACCAGTTGTATGTAAATGGATCATGAGTTATAAACAGGATTATTGTTGGATTGGTTCTTCTGGATGCAGGTGTGATTCTATAATTTCATAGAATTATAGAATCCCTACAGTATAGAAACAAGCCCCGCAGCCCAACAAGTCTACACTGACCCTCCAAAGAGCAATTCAACAAGACTCACTCCTCCACCCCATTATCCCGTATTTACACCTGACTAATGCACCTAACCTACACATCCCTGAAGACTATGGGCAATTTAGCATGGCCAATTCACCTAAACTGCACATCTTCAGACTGTGGGAGGAAACCGGAGCACCTGGAGGAAACCCACACATACTCAGAGAGAACGAGCAAACTCCGTACAGACAATGGCCCAAGGCTGGAGTCAAACCTGGGTCCGTGGTGTTGTGAGGCAGCAGTGCTAACCACTGAGCCACCAAGCTGCCCCTCCAATTTCTTGCAGCTTTCCTATACACGTATAACGTTTTAGTAGTCTACAGCGACTGATTTGATTGGTGCAGAAATGCTCTCTTTGGTGTTGTTCTGACCTATCTGTGTGGCTTGATAGACCTTTCTCTTGGAATTAAGCATAGCTGAGAGATGAAGAGTGGCTCCATAAATAATCCATCTTCAATGATGGTGGAGTTCAATACCTCTGCACAAAAGCCATGGCTGATGAACTTGCATCCATCTCTAGCTAGAAATGTTAAGTGGATAATCCATCTAATCTTTGTCCTGAAGTCCCCAGTATTATGGAAATCAGTCTTCAAACAATTCCATTCACTCCATGTGATTTCTAAAAACAGCCAAAGGCACCAAATAAAGCACATGTTATGGGCCCTGACAATATTCCAACAAAAAAACGAAAGACTTGTGCTCCAGAACTTAGCCAAGCCTGTGCCAGTTGAGTTTCAACACTGGAATCTACTCAATAAAGTGGAGATTTGTCCATGTATGTCCAGACATGTCCTGGACACAAAATTGTCCTAGTTACTGCTTCATCAGTTGACTCTCAACATTGGTGGAGTGATGGAATGATCATTAACAGAACAGGTAATCCTAATGTTATTGCTTGAAGTATAGATCTGCATCCAAGCAGTTGCACTCGACATAAGTAAGTGAGACCTTGACAGAAAGCAGACTCCCGATGACACTAAATGCCACCCCATGCCAAATTCCCATTTCTCTCTGTACTTGTTTAATCACTATCATTAGCCATTTTCCTTCAAATGAATTAACAGGTATGTTAAGATAATACAGAGTAATTTCATGTGGATATTCTGAAGTATTTGTTGTAAAGCCAATTGATAAAAAATTCATTCTCTTAGATTTATTGCATTCCACCTACGCATAGATCCTTCAGATCCATTATTGCATTTCTGACTACACTCATTTCCTAGCCTATTTGTTTTCTTAAATAGCTTTGCCAATAATGTTCTCTGACACCAATTTCTGCAAAATTTTGCTGTTTAGGATGGCATTGATCTATTAACTTCTGATACACGAATAGAAATATTTACAGAGTTATTAAATAAATTGTAGCCTTAAATCACTACCCTGCTCTAGTTTGTATTTAATAGACGTTGAATTTGTCTTTCACTTAGCACTCAGATTCTAGTAATGGCAAATGGACAAAAACGTAACTAATTGATTTCATGAGGATGGTCTTCCCATTCATGATCTTTCACCGACATGGACTGATCTGTCCACGCTCTCAGATAGCACGATCCGTCAGTACTCCCATACAGATGACCTGTCCATCCTCCTCGGTGAAATCTGACCTTCCTGGATTCTCATACAAGACCTGATCTAAATTCTCAGACAATGATTGTGCTGGCTGATTTCTGACAATGCAGACAGAATGTAGAGATTGACAAAGCCCACAGTGGGGTAGAGTGGTTGTCAGCAAAACATAGTTGATAAATCTTGCTGAGTTCTGGATGATGCTACAGGAGGACAGTATGTAAGTTAGTCACAGAAGGAGAGTTCCCTGAGACTATCAGTGGTAATGGTCACAAAGCATGAATAAAATCAAATGCAGTTGCAATCAGACAGGTAAGAATGGAATCCACCCAGCTGGGCCACAGTGCAAGAGGTATTTGGGAAGGTTAATGTGATCAACAGTGTTAAAGGCTGCAGTCAGGTTAAGAGAAAGAGAATCATCGTATCCTTACAGTGTGGAAGCAGGCCATTCAGCCCATTGAGTTTGCATCAATCTTCCAAAGAGCATTCCATTTAGGCGCATCGCCCCCTCACCCTATCCCTGCATTTCCCATGTCTGATCACCCTAGCCTGTACAGCCCTGGACTGTGGGAGGAAACCGGAGCACCCAGTAGAAACCCACACAGACACGGGGAGAATCCACGCAGACAGTCACCCGAGGCGGAAATTGAATGTGGGTCCCTAGTGCTGTGATGCAGTAGTGCTAACCACTGACCTACTAATCACACTGCCCCTCATCTGATCCTGATAATCAATATCCTGGCTAGATACAGCCCACGTGTCACTCAAGGAAGGAGAGATTTCTCACAGAGGACTGTTTTCACTGGAGAAAAGAACCCTTGGAATTTCAGGATGACCCTAGAAGAGTGAGCAGCTTTAGCAGACAGGACACCTGATAATGCTTTTAGCGGGGCCAACCAAATCTGGCAGAGGGTGGCTAAACTAATCATCAACATAAGCATGAAAGCCTTAAGCAGAGAAAAAGGCTGTATTGTGGGGAATAGCTAGAGTAATGGATGTACTGGTGTCTATAGCATCAAACATGGAGGTGGTGTTGTGATTGAGCATAACAGAAGCTCAGGAACGTTGCTGTGATTAGAGATCGAAAGACCAACCAGAACCTCAGGCAGAGTCTCTCCTCTCTAAACATGCTGAAGGACATGGTTTGTGCTAGGTCTGAGGCAGAACCCACAACATCACTATTCTCATCTTCCTGAGCCAAGCAGAATAAAACAAGACCTGATTCCATATTGTTGGGAAATCAGTCAATGCACGAGAATTGTATCATTGCCTGGTTTCATTGGCAAGATCTGGAGCTACTGATGGACTGAACTCCATGATAGAGTGATGGTCTTTTCTGCCTTTCAAAAGGTTCTGCCTGGGATTGAGGACCAGGTAATGGTGGGCTTGGTGAGAATGCATCAATTCCAAATTCTGCCTAAGAACAATGGGCAATTCAACTGGGTTCCTCCTGACATTGGACTGTTTCAAAGCTTAAAATGCAGCTTAAAAGACATCAGGGGGTAGGAAATAATGAGTGGAATCTATCCAGGCCTTGAACAATGTGGGCTACAGTGAAAAATATAGGAAAACTGGGCGAGATGCTCAGTAAGAACCTTCCAGGTCAAAACATCACATTTTCCAGTCAAGTCCTGAGTGTCGAGATGTGATTCTTGCATGTGAGTGGTGTGAAGCTTATTAACATGGACTATCGCCCATTATCAACTTCATTCGTACTTAACATTGCCTCATTAAAATCCATTCTCTATAATCGGACCCAACAGATAGATAGTAAAAACTAACTATTCTCAATATGAGACTCAGACCAAATATCTGACAACTCCAGCTCACCACTTACTCCTCTAGACCTCCACTCAACCAGGGAGTGTCATCTCGGTGAGCAACTATCACACATACCCCACATCCATTGTCCAAAAAGGACCAGCATCACCGCATCATCAAGGCACATAGAGTCATTGAGATGTACAGCACAGAAACAGACCCTTTGGTCCAACTCGTCCATGCTGGCCAGATAGCTTCAGACACTTTCAATATGGTTCTGCACTTCAGTTATGTGATTTGGAGCACATGAGCACCTATCAAGCCATGCTTCTACTGTGCACTTGGACAGGGAATGAGCTCGCAGACTGGACCAGGTTGCATCTCACAGAATAGTCAAATGAGGGAGCAACCGTATGGTGTAGTAAAATTATGGCAACTTTACCTTTACCTTTATTTAGTCTTAGGTCACACAGGTTTTGGTAAGTTAGATAAAGATTGAGTATATCATAGCTGATACGTAAGTTTTATATAATTTATCCGAGTTGCATTTACAGAAATATCAAATATTACTGACTTCAAACAGCTTATCCAAGATTAGTGGTTAGACACTCAGTGGTTAGCACTGTTGCCTCACAGCACCAGGGTCGTGAGTTCAATTCTAGCGTTGGGCAATTGTCTGTGTGGAGTTTACACAGTCTCCCCATATGCAAACATGGGTGTCCACCAAGTGCTCCATTTTTCATCCCGTATCCAAAGATGTGCAGGTTAGGTGAATTGGCCATGCTAAGTTGCCCATAGTGTCCAGGGACGTGAACATTAGTTAGATTAGCCATGGAAAATTCAGCACTACAAGGACAGGGTAAGGGCGATGGATCTGAGTGAGATTCTCTTCAGAGGGTCGATATGGACTCAATGGGCTGAATGGGATTCCATGATAACATTCTGAATGGTTGTACTGATTTGAATCATTGAACTGACCAAAAAACTGAAATTCACCTCAAAATGACTTCCATCAGCAAGACAGAGTTGCCATGAGATTTTATTGTTTTTCTGCAGCTGGGTTAGACTTATTATTTTCCACCTGATTTCCAAACACAATCCTTGAACACTGGAAGTTCCTGAGATTGCAAGTTCCTGTCAAGACATCACCTGCACAAGCACACTAATGAGGTTCTGTTGCTGTGGTGTGTTGTTTCTTTGCAGCATGCTTTGCAGGAGACCACTTGTTAAAATATCTTGCAGAGCTTGTGAGGTGTGCACCTCCATACAGAATGCAATAAATCAAGGGGGTACCATTGAATTTTGAACACAGAAGCTGTATTTTTTCAGTAAGTGCCCTTGTTATGTTGCGAGGTTTAATATTGTGGTACTCCAAAAGGAGGTGGAAGATTGTGAAACAGCAAAATTTGAAGGTCATATTCTTGAAAATGCAATGGTTACCAGTGGAATACGCCTCCTTTCACAAATAATTTTGGCAGAGACATTTGACTCAAGATCATGATGGGTCAGTTTTAGTTACTGGAGAATTATGAGCGGGTAGGAGAATGAGATGGGAACAAAATCCTGCTTGGAGGCTTCAATTCCAGTCCTGTGATATTTTACATTCTGAGCTTCACCTATAGGTCAATGTTTAGCTCACCATCTAATTCACAGCAAGTGGCAGCTAGCACCAAAAGAAATCTTGGTGATTAAAAGGTAAGGGGACATGTCTTATGAATGGAATAGGAGTGGATAGGGATGGGGTGGGGCTGTGTCTACATCCTTGGAACCATGGTTTTCCCCTTCAGACCCAGAAGAATATTCTTCACAATTTCCACTTATTTCAAAGGGTTTCTTAATCTGCCTACTGCTTATGTTCTGCCTTGGACTGGAAGGTAAAAACTGCAGCAATTCCTTACCCTGCTCCCATTTAAAATCCAATTGTTCTCCAACGACACCCATTTTCCCAGGTCTTAGAGGAGGTTCTTGTGAGCTCCTCACCAACTGAACAGCACTGACTAGCTAAAATGGCGGTCAACAAGATTCTAGCAGGAATTGGGTGAATACTCTTTTAGAATGACTCCCTGTCCTTTGTGCTGATACTTGTAAATTTGTGACAAAGTGATCGATGATATTCTGCTACTCATCGAATAGTAAGTTTTGCAGTTCCTTTATACTGGAGAGTTCTGGTTGGATGGTTGCCTTATTTTGTAGTTGCAGCCAAACTATTTCCAGAATATTATGAATCCTGTTGCTCCATTAATGACAATAATCATTGCCTGGAGTATGGGGTAACCTCTTATAGAGAAGTTCATAAGAGTGGAACTTAAAACGTTTAAGTTAATAAGAGTTCATCTCTTATTCAATGCCGGAATTATTCCATGATTGTTCAGATGCTTATTCCGATGCCTAGTCCATGTCAGCAAAAAAAAAGTTGAATGGTGTGGCCATTCAGTTATGGATTCTGCACTAGGCAGGAGCTGAAATGGTGATTTCCCTATGGTGAGTTGCAATGTAAGGATATGGTAATGGCATGTTTGTGACTTATCGGTCTCTTGATGCCCTCAGGCTGGCTAATGCTTCCAATTCATTTATATGCTCAAATTCTCACTAGTGTAAAACCTAAAAAAAATTACATCATACCTTCAAGACAAAGTTAACAAAACATCATAGTGTCCGGTTCATATTCACTTAAAGGTGATTTATTCTACGCAGCTTTGAGTCATTGTAGAACATAGAGAACATAGAACTGCACAGCACAGGAACAGGCCCTTCAGCCTACGATGTTGTGCCGAACATGACACTAAATTAAACTAATCCCTTCTGCCTGCCCTTGGTCCCTATTCCTTCTTTCCTTGCATATTCATGTGCTTTTCTAAAACCCTCATAAACCTCCCTACAGCATCTGCCTCCACCCCCCCCCCCCCCCCCACCGGCAGCATGTTCCAGTCTCCTACCACTCTCTGTGTAAAAGAATTACCCCTCACATCTCCTTTGAATTTTCCCCCTCGTACCTTAAACGCATGCCTCCTAGTTTTAAACATTTTACCTGTGGGAAACAGATTCTGACCGTCAACTCCATGCATGCATCTCATCATTTTATTGACTTTGATCAAGATTTGCCTCATTCTTCACCACTCCAGGGAAAACAACGCGAGCTTCTCCAGCCTCTCCTTGTAGCTCCTGCCCTCTAATCCAGGCAGCATCCTGGTAATCCTCTTCTGCATCTTCTCCGAATCCTTCTTGTAATGTGGCCACCAGAACTGAATGCAATACTTTAAGTGTGGCCTAACCAAAGTCTGTAACACTGCAACATGACATCCTGACTCTTGTACTCAGTTCCCTGACCAATGAAGGCAAACATACCATACACCTTCTTTGCCAGTTGTATATGTGTTCAGCAGGTTTTCTTGTTGAACTCTGTGGTGGCAGATGGGAGGGGGTGGTAGAATGGTTGGGGTTTGGGTGCTTGGAAGAATGGAAGAGGGGTCCAAGCATGAATAAATGGACGGTGGAGTTGGGGACATGGAGGGATGAAGTGGGAAGGGCCTTGGGTCGTTATGGCCAGTTGAGATAAGAAATTGAGGACCCTGAAGGGTGGAAGCCATATTGACAACAAGAAGGTGTTGATTGGCAGAGTACTCACAGGACTTTGAGCCAGCTGTAAATGCACAGCAGTTAGCCTAATATCTGTCAGGGAGAAAATACTATAATCTATTATTAAGGAAGTGGCAGATCACTTTGAAAATCTTAATCCAAACAGAGTCATCCAGGTATTGTGAAAGAGAAATCATGTTGAACTGATTTGATATCATTCTTTCAAGAAGTAACAAGCAACTGTGGATGTAGATTTCCAAAAGGCATTTGTTATGGTGTTATACTGACCTAGATCTTCTGGTCTCTGGATAGTAGACAAGACATGCCCTCAAAGATAGGATCCTTCAGAAGTACCAAGGCACTGATTATGCATTCAACAGTTTTAGGTTCCGATGGGAAGCCACTCTGCATCCAGAACTCTCAGAAAATGTCTCCAATTCTGACTAGATTTCAGAAGGTTCCAATTCATTCATTTGGATAAAGTTAAAAATCACACAATACCAGGTTATAGTCCAACAGGTTTAATTGGAAGCACACTAGCTTTCGGAGCGACGCTCACGTGATGAAGGACCGTCTCTCCGAAAGCTAATGTGCTTACAATTAAACCTGTTGGACTATAATCTAGTGTTGTGTGATTTTTAACTTTGTACATCCCAGTCCAACACCGGCATCTCCAATTCATTTGGATAGTGAGCCAGGAAATGTTAGATATATAAAACTCAAGAAGTTTGTCACCCATCCAGGACAAAGCAGCTCACTTGATTGGCACCATATTCAAAGCATTCACTTCCTCCACAACAGATGCAGTAGCAGTGTGTGCTATCTACAAGATGCAATGCAGAAATTCACCAAGGGTTCTTAGACAACTCCTTCCAAACTCACAACCGTCTACGTCTAGAAGGTCAAGGTCAATGGATGCATGGGAACACTAGTATGTACAGGTTCCCCTCTAAGCCATTTACCATCCTGACTCGGAAATATATCACTGTTCCTTCAGTGTGGCTGGCTCAAAATCCTAGGTATGAATGCCCTCCCTAAGTGCATTGTGGGTCAACCTATAGCAGGTAGACAGCAGCAGTTCAAGATGGGCAGCTCATCATCATCTTCTCAAGGGCAACTAGGGACAGGCAATAAACACTGGCCAACCAGTGACACCCACATTCCAAGAATGAATATAAAAAAAAACCTTGTTTAACTCCTGGGCATCTATACAATTTCTGATCCTCTGTTGAGACAAATATTCGCTGGTAAGGAACTATGACACTTTATCTGATTAGGGCAGAAATAGGGATTTCAACCCAAATCAGAAAATAAAAGTTCATGATGTAGGGGGGTTACAAATAAGCATAGATAGAACCTTAGTGCTGACACAGTTAACCCAGAGAGTAAATGCATAAAATAACTTTGTTTTCCTTTCTCAAGACGTTTTTTTCATCTGATGTTATTATCAGAATCATTATAAAGATCATTGCTCTTTTTTTTAACTACAGTTTTCAAGAAAATGTGTTCCACATTCATAAATAACAATTAAACCCTGGAATACATCAGAGTCCTATAGATTTTTGTTGGTTGCTATAACAACCACAATCTTCAAGCACCATTTCCTTTGTTGGTGTAAACAAAAAATAAGCAAATTAATGTGCAGTTAAGAATTCTGCAGTGATTATAATTGTTACATGTATCAAAGTAGCAATTGTGCCTCTTGAATTTACCTTTTATCAAGGTGTGAATTGTTTTTCTATCTTTAGTGAAGTGTAATTTTCCCCCACCAACCTACAAGAAACCACAATGTTTAATATTGCAGCAACATTTATCCACTGAACACTCATCTTTACTCAGATGCTTTGATTTTAATGTGTTCTTCGCATTCCTGACTTCAATGGCAGAATGCATCATTAAGTATGAAGTTCAGACAGCAGTACCATTTGTTATTTCAACCAGAGTATGTGGAAGTCAGGGTGTGTAACCCAAGAAAACAGAAGAGATTTACCAGGTTGCTGCCTGGATGAGAGGGCAGGAGCTACAAGGAGAGGCTAGAAAACTCGGAGTGGTGAAGGCTGAGGCAAGTCTTGATTGAAGTCTATAACATTATGAGATGCATAGATGGAGTTGACGGCCAGATTCTGTTTACCACAGTCGAAATGTCTAAAACTAGGGGTCATGCATTTAAGGTGAGGGGGGAAGTTGAAAGGAGATGTGAGGGGTAAGTCTTTTATAGAAAATAGAATCAGAGTCAAAAGGGGCACTAAAAAAAAGGCTGGGCTTTCCATTTTCTGGACTGCTCTCATCCAATGTTCTCTTTAAGTGGCTTCAAATGTAAGGCACACTGGCATGGCCAAGCTATATGCCCAAGTGAAATAACTCCACAGAGGCCATCACCAAGTTACACTTTATTTTCACTCGAACAGTCACTGAGTTTAGTACTGCCTCTTCAGGTACCAGAATTACGGTATCGCTGACACTCCCCTTCTTATATATCAACCAGGGCTCCTTGTTAACAGCCCCAGTCAGGGAACTCGTATTCATTGAGGTTCAGCTGGATGACCTTGTTACACTCTCCACACTGAGGCTCAGGGAGTAATGTTGGGAGGTATAAATGTCAATGAAAGATTTGAGTGAGAATGTGTGGAAGCTCAAAGCTGATGAAGCCAACTTGGAATACAAGGAAACTGAAGGTCTGAGGAATGGGGACAGTCGAGATTACCAGGATCTGCCTGAGTGGATAGTGAAGAAAGTTATCTAAGAGTACAATGGGATCTTGATCAGATGGGACAGTGAGCCAAAGAGTGGCAGGTGAATTTTAATTTAGATAAATGCGAGATGTTGCATTTTGGTAAGACAAACCACAGCAGGACTAACACAGTCAATGGAAGGGCCACGGGGTGTGTTGTTGAACAGAGAAACCTTGGACCTAAGTTCCTTGAAAATAGCACCTGAGTGTAGACAAGGTGGTGAAGAAGGCATTTGGCATTTTACCTTCATTGGTCAGAGCACTGAGCACTGGTGTTGGGATGTCATGTTGTAGCTATACAGGACATTGGTGGAGCCACTTTTGGAATATTGTGTGCTGTATTCCAGAATACAGCTAGAGGAAGGGTATTACTAAATTGGATTTAATAGTTACAATGCTGTTACCAGGACTGGAAGGTTTGAGTTATGAAGAGAGGCTGGATAGGCTGGGACTTTATTCCCTGGAGCATAGGAGGTTGAGCAGTGACCTTATAGAGGTTTATAAAATCATGAGGGGCATGTTAAGGTGAATAGCCAAGATCGTTTCCTTCATGTAGGGGAGTTCAAGATTAGAGAGCAAAGGTTTAATCTGTGAGTGGCAAGATTTAATAGAGACCTGAGGGGCAACTGTTTTTCACCGAATGTGGTTCATATGTGGAATGAACTACCAGAGAAAGTGGTAGATACAGGCACAGTTGCATTATTTAAAAGACATTTAGACAGGTACATGAATAGTAAAGTTTTAGAGGGATATGGGCCAAATGCAGGCAAGTGAGACTAGTTTAGTCTAGGAAACTTGGAACATTACCTTCAGCATGAGAGAGAGCAGAGCAGTGTCAGAACTTCACTCATACTTGCTTTCAGTAGATGTGAGTTGGATGAAATGAGGATTCACCAAATGTAAAATTGTTGTTGTTCCAGAACAAGCAGCCTATGGCTATTGCCAAAAGCAAATGTGGTTCTTTCTGTATGTTTTTTTATTGTTGTTATTGTTAAATATACATTTAATGCTTTCAACTGTTGGAAGATTTTCCCTTGGTGATACTCCCAGAGTGTACAGTGACAAGACATTATGATACCTCTGGGCACTAATGAAACAAGAACACCCCCTCAGACAAAGAAAAGCATTAAGGATATTGGAGTGTGTAGCTTAATTCCTTCTCTTGCCATTACCATGGCAGTCAAGCCGATAGATGATGCTGTTAAATAGCAATACTTTTATGAATGTGAGTTCCTATTGCAATGGAGAGTCACTTTTGACACCTGTCAGAGGCTGTGCTTTTTCATTTCACTGGCACTACATGTGCTGTCAAGATCTTTTCATAGCTGGTAATGGCTGACCTGGTGCACATCTGGTCTTTAATTATGGCGCAGGTGGCAGAAATCCCGGAAGGTTCTAACAGTGGCAACTATCCCTTGTGAGAGCACGCGTGCAATGTCATCGAGATGTGGTAGTCATAATGAGGTGAGCAGCGGAGAATTATGTGACAGAACCTGCTACAGAAAGAAACCTTCTATGGAACTCCCCAGAATTGATACTTAGCCAATTTTTGTTAAACTTCAGCCCGTAGCCAATTTTTAAAAATGATGCATACGCGTAATGACTTTTATTATCAAAGCAGTAATAGAAGTGACAAGTTACTCTTGGTGATAATGACAGACAATGGTCATGCATTAATATGATATTTTGCAGTCTGCAATTTGAATATAATTACCATCCTGTCATTTTTATCTGAGTATTATTATCTGTTAAGGTTTCTGACATGGGAAGGTCTTAATGTGTACATTTCAATAGGGTTACCTTTCCGTTAAGTACAATTTGCATAGTCAGTACACAGCACCACAATTTTTGACTCTAATTTCCAGCATCTGCGGTCCTCACTTTCCCATAGTCAGCTACAGGATACTGGGAGTCATTTCTACATCGTCCTTTATTAAAGACCTCAGCATGCAACTCTTATAACCTAGCATGTTATTCCAGCCATTTGGTTTGTCTCCGGCCCCACCTTATTTTAATTTTTAAAAATTATCTTTCTACCTCAGTTAATTGAATTTAAGGTCATCACATCACTTGTTATTCAGCTGTTGACACATTACCCAAACTGTCTGACACTTTTGATCACCTGCAAAGACTTGTTATTCAGCCTGTCGACACTGCACTCACACCATTTGTACAATCGTTTGATCTCACTGCCTATAAATTCAGTGCCTGTGTGTTTCTTTTCACTTCACCTGATGAAAGGGCAGTGCTCTGAATGCTTGAGTTCAAGTAAATCTGTTGGACCATAACCTGGTGTTGTGTGACTTCTGACCTTGTCCACCCCAGTCCAACATTGACACCTCCACACCTTTATTAAAGCCGTTTATGTAACTAGTTCTGTTTATAAAAAAATCTATTCATGAGATGTGGGCATTGCTGATGAGGCCAACACTTGTTGCCTATTTCTAAATGGCTTTTGAAAGCAGTTAAGAGTCAAACGCATTGCTGCGCTTCTAAAGTCACATGTAGACTGGATATGGCAAGGAGGAGAAGGTGAGGACTGCAGATGCTGGAGATCAGAGCTGAAAATGTGTTGCTGGAAAATCGCAGCAGGTCAGGCAGCATCCAAGGAGCAGGAGAATCGACATTTCGGGCATAAGCCCTTCTTCAGGGCAAGGAGGGCCAACACGCTATGAGTGTACATCGACAAAACTATAATTGTAATTTTTATTTGTTAGCTCAAAATTTCTTTCACCTATTGTCAGCACAGTTGTGAACTTCCTTCAGTATGTATTTGATGGAAAATGGAGAGGTAATTTGGAAAAAATAATGATATATTCTTAGTCATGGATGCAACATTTACAATTGTTTTGATGTAATTTAGCCAGCATGATTATTCTTTTTCCCTGTACATCATTGAATAGAGCTTTATGTACAAAGAAAACATTCTGAATTCATGAAATGATTCATAACTAAGAACTCAAATGCCACATCACTATTCCTCATACTCCCATTTGGATTATTTTTTTGGAATTACTTGTAGATTTATGTGCTGAGGCAAAAGAACAAAACGCTTTCAAATTAAATCATGTTAGTGTCAACAAGATCAAATATTAGTCTGTCAGTCGCAAGAAATCATTGCATTGTTGATTATCTTGAGTGCATTACCTAAATTATCCAGTTAGCCTTATTATGGAAGTACAGATCTACAGTTCAATACTTTTTCAAAGATTCTTTATTCATTTTCCTACACTTGCAAAAGCTCGCAGATGAAAAGTGAAATAACTCCACAGAGGCTGGTATCCCATCATCAAGTCATCCTTTATTTACACGTGGAGTGTCCTTGACACTGACCCAGCTCCCTCTGAGACAGCTCTCAGAATAAGCAGGATGTCTGACATTCCTGTTTATATCTGACAGCTAGGGCTCCCTGACTGGAATAGATTAATAGCCTGAATCAGGGAACTCATATTCTGTGAGGTCCACCTAACTGACCTCTTTATAAGGCGAAAGTGAGGACTGCAAATGCTTGAGATCTGAGTCTAGATTAGAGTGGTGCTGGAAAAGCACAGCAGGTCAGGCAGCACCCGAGGGCAGGAATCCTGCTCCTCGGATGCTGCCTGACCTGCTGTGCTTTTCCAGCACCACTCTAATCTAGACCCTGACCTCTTTATAGTCACCACAGAAAGAATCAAAGGTAAACAGAGTTAAATACTTGGAGAAAGTGAGGACTGCAGATGCTGGAGATCAGCGCTGAAAAATGTTTTGCTGGAAAAGCGCAGCTTATGCCCGAAACGTCGATTCTCCTGATCCTTGGATGCTGCCTGACCTGCTGTACTTTTCCAGCAACACATTTTTCAGAGTTAAATACTTACAAACATAGTTTAATAACCATTCAGTGTGCATTGTGCAATTATGTAATGAAAAATATTTCAGTCATTCATGTTTATGCTATCTTTATCTATAGAAAAAAATGATAAGTTGTGAAATACAGCTTTGAATATGAACTTGCTTATTCAACCATTCGCCTGATTTTTGTGTGAGAATCCATTTAATCATTTTGATTATTACTCTTTTACTGAAGCTATTTCATTTAAGTGCTCAAGAGAAAATAATACGATAAAACGCCTGAACCACTTCTTTGATTTGTTCTCCCTTTCTTGTCATCATTGCATACCTAAAAACTGCACATGGGAAAGAGGCTACAGTATGAAGACATGTGGGACAGTTTGTGCTCTGTAAGTGAAGTCATCTAAGTAGCATTTTGTGGTGATCAGCTTGATGCATATAATTCACAGCCTTTGTATTATCGTACCACATTCTTCTTTTACCATGATTAATAAGACATGATTTACCTAAGTGAGGAAAATATGGAATTAATGAGACAACATATTTGACGTGGTTCTGAAGCAGATGACTGCCGCACTGTTTTATGATCCTGGTTGAAGCATGTTTGTACAATGAATACTTTCCTTTCTTTTTAATTGACATTAAAATAAATAGCAATAAACAAATTTCTTTTTCACTAAAGAACTTGAAAAAATCCAAGGAAATATCATTCTTCAATGTTTGGCCTTTATTTCTGCTTTTATGAATAAATGCTTAAAAATTATTTTGGTCAAGGAACAGAATATCATCCTCACTAGTCACAGCCCACAACCTTGAGAAGTATCTATTTATTTCTGTTCCTTTTTTTTCATCTATGAACCATTTTTCTTCATCCATATTTGTATATTTTCCCCAGTCAAACCCAATTTCAAACTTATGTTGTAAAGTCCTGTTTGGGACCTTATCAAAAGCCTTCTGAAGATTTGCGAGATAAATTTTTCACACGAAGGGTGGTGAGTGCCTGGAACGCGCTGCCAGAGGAGGTGGTGGAAGCCAATCTCAAAGCAGCATTCAAAAAGCAACTGGACAAATACACAAATAGGAAGGGAATGGAGCGCTAAGAATCCTGTAAGTGAAGACAGTTTCAATATGGGAAGGGCAAAATGTCTGAGCGCAGGCTTGGAGGGGCAAAGGGAATGTATTGTTCTTTGTTTTAAAATGCAAATAGGCAACATCCACTTTTTTTACTCTGCAAATGACTTCCTCAAAAAAGTTTCAATAGGTTTGTTGAAACATTTTCCTTTAATAAATCCATGTTAATTCTATCCAATTTCATTATCTTTTCTATGTATCCAGTTAACACATCGCAAATACTGTAGAAAGTGGAACACTGAAATAATCTTCTGGTGAATCTCAGAAGGTCTGGCAGCATTTGTGGAGAGAGGAACAGAATTAACGTTTCAAGTCCAAGAATTCCCCTTCAGAAGTACATTCGTTTTTCTTTATATCTCATCCTTTATTGCAGATTCTCACAATTTCTTAGCAGCTTAGAATCCCTAGAGTGTGGAAATGGGCTTTCAGCATCAAGTGCACACTGACCCTCAGAAGAGCATCCCATCAAGTGCACACTGACTCTCCGAAGAGCATCCCACCCAAACCCCATTGCTTTACAATTACCCCTCATTAATACATCTAACCTACACATCCCTGAACATTATGGGCAATACAGCATGGCCAATTCACCTAACCTGCACATCTTTGGACTGTGGGAGGAAACTGGAACACCCAGAAGATACCATGCAGACACAGGGAGAATGTACATACACCACACAGATTGATTCCACACAGATTTTAGCCTGAGGCTGGAATCGAACCTAGGTCCCTGGTGCTGTGAGGTGGCTGTATTAACCACTGAGCCACTGTGTCACCCCCTACTACTGATATCAAACTAACAGGTCTGTAGATCTCTATTTTCATCTTCCATCCTTCTTAAGTATTGGGTTTTATTTGTTATTTTGCTGTTGTTAGGAACCTTGCTGAAATCTATGAAATTTTGAACGATAACCACCAAAATATCAATTATCTTTCTATCCAACTCCTTCAGCATTCTGGGATGAAACTTATCTGCTCTACAGGATTTATTAAACTTCATTCTAATTAATCTTTCAAATTATATCTCTTTACCAATGCTAATTTATTTTACTTTCTCAGTTACACAAATCCTTTGATTGCCAAGTATTGGGGATTTTCCTGTGTCCTCTTCCTTGACCCAAAATAACTATTTAGTTTTTCTACCATTTCCTTGTTCTTCAATACAAATTCTCCTGTCTTTGTCTATAATAAATCCTCATATAACCTTTTCCTTTTCACATACCTAAATAAACCTGGCAGTACGTCCCTTGCTAGTTTGCATTCATATTCTCGTTTCCCTTTCTTAATCAGTTTCGGGTTCTCTTTCGCTGGGTTCCAAATTGCTCTCAATTCTCAGGTTTGCCATTTCTTTCTGGAATTCTGATGTGTCCATAGACCGAATGCAATCTTTAACTTACTTTGTTAAATATACCAGGTTTACCCTTTTCTTTTGCATTGTGTGGTTGAGGAACATAGATCTGGAGGAATAAATACGTGAATGGGAAGGGAATAGAGGGATATGGATCGTGCAAGTGACGACGGTTTTAGTATGGAAGGGCAAATGTATTGGCGCAAGCTTGGAGGGCCGAAGGGCTTGTTCCTATGTTGTAGTTTGGTGTGGTATTTCTTTAAATATTCAGCTTTGTGTTTCTTTTAGCAAATCGTTTAGTGTATTTTTCCAATCCACTACAGCCAGTTTGTTTATCATACCCTCATAATTTCTTTTCTTCAGATTTAAGGATCTAGTTTTCGAATGAATTTAATTGCAAAAAAAAGACAAGAAATTAATTTTACATTTTGTTGTTTTGTTTCTTTATCTCTCTGTATACAGCAGGTTTATCTTCTTTGCTGAGTTCTACTGCAGGACAGTGAGGAATTTTGATACTGTAGATGACATGGGAATCATTCAGTAATATTGTGTTTCGTACAATAGTAAAGACATTGGCATTACAATTACAAATTTGCTGTCAAAGTTTAAAGATCTGTGAACATCCATGTAACATCTGATATGAGATCATTTTGTTGAATAGTGTCTTTTTTTTGCAGACTTACTGTTGATGCACAGCTCTGCCTCAATATCACATCCTTTGACTCCTCCAGAGTTGTTAAATTCCCACTAAATAAGGACAAACTTCCTCCAGTTAATCTTGGGGAGATTGGAGGAATTACTTTCAGTTCCCATTCCAAAACTTGTTCCTTAACTGCTGACTCTATCCCTTTCCCTGGCAATATTCTAAGAGTAAACCAGACCGTTTGCAACACTGGTGTTATATTGAACCCAAGATGAGCTCCAACCGCACATTAATGACCATAGCTATGACCATTGCCAACCTCATATAATCACCCTCCTTCACCTATATCTAGGCACCACATTTGTGCCTGGAACACGCTGCCAAAGGAGGAAGCAGACACAGTAGCAACATTCAGGTGACACTTGGACAAATACATGAATGGGAAGGGAGTAGAGGGATACAGATTCCGCAAGTGAAGACAGTATTAGTATAGAAGGGCAAAATGTGTTGGTGCAGGCTTGTAGGGCCAAAGGGCCTGTTCCTGGGCTGTACTGTTCTTTGTTCTTTATTATATTATTGGAAGGATGTGAACGCATTAGAGAGAGTGCAGAATAGTTCCAGAGATGAGGAACCTTAGCGATGAGGATAAATTGAAGAAAATTGAAGGGACTGTTCTCCTTGGAGATTAGAAGATTGAGAGAAAATCTGAGAGAGGGTTTTCAAAACCATGAGTAGTCTGCATGGAGTTGAAAGGGAGAACCTGCCCCCGCTTGTAAAAAGATCAAGATCAAGAGGGCATAGGTTTAAAGCAATCTGCATACAAAAGCAAAGATGAAGTGAGGCAGAACTTTTTCACACAGTGAGTAGTTAGAGGATGGAATATGCTGCCCAGTAATATAGTAGAGCAGGTTTAATTGAGGCATTCAATATGGTGTTGGATTATTATTTGGATTTTTAAAAAACGTGCAAGGTTATGAGAGATAAGCAAGAGATTAGCACAAGGTAAAGATGCTTATTAAATGAGCCAGTGTAGGTATAACAGGCTGAATGGCCTCCTTCCATGCTATAACTCTTCAGGATTGTGGGAATTGCTGATGAAAGCCTCATGTATTGTTTCTTACATCCATCCCAACAGAAACTGCAATTCAAAAATAAGAGGCATTGGGTAAATTAATCCTTTTTGTTATCTCTAGGCATGGTGATCCCAATGCATTCCTGTCTAGTTTCCCATAATCCATCATCTGGAAACCTGAGGCCATCCAATCCTCAATTGCCACTGTTTTAACTTCGACAAAATCCCGTTCACCTATTACCATGCACTAGCTGAGCTATTTGAGTTTTCAGTCAAGCAACGTCTTGATTTTGAAATACTCATCCCTGTTCCAAGTCATTCTGTTGTCTCATCTTCCCACGACTTGAGTTAATATGCCCCATCAGTCTACACTCGATCATCAGTAAAGTGATGGAAGGTGTCATCAACAGTGCTATCAAGTAGCACCTGCTCAGCAATAGCCTGCTCAGTGAGGGTTCTGCCAGGGCCACTCAGCTCCTGACCTCATTCCAACTTTAGTTCATACATGAACAAAGCAGCTGAATTCCAGTGATAAGGGAGGTGTGACAGCCCATCATACCAAGGCTGCTTTCAACCAAGTGTGGCATTAAGGAACCCTCGCAAAACTGGAATCAATGGGTATTGGGGGCAAACTCTCCGCTGGTTGAAGTCATATCTGGCTTGTTGGAAGATGGTTATGGTTGAGATCAATCATCTCAGCTCCAGGGCATCTCTGTGGGAGTTTCTCAGGATAAGCCCAAACATCTTCAGCTGCTTCATTAACGACCTCCTCTCCAGCAAAATGTCAGAAGTGGGGATGTTTGCCGATGAATGCACAATGGTCAGCACCAAATGCTGTCCGTGTTCAAATGCAACAACATTTGGACATTATCCAGCCTTGGTCTCAAAAGTGGCAGGTAACATTCACACCACACAAATGCCAGGCAATGAACATCTCCAATATGAGGCAATCTAACCTCTGCCCCTTGGCATTCAATGGTGTTACCATCATTGTTTCCACCATTATCAGCATCATGAGGGTTATCATTGACCAGAACCTCAACTAGACTCACCACATAAACTCAATGGCTACAAGAGCAGGTTACAGGTTAAGAACACTGCGGTGAGTAGCTCATCACCTGACTCCCCAGAGTCTGTACAACATCTACAAAGCACAAGCCACGAGTGTTATGGAATAATCCCCACTTGCCTGGATGAGTGCAGTTACAAAAACACTCTAGAAGCTTGACACTATCCAGGACAAAGTAGCCCGCTTGATTGGCACCATATCCACAAGCATCCACTCCCTCCACTTAGTAGCAACAATGTGTTCTGTCTACAAGATGCAATGTAGAAATTCACCAAAGATCCCTCAGACAGCACCTTCCAAGCCCATAAGCACTTCCATTTAGAAGGATGAGGGCAGCAGATATACAGGAACACCACCACCTTCAAGTTCCCTCCAAACTACTCACCATCCTGATTTGAAAATATATCACTGTTCCTTCACTGTCACTGGATCAAAACCATGGAGTTCCCTCCCTAAGGGCATTATGGGTCAACCCACAGCAGGTGGACTGCCACGGTTCAAGAAGTCAGCTCACCACCACTTTCTCAAGGGCAACATAGGACGGGCAATAAATGCTGGCCCAGCCAGTGATACCCACATCTCAGATATGAATTTAAAAAAGAGAACATTTTTTTAAACTATCACTAATATCACAGTGATCTATTGTCAGTATGAATGAAACAGTAGAATTTGAGATTATATAAGGGTAAAAATTATTAGAGCTGAAAGCTGACTGGGGAAGGCTCATTAAACCTGCTACCATGGCAACATCAGCTGAGAACTCTGCCAGTGAAAGCTCAGACAAACTTTTCACCAGGACAGACTAAAACCAGAACAGTTCCCAATCCAAGTGATTGATAAACAAGCCAGGTAACCAGGACGAATGCCATTTGGTGTTACTGGTTGAATACTCTTGTAGAAATTGGAAATATATTTAAATAAAACAGAATATTGTCTGAAATCTGAAAAAATAAAATATTCTCACTTTGCTAAGAAGCACTGGCTAAAGCAGATAAAAAGGTAGAATTTGTTTGAAACATACATGAGCTCATGACAGGGTAGATGTGGAAAAGATGGAAAATCAGCCAAAGTTTCAATTTTGATGAACTTCATGAAGAGCTTCTCTCCCTGAACTCACGTGAGAATTCTCACACTTTTTTTTCGAAATTGGCCTCATTACCTGTGCACCACCTCTCTATGTTAGCTTTCTCACCAAAGGAGATAGTATTTGATTGGCAACATGTCTACTTCCGGGATTGATCACTGCCAACAACCAATGGCAAGCTGCCTGGCATGGTGTCTGCACCAAATAGCAATGCAAGACACAGCCTTAGAGTAAAGGGAAGATTTGGAACGCAGATAAGGAGAAACTTCTTTAGTCAGAGAGTGGTGAATCTATGGAGGCCAGGTCATTGAGTATGTTTACGACAGTGATAGATATGTTCTTGATTGCCAAGGGGATCAAAGGTTATGGGAGAAAGTGGGAAAATGGGGTTGAAGAACCTATCAGCCATGATCAAATGGTCACCAGACTTTAACGCTAGAATTGAACCTGTGGCTGGCAGCATAGAGCATCTAAAGAGCACACACTGTCACCAAGGCTTCTTCAAAAACACATTATCTTGCATATTTTAAACCTTTAATAATCTTTGTACCTTGAGTGAGAGTGAGAAGTGGGTGAATAAAGGTTGAGCAAGTAAATATGGTTTTTTTTCCCAATAAGCTAATTTATTTCCTAACTAAAAGAGTCTGGTGGTCTTGTTTCTGACACAGAATTGTATTCAATCTTCTCATTAAAAAATCACAATGTCATCTCCCTATTTAAAAATTTAAACTTTGCTGTGACTGTGGGAGGAGTGGAACAAGGAAAGGAATCTGCCTGATCCTCCTTACTGAGTCACAGCAGTCATTTCATCCATAAATCTCACATTGAGGACACTCTTCATGTATAATTCACTTTATTATTGACTCTAGCTGTTCCTTTCAATCCTCAATAATGACTTTGAAAGCTTTTGTGCAGTTTTCTTTACTGTAATTTTTATGCTAGTAAAATCAAGTTGGCACTAAAACTACTTGGTCTTGGCATTGAACTTCAGTTCACATCAGCAGGGCACTGGTACACCTACTTGGTGTCTATTGAAGACAGTTCATAGAATCCTGATGAAGAACTTATGCTTGAAACATCAACTCTCTTGCTCCTCAGATGCTGCCTGTCTGGCTGTGCCACATTTTTTGACTCTGATCTCCAGTATTTACAGTCTTCACTTTGTCCTAGTTTGTAGAATCCCTACAGTGTTGAAGCAGGCCATTCGGCCCATCAAATCCACATTAACCTTCTGAAGAGCCTCCCACTCCCCTACCCTATCCTTGCATTTCCCATGGTTAATCCACCGAACCTGCACATCCCTGGGCACTGTAGCATGGCCAATCCACACTAAACTGCACACTTTTGGAGTGTGGGAGGAAACTGGAGCATCCGGAAGAAACTTATGCAGACACAGGGAGAACATGCAAAGTCCATGCAGACAGAGGGTGGCATCAAACCTGGGTCTTTGGAGCTGTAAGGCAGCAGTGCTAACCACTGAGCCACAAGCTAGAGTTTAGTACAAGATCAGATTCAGAACTATGCCATCTGCCATTCAGACAACTATAGCCAACTTCCAGTATATTAAGTCAATACCCAAGGCAGTTAAGATCCATCAACTGTTTTGACTGGCTTCCTTCCATGTCCAAAAAGAACCAATTAATGGCCAAAACAAAGTGATTCATGTATTGTACAACTGGGCCCAGATCTTGTCTCTTCTTTCCTGCTCAATATTAACTGTGTGAATTGGCTTTCATCACAGGGCTAAGTGTCAAACGTTTCAGGGTGTCAGTGATTGCACATGTGAGTGTTTGGTGATTCTTTGGCCAAAGATGCTTTTTATCCAATTATGTGCATAATCAAAGCATGAGCCTGGCTCTATCAATCAACAAAAACTACTACCTTCAAATAGCACTTTAGATATCCTGCTTCAAAGCTCCCTTAATCCAGTCTCTCAATCCAAGTGAATTCCTGTTGCAAGCTGGAGCCTGAAGCCTTGCTTTCAGCAGTGTCAGCTTTATTGGGAGCTACTGTGCTTAGGATATATGTGATTATCCCCTGAATGTTCTTGGGGGGGAATATCACCTCATTTCTGAAAACTGGCAGAGCAGATAGACTTTAATGTACATACTTCAAGTAGGAGAAGCTCTTCATCCTGGCTATGCATCTTCCAAAGTATGATGAAGAGACTCAAATGATTTTGCAGAAAGTGACCTCACCTTTAAACACCACTTATAATTATATTCTGTAAAATCTAATCCATAAACTCAACATCTTAAGAAGGGAAAAAGTGAGGACTGCAGATGCTGGAGATCAGAGCTGAAAATGTGTTGCTGGAAAAGTGCAGTAGGTCAGGCAGCATCCAAGGAACAGGAGAATCGACGTTTCGGGCATAAGTCCTTCTTCAGGAAGGAGGAAAGTGTGTCCAGCAGGCTAAGATAAAAGGTAGGGAGGAGGGACCTTTTATCCTCCTTTTGGGGGAGGGGCGTTGGAAATGCGATAGGTGGAAGGAGGTCAAGGTGAGGGTGATAGGCCGGAGTGGGGTAGGAGCGTGTCTCAGTCCCAACCCTCGAACTCAGCACCACCTTCCTAACCTGCAATCTTCTTCCTGACCTCTCCACCCCCACCCCCACTCCGGCATATCACCCTCACCTTGACCTCCAGTTATCCTTAAGACTGTGTCCCTTCTTAACATGCTGAGTTTATGGATTCTAAATGTTAGTTCTCGTCCCTAATTCCTTTCTGCATTTGACATGCTTATAACAGGTGCAATGTGTAATAAAATTCCTGAATTATCTAAATCTACCAAAAATTAAATTTTTTTTTCTGTTTACTTGAAAATCTTGGTGATGTTTATTTACAGCTGAACTAATATATACAGTACAGTGAAATTAAAGACCGCTACCGATGTGTTTAATATTTTGTTATAATAAGCAAGTTACACCTGTCCATCATGCAGTTATAATAGGTTTTACTATTTCACCTGCAACATTAAAATGTGCACAAGTCTTATTGCGATAAGATTGAAAATTACAAATACTTTACTCAAAATCAGCCTGATCTCCAGTATCTGCAGTCCTCACTTTCTCCTAGTTTGTAGAATCCCGAGTGTTGAAACAGGCCATTCAGCCCATCAAGTCCACATTAACCTTCTGAAGTGCGTCTGAATGAGACAAAAATCTGTTCGACTAGAGTTTGTAATATCCCTCAAATCCTTTTTGTATGTGCAAATGAGCATTGTATGAAAAACAGATAAATTATATTGTCCAATACATCTTAAGTTATAATGGTCGGCATGGACGGGTTGGACCAAAGAGTCTGTTTCCATGCTGTGCATCTCTATGACTATGACGCTATGACTGATATTTCATTGTATTGGGAAGTATTATTCTTTATATTTTAGCAACATTCTCACAAAAGGAAAAGGAGACTCTGTATTTTCAGAATCAAGGCATAGACCAAATGGCCTTTTGTGTTTGCCATGCTATTCAGTTTATTGTTCAGTGCACAGGAGTTGGGAGGTCATGTTGCACCTGTACAGGACATTGGCTAGGTCACTTTTGCAATGCAGTTCTGGTTTACCTGTTTTAGAAAAGATTTTGCTAAACTTAAAAGGCTTCAGAAAAGACTTACAAGAATGTTGCCAGGGTCGAAGGGTTTGAGCTATAGTGGAGAGGCTGAATAGGCTGGGGATGATTTCCCTGGAGAGTCAGAAGCTGAAGGGTGACCTTATAGAGGTTTATAAAATCATGAGGGGCATGGATAGGGTGAATAGCCAAGGGCATTTTTTCCCCCAGGGTAGGGGTGTCCAAAACTAGATGGCATAAGTTTAAGGTGAGAGGGGAAAGATTTAAAAGGGACCTAAGAGGATGGTGCGTCTATGGAATGAGCTTCCAGAGGAGTGGGTTCAATTACAACACTTGAAAGGCATTTGGATGGGTACACGAATAGGAAGGGTTTAGAGGGATATGAGCCAAATACTGGCAAATAGATTAATTTAGGATATCGGATCGGCACGGACGAGATGGGCCAAAGGGTCTGTTTCCATGCTGTGCATCTCTATGACTCTATGACTAAACAGGCAGTAACTAATATTTGATTATTCTGACCTGTTTGATCCATTTAGCCATTCTGAAACCACATGGTATGCAACACATTTAGAGTCATAAAGTTCTGGACACTTCTGTTGCGGCTGTCTTCAAATGTCCCACTACTTTACTAAATTTTAGGAAGGCGAATGCACTAAAGTAGGAAAAAAATGCTTACCTAAGATAATCCATCAAACAGCCAAGAAACAGTGAGTATCAACAGATCATAGAAAGGAATTTCTATTTAAGCACAGTGCAAAATTCAGTAAACTGTTCACAGTAAGGTGTGGTCTGGTCAGCCCCTGCAGACGTGGCTGCGACGCTCGATGGGCCAGACCTCCCAGTCACTGCCCATTTCAATTCTTCCCAACTACTCCCTTTCTGACATGACCATCCTTGGTCTCCTCCATTGCATAAAACAAGCCACAGCTCCTATTGGAGGAACAACACCTTATCTTCCGCCTGGGCACCCTATAGCCCGGAGGAATCAACATCGAGTTTTCCAATTTCAAATAACCTCCCTCCCTATCCCCTCCCCCTCCCTTCCACTGCTCCCTGCCACCAACCAGATTCATTCCTCTCATTGACCAAGCAGTTTGTACCTTCACCTATCCCCACTTCACCACCCTGTCCCCACCACCCCCTTTATCTGCACCTCCCTCCTCACACCAACACCCAGTCCTAAAGAAGGTTTACACCCAAAACATAGACTTCTCCACCTCCTGATGCTGCCTGGCTTGCTGCGTTCTTCCAGCCTCCTGCCAGACTACTTTAGATTCCAGCATCTGCAGTTTTTTTTGTCTCTAACCATGGTAAAAATCAGGGCCAGGATTTACTGTATGTGGACTTGAAAGGGTCCATCACTATTCTAATAATGTCAAATCAACTTGTGGACAGAAGAGTAGAGGGTCTTAAAGGATGGAAATCTGGTGACTTCAATTCATAACTTGCTCCTTCAGACCGCGTTTTGGATACCCAACACCAACTGGATGTTTTCTGTGACATCACATTGGAAATGGTGGGAGATAATCCTTTGATTATGAAACTGGAGGAGCAGATATTGAGGACACAGGAAACCCGACTGGCTGCGTGGGTGTCCTCCCAGAGCCTAAAGATGTGCAAGGAAAATGGATTGGTCATGCTAAATTATCCATAGTGTCTGGTGATGCGTAGGCAAGGTGGATTAGTCGTGTTAAATATGGGGTTATGGGGAAGGGGTTAGGTCTGGGTGGGATGCTCTTCAGAGACTGGTACAAACTTGATGGGCCGAAACACCTCTTTCCTCACTGTAGGGATTCCATCGTAAATATGCAAATGATTGCTTACATTTGCATTTCGAGGCAAAATTGTGGCTTTAAAGTGATAATAATTTACAAAATGTTACCAGCAGCAGAAATTCAACACAACTTTGCGTTGTTAATGCATTGTCATAGTTGACTCAGTCGATGAGCAATTCTATTGTCCACAAATGTAGCTCAACAGAATTTCTTTTAGCAGCATCAATGAATTAATGAAACAAAACAAACAGAACTGCTTCAGTGTAGGTATCATTACAATCAACTGCACTGACAAAATTGCAGCCCTGTGGGTAACTCTTCTCTGATACAAAACACAAAACCTGCAATTTTTAATGTTAATGAAGATGTACACCATACAGTCTCTGGCCTAATCTGAAGAAGACCAGGTATTTAGCAATGTGTCAGGAAAAAGCCAGAGACATTTGCCTTCATACTTTAGTTACAAAAGCTGCGATATGTATTAGGTTTTTTTTGCACTTCAATGTTAGGTTCAAAAGAACAAGAGAAACCACAGTCACTTCAGTAAGTACTGCCATCCCATAAGAACATCCATAATAGCCCATAATTTCCGATCAGAGTTAGAATGCCTCGTGTCAGACAGTGATTATCTCCAACAAATTAAAAGCTAACCATCCTCCCTTAGATATTCAATCGCATTAGCATTAAAAGATTCCCCCTATGAAGATCCTGGGAATTATTGTTGATCAGGATCTGAGCTGGACCATGGCTAAAACATCAATGGATGCAGGGAATTTTGTCTTGGGTAACTCACCTCTTGACATCCCAAAGCCTGCTCACCATCCCAGGCACAAGTCACAGGTCTAGTGGAATACTCCCCACTTACTTGACTGAGTGCAGCTCCAAAAACACTCAAGAAGCTTGACATCATTCCAGACAAAGTAGCCCACCTAATCAGCACCACATCCACCAATATCCTTCCACCACTGGCACCCAGTGGCAGCAGTTTATACTGATAGACAATGGACTGTAGCAATTCACCAGTGTTCCTTCAATAGAAGCCTATAAACTTATAAACTCTAGCAGCTGGAAGGGTAAGAACATCAGATGCTTGGGGAGACTGTTGTTGTATTTAGATCCAATCCAGGTCTGCATCTATTTGTGTGGTACATTTGCTGCAACCTTCCTCTTCAAATGTAGTTATCGACAGACCCTACTCATTCTAGTGTGGTAGAGGAAAATCGCTTACTGATCTAACTAGATGATGGTCTCATAATGAATAAGACTCAGATTAGCAATTATTTATAAATTACATTGATATGATAGATATTGTTACAGAGACAATGAAGAGGACCTGGGTTTTAGATCTCAGTGCTTTGAGATTCTAGGCTGTTCTGCCTGCAAGTCCATATGACATCCCCCATCCTAGTGGGTGAAGCTACATAACACCTCAGTCTTAACCCTTTCAGATACTTCAGATCCATTTACAGAAACCACTGCCTGGAGGTACCCTTGCAAGCTCCACACCATCCTGATTTGGAACTACATTGTTATTTATTTCACTGTGATTGGATCAAACTCCTGGAACACCCTTGCAAACACCACTGTGCATACACCAGCTCTATATGGACTACACTTTTCAAGCAAATGGACTTTTCAAAGATAATTGGGAATGGGTGTAGATATTAACCTTGCATATGCTGGTCTAGCCAAAATGAAGTAAAATGAAATTAAGTTGAATAAAAGATTAAAAGAATCACGAGTTTTAAAGTAGTTTTTCTAAAGGAATATGGGTGTTTGTTTACATCTAGTATTGTAATTCAGCAGTAATGGACTGGACTGTTTCAGAAACTCTGGAAAAGCAGAAGATTTTTTTGAACAGCCATAGTGAACTAGATATGATCATGCAGACCATTTATCAGCTGAATTTGTAATGGTCTTGGAAATGTGCTGTATAAATACTGTATAGTTGATTAGATGGCAGGGAAGTGGTGAACGGCAAATGCCAACTAAGCTGAGGTCAAAGTTCATGAAGAGATACGCCTATTTCCAAGGAAAAGTAAGCAGGTCCTACTGAGTTAATTGATCAAATCAGGTAGGCTTTATATTGTGAAGCTCGCCAGTTGTCAAACTGAACATTTGCTGGAGATTGGATAGTGTCAAGAATGTAAATATATAGCTTCTTTGTAAAGGTAGATGATGAACTGTAGCAATTCAGCAGTGTTTCTTCAATAGAAGCCTCCAAACCTAAAAAATCTAGCAGCTGGAAGAATAAGAGCATCAGGGTGTGTTAAAAAGCCTTACCTCACATCAAAATTAGTGAGCTGGGAGATGAGGTCATTTGATCACTGATGAGAAGTTGAGACGCAGAAGGTTGATCACCTGTTCATGTCTAATCTTTACACAAAGCTCATGGAGATGGATTCATTTGTGATTGCAAGCATGGTATAGAAACTATATTTGCAGCCTTTTGCTGCAATGTACTTTGCTTTAAAGAAGAATGTTGGGTACATTCTATTGTTCTATTCTATTCAAAGATGTGCAGGTTAGGTAAATTGGCCATGCTAAACTGGCCATAGTGTTCAGGGATGTGCAGGTTAGGTAAATTGGCCATGCTAAACTGGCCATAATGTTCAGGGATGTGCAGGTTAGGTAAATTGGCCATGCTAAACTGGCCATAGTGTTCAGGGATGTGCAGGTTAGGTAAATTGGCCATGCTAAACTGGCCATAGTGTTCAGGGATGTGCAGGTTAGGTGAATTAGCAATGCTAAATTGCCCTTAGTGTTCAGGGATGTGCAGGTTAGGTGCATTAATCAGGGGTAAATGTAGAGTAGTAGAGGAATGGGTCTGAGTGGGTTACTCTTCGGAGGGTTGGTGTGGACTTATTGGGCCAAATAGCCTGTTTCCCTCCAATGTAGGGATTCTATGATTGTTATATCTGACTTGGGTTATTGACATCCAGAGATGGATCAGGGAAAGTGAGAATAAAGGCCTATTGGGTGACAAGTAATGGCCCAACCAATAACCCCACCCACATTCCATGAAATAATTCTTGCAAAATTAATAAATTAGTACATTGGTTCTAAAAAGTCCTAGCAGATGTATAATGGTAACACCAGGCAAATTTGCTAAAAGCATTTAAATTAGCAAAGTGTCAAAAAGATTAAATGCATATTGGATACCTGGTGTTCCTCTCTGTCATGGGAAATATACATAGTAAATATAACAATTTATTTACTTTTGCATATTTTGAAATTGCCATCTACTTACTAGTCATCCATTATTTCAAAAGAAAACTATTTTTCATATATTAATTAACCTGAGAAACAATTAATCATAATTCATCACGTAATGTACAATTACCTCATTTAGATTTCATTTTACCAAATGGAAAACCTCTTCAATTTACTGACTTTGAATTCCATCTGGCAGAACTTTTACTCATTCCAACATCTAAAACTCTTGCTCTCTCTTTCATCCTCAGAATTATTTATTAAGCCTCATATTTTAGTGGCATCTGCAAATGTAGACACCATTCACTTGACCCCGCATCTAAATGGTTGATGTAAACATGGTCAGAGACACTTTGGAGCTTATCTCTGTAGGATTCCATTCGTTACACCTAACTAATTCTTGAGAAACTCCATATGTTCCTTTACATTATTTCCTCCCTTCTAATCATTAATGAAATTTGAAAAACTGCTTTAATTAAAGATGTTTAAATTTTCTTCAAGAGTTTAACTTTTCTCCTGTCAAATCTTTTTGGAAGTTTCGTCATACCACATTTACAGAGATTCTCTGCAGAACACAGTCAAGAATTAATTATTAAAAATTAATAAGCATATTTAGTCACCGCTAGCTAGAATGAGATTTGGATTACACAGATAACCATAATTAATAAAATCCTGTACTTCAGGAAATGCAGCAGGAGTGTGACACTGGGCAGGAATGCATGCAAGTGTATGGCATACTTTCACAATCTTAACGCAGTCAAAACGCTCATAAATCCCATTTAGACTTTGTTATTGTTTGAAAGTACTAATATGATCTAATTGAAATTAGAGTGGTTGCTTTTAATTTATTTGATCTTCATCTAAATGTTCATATATTTTGTTTTTAATCAAATATTCCAAAGTTCCCCATACCATCCATGCTTAAAGAAATAGAGGTAAAAACAATGATTGCAGATGCTGGAAACCAGATTCTGGATCAGTGGTGCTGGAAGAGCACAGCAATTCAGGCAGCATCCGAGGACAGGCAAAATCGACGTTTCAGGCAAAAGCCCTTCATCAGGAATAAAGGCAGAGAGCCTGAAGCGTGGAGAGATAAGCTAGAGGAGGGTGGG